>NC_134818.1:34905039-34915039 GCF_046742065.1 Oratosquilla oratoria
AATAATCTAAATTTAAGTCAAGGATTATACAAATTGGATGAATTTATCATAACAAAAATTGTAAACCAAATGTCCGGACACTTGAGCCAATATGGCACTGGGAGAGATCCACCCTAACCCTCTGAGTATATATGCTTGTCTCTTTTTTTGTATCTATACCTTGAAAATGTCTGAATAGACGAAAACGCTCGGTCTCATCTCTTTCATTTTCCCAGTGGTTTGTCTGCATATATATATATATATATATATATATATATATATATATATATATATATATATATATATATGTACATATAAATACATATAAAACCAATAAAAAGGTCAGTGATGTGGTACTCATCTGCACCGTAGTCAAGACATCAAGTCTGTGTCCATAGACTCTTGACACAGACTTGGTGTATAAACTGTAGACTGTGGTCAGGGCGTGTCTTGTCTTTTCCCTACGCCACATCGACGTTTCCAACGCTGAATAGACTCGAGTGGCGTTAGCCAGAATAAAGTCTGTAACATTTATTGTTTAAGAAGGAAATAGGCAAGAACTGATTTACCAGTAGAGTGGTTAACGATTGGTATAGACTTAGTAACCCTGTAGCAGTGAGCGCTGAAACTACTGGTTGTTTTAAAAGATGAGATAACCTTATGGATAGGAATGACAGGTGATAAGGGACATGGAACTGCTTAGTGTAAGCCTTATGGTCTCTTGCAGTGTCCTCAGTTCTTATGCTCTTATGTCATCCAGTCCTACCTTTAGCTGCATATGGTCACCCAGCGCCACGAACGAGGGGAAAGGCCTGCAGCTGCAGGCTGCAGGCTGCATGGCGCACACATCTTGGTCGATCCTGGAAGTGTCAAAGGGTTTTCCCTCATTCCCCCTCCACCTGCTCCCCTCCCCTTTCCACCTCCACCTCCTCCCCTCCCCATTCCCCCTCCACCTCCTCCCCTCACCCTCCCCTCTTACCCCCTCCCCCTC
This sequence comes from Oratosquilla oratoria, assembly GCF_046742065.1. Taxonomy (NCBI): domain Eukaryota; kingdom Metazoa; phylum Arthropoda; class Malacostraca; order Stomatopoda; family Squillidae; genus Oratosquilla; species Oratosquilla oratoria. The sequence goes on from NC_134818.1 coordinate 34,906,010, forward strand.
CTTCCACCCCATTCCTCCTCCATCCCCCTCCCCTCCTACCCCCTCCATTTCCATTCCCTCCCAACTCCTCCCCTCCCTCTCCACCCTCCTCTCCCATCCCTCCCAACCCTGCTCCCTGCCTCCCTAACTCCTCTTCCCTCCCTCTTCCTTCCTAACTCCCCTCCCCCCTTCCACCTCCCCTTCCCTACCTAACTCCCCCTCCCTCCCTCCCTTCCTCCATCCCTCCCTCCATCTCCCCCTCCTGCCACCCTCCCTCTCACCCCATTTTGAGAGTCAACTGGGTATGAAATAGCAGTCTCTTCCTTGAGAGGCGTCCTTCCTTCCTTCCTTCCTTCCTTCCCTCCCTCCCTCCCTCCTTCCCTGTTTCCCTCCTTCCCTCTCGGGCCCAACGAACCATTAGATGTGGCCAAGGACTCCCGTGGGCTCTCTTTGGCGCTGTTTATCTCGTCTCAAGGCGTCTCCCTTCCCCCCTCCTCCTCCCCTCTCTTACTCCCCTCCTCCTCTTCTACTCCTTTTCCTCTTCCTTCCCCCTCCTCCCCTCCTCCTCCTCTTCATCCTGTTCCTCCTCCGACCTTCCGTTTTTCTCCCTCTCACCCTCTCATCGTCACCTTCCCTTCTCTCACTCACCTTTGCATCCTCTCTCACATTTACCCTCCTCTCTCTCTCTCTCTCTCTCTCTCTCTCTCTCTCTCTCTCTCTCTCTCTTTCTTTCTTTCTCTATCACACACACAAATTAATCTGATAGGTATGTTAAACTACACGATCGAGTCCCTTACCAACATAAAAGAATATATTTTTAATTTGATTATATACACAATCATTTTATCTACAAGGCAATTACTATATACTGAAATGTATGAAATAATAATTTGCAAAAGGTATATTAACTTAGTCCGATAAAAATCATAGATTAGGAACGCTTTTTTTTGTGTAATAGTATTGATCGATATCAAACGCGCTCTAACAAATGTTCTGTAAACAAACATGGCAGGACGAACGCGACTTAACGGCACAGAGGATCAAAGCGTAGCTCAACTACCTCTCGTCGGAAAACGACCTTTGTATTCAAACCTGAGCTATTTTCGGAGCTCTGAAGGGACACAAGTGTGCAATAACATTTACAGGAACAATAAAAGTGGTCCTTTCTGGGTGACAAGTGGTTTATTTGTACAAGAGAGAGCTTGAAAAATAGAATAAATAGGAGCCAACTCATGTCTCTTGGGGTAAAGGGAGGTTGTGTGCGTGTATTATGTATATGTATGTATATATATATATATTATATATATATATACACATATATATATATATATATATATATATATATACATATATATATATATATATATATATATATATATATATATATGCACTAAAAACCCACTATTGATTGGATTTAAGAAAAGAAAGGAAATAACGATTTCCGTATATTTCGATCACTTGCTGTGATCCTCTTCAAGCGGAATACATAGACAAGAGAAAACACATTACTTATATACAGAGGCGAGAGGTGGAGTGAGGGAACATGGACATTTCATATCAGGTGGCGTCTAAGTTGCCGCGCGGACTTTGTGGCAAGTCGTCCGCTTTTACAATATAAGGAAGTAATTTATTAACTGCCAAGGTGGTTCTATGATCAGGTGACCATTGTCCTTTTGAAATGTTAAAGTTTGGGAATTATTCAATTAAGGAAGATTAAATAATTTTCCTTTTATAACTACATAAAAAAAACTCTCAAAAGTACCGTCTCAGATTTCAATAAAAAGGCACGCAATATCTTGGGAAATTATATTTTTAACAACTTGTTAGTCACTAATCCAGTTACCCAATTTTTATGGCCTCCCAAAAATACATAAGGAAAACATCCCCCTTAGATCCATCATCTCTAATAGGAACTCTTGTACTAGTAAGTTATCAAAATGGCTCACGAACATCTTATCACCGTTCGTAGGGTGTTTTTCTGGATCACACATAAAACATAAGAACATAAGAACATAAGAAATAAAGGAGACTGCAAAAGACCATAAGGCCTACACTAGGCAGCTCCGTATCCATCACCACCTGTCATCCCCATCCATAAAGTTGTCTAATCGATTTTTAAAACAACTGATAGTTTCAGCGCTTACTACATGGTTACTAAGTTTATTCCATTCATCGACCACCCTATTAGTAAACCAATTCTTGCCTATTTCCTTCTTAAATCTAAATTTGTCCAGTTTGTACCCATTACTGCGAGTCCTGCCCTGTTGTTTTATTATGATGACCTTGTTTGCATCACCCTTGTTATAGCCTTTGATCCACTTGAACACTTCTATTAGATCACCCCGCACTCTGCGTCTTTCCAGAGAGTGTAAGTTTAGGTGCCTAAGCCTCTCTTCGTAAGGCAAATTTCCGAGTCCTTGTATCATTTTGGTCATTCTTCTCTGTACTGATTCTAATGAATTTACGTCCATTCTGTAGGACGGAGACCAAAACTGTACCGCATAGTCAAGGATGGGTCTAACTATCGCTAGGTAGAGTTTAATAATTACCTCTGCACTTCTATTCGTTACCGTCCTAGCAATGAAGCCTAATGCTCTGTTAGCTTTATTTCTGGCGCTAATACACTGCTTCCTGGTTTTAAGGTCCGGACTCACCAGAACTCCCAAGTCCCTCTCGCACTCAGATTTTTCTAAAAAACGTGTTATCTAAGTTGTATCTATTTTCGGGGTTGTGTAGCCCTACGTTTAACACGCTACACTTAGAGATATTGAAGTTCATTTGCCACTTCACCGACCATGTTAACAGCTTATCAAGGTCATCCTGCAGAATCTGGGCGTCGTCTCCTGACCTAATTAGGCGTCCTATTTTAGTGTCGTCCGCAAACTTACTAACATCACTATTTAACCCTTCGTCTAAGTCGTTTATATACATAATGAACAACAAGGGACCCAAAACCGAGCCCTGGGGAACCCCGCTAGTAACATTGCCCCACCTAGATTTTATTCCATTTATGGTGACCCGTTGCTTTCTGTTACTAATCCAAGCTCTAATCCATTCTAACACTTTTCCTCCTATGCCATGGGCTTTGATTTTATTTAGTAGTCTCTGGTGTGGCACTTTGTCGAACGCTTTGCTAAAGTCAAGGTAAATAACATCGTAATTTTCATTGTTGTCTGCCGCCTTATATACCTTAGTGTAAAAGGATAGAAGATTAGTCACACATGACTTACCCTTGGAGAAACCATGCTGTGAAACACGAATTAAATTATGCCCTTCAATGTGTTCTCTGAGTCTATTTACTATTATTGATTCAAGCATTTTTCCTATAACCGATGTCAAACTGATTGGCCTGTAGTTGCATATAGACGATCTATCTCCCTTCTTAAAAACAGGAACAACGTTTGCCTGCCTCCAAGCAGTTGGAACAGAACCAGTGTCTACCGATTTATTGAATATTTCAGTTAACTGGTCGCAGATTTCAAATTTACACTCTTTAAGCATTCTTGGAAAAATTTCGTCTGGACCCGGAGATTTTGTAGCTTTAAGTCTGTCAATCTGCTTGACTACCTCTTTACTAATGCTGATATTAGTTAGACTACTTCCTTCATCCCCTCTGAAAATCGGATCGCAGTCAGGTACTTTATCTAACCTCTCATTAGTAAATACCGATAGAAAATAATGTTAAAACTCCTCACTCATCATTTTTTCTTCCGAAGATTTTATAAATAAGATCAAAAGTCACCATCTTCCGGGACGGAGTAAATTGTGAAGCCTAGACATAGTGTCTTTATTTACAAATATCAATGTAGCAGAAATTTTGAAGTTCCTGGAAAGTAAATTACAGCCTTATCAGGATCAACTTCCCATCTCAGTAAACAAAATTATGTGCTGGCAAAAATGTTTTTTCGTTTAATGATAAATATTACAATTAAAATTTGGCTGTTCAATGGGATCTAATCTCTCCCCAGTGCTAGCAAACTTATATATGGAATATTTCGAGACGGTACTTCTGCAGGACATAAAACCCCACGGAATGTTTTTGTATAGATATGTGGATGACATCTTCACGATTTGGGATGAAGAATGGGGTTCCTTTAATGATTTCTTCAACAAACTCAACCTCCTAACTACTAACATTAAATTCAAAGTGGAATGGGAAGTGGATAATAGATTACCATTTTTGGACATCTCAGTCATGAGACATCAGGACCATCTTTCTTTCACAGTGTACAGAAAACCCACGCACATTTCTTTAGTCACCATCCTGACAATATCAAATATAGTGTTGCTTCGGGTCTTTTTCTAAGAGCACTAAGACTATGCAGCTCATCTTATTTGGATTCAGAAATTCTAACCATACGAAATCAATTAAGAAGATTAGGGTACCCAGATTGGTTTACAAACAAAGCCTTAAGTAAGGCCAAAACCAGTTACTATAAATCCACTTCCCACCCATCTCAGCATCATAAATGGAACAAAAATTGCCTAAAACTTCCATATAACAAATATATCAACAATTTTTCCCAAATGCTACCAAAAGACAACATAAAGATCATTTATAGTTACCCCAATAGTTTATTCGGAAAAGTAGTCAACGTTCATCACAGAACAACAGAAGACACAAACCTCGGAGTTTACAAATTACTCTGTTCAGGATGTGATGAAGTGTATTGGGGACAAACGGGTAGAGAATTAAAAACCAGAATAAAAGAACATAAAAATTCAGTAAAATACGCACAACAGTACTCCGCGGTATTTCAACATGTCGCCAACAATAATCACTGCATAAGTTGGGAGGAGGCCAAAATCATTTTCAAATCAAAATGTAGTTATAAAAGGAAAATTATTGAATCTTCCTGAATTAAACAATTCCCAAACTTTAACATTTCAAAAGGACAATGGTGACCTGATTATAGAACCACCTTGGCAGTTAATAAATTACTTCCTTATATTGTAAAAGCGGACGACTTGCCACAAAGTCCGCGCGGCAACTTAGACGCCACCTGATATGAAATGTCCATGTTCCCTCATTCCACCTCTCTCCTCTGTATATATAAGTAATGTGTTTTCTCTTGTCTATGTAATCAGCTTGAAGAGGATCACAGCAAGTGATCGAAATATACGGAAATCGTTATTTCCTTTCTTTTCTTAAATCCAATCAATAGTGGGTTTTTAGGGCAAATATATGTATATAGCATATATATATATATATATATATATATATATATATATATATATATATATATATATATATATATATATATTATATATATATATATATATATATATATATATATATATATATATATATATATATATATATATATATATATTATATATATATATCAAGTGTTGATGAATAATCGACAACAACGAAATTATAAATATATCTTTTGTCGTTTTGAAAAGAAAAGTTTCACTTCGCGTATATACAGATTTAGCACTTACTGTTCTTTTTATTGTTATCATCATTATCGTCATCATCATCATCATCATTATTATTATTATTATTATTATTGTAATTATTATTATTATTATCATTATTATTATTATTATTATTATTATTATTATTATTATTATTATTATTATTATTATTATTATTATTATTATTATTATTATTATTATTATTATTATTATTATTATTATTATTATTATTATTATTATTATTATCATCATTATCATTATTATTATTATTATTATTATTATTATTATTATTATTATTATTATTATTATTATTATTATTATTATTATTATTATTATCATCATCATCATCATCATCATCATCATCATCATCATCATCATCATCATCATCATCATCATCATCATCATTATCATTATTATTATTATTATTATTATTATTATTATCATTATTATTATTATCATTATTATTATTATATTTATAGAATGAAGGGTAGATAGTGGTGGGATGATGAAGTAAATAAAGTTGTAGAAGAGAAGAAACGAACATTCACAGACTGGTTGCAAAATAGGACGAGAGAAACATATAAGAACAAAGAAAAAACAAGACAAGTAAAACATAAGATAAAGGAGGCAAAAAGGAGAGGAGATGTAAAATGGGGGAAGCGTATGACAGGAATTTTTTAAAGTAATGAAAAGATGTTTTGGAAGGAAATTAAGAGAGGAGGGGAGGCAAATTAAGTAGAGAAGAAATAATAAAAGGAGGTGCAGATGGAGAGATGATAACGGAAGAGGCGTCGGTAAGAGGGAGAAGGGTAGAATATTCTAGAGAGTTGCTAAAAGTGTAGGAGGATAGGACGGTTGCAGTGGGAGGCGTTAAGGAAATGACAGTGATGGATGGGGAAAATGGGAAAGAAAAGTCGAGGTGAAATAAGTTATTAAAATGATGAGATCAGGCAAGGCACCTGGGCTAGATGGGTGTTATGTAGAGTATCTAAAAAAAGAGGTACAGTGATGGTGGACTGGCTGGTGTGGGGTTGTTTAATGTTTGTCTAATGGAGGGTAGATCCGGAGGACTGGAGGAGTGCCTGTATAGTTCCGCCTTACAAAGGAAAAGGAGACAAATGTGAGTGTAGTAGTTTCAGAGGGATCAGTTTAAGTGTAGTTGGGACGGTTTATGGGAGGGTTTTGAGTGAGAGAATTAGGAAAGGAACAGAGGGGGTAATTGGTGAGGAACGGAGTGGTTTTAGGAAAGGTAGAGGTTGCATAGATCAGATTTTTGTCGTAAGACAGATATGTGAGAAAGCTTTAGGAAAAGGTAAGGATGTTTTTTTAGCCTTTATGGATTTGGAAAAGAGTAGACAGGAAGGGACTGTGGGAGATATTACAGATATTATGATATCCCCCGTCTTCTCTTTTTCTGCATGAGGGGACGGAGAGGGAGGGTCGCCGATTAAATGAAGCGGCCTTGCTGTGGATATGCTGTGTCTTGCTACATTGCTTCTGACCCAGGGCAGTGGGTGAGATGCAGGGATGACCCGTCATCCAAGAGGAGCCATGAAAAGAGGGAGGGAGGGGTGGCGAGTGGAAGTGGAGTGGGTGGAGATGAAATGGCTGGGAGGGGAATTATGCCCCTTGACTTTGACGACCTCCTTTGTAAGGGGGAAAATGCACTTGGTATATGTATTATTATCATCATCATCGTTATTATCATTATCATTATCATTATAATTTTTTATGCTTATTATTATAATTATAATTATTATTATTATTTCTATCATTATTGTGTGTTTTTAACACCCATAGTTCAAGTGTTTTCTTTCAGTTGAGTCAGTCCATGCGGTGACAGTCAGATCAAATTATCTAAAAGACGCCGTCGAGTCTTAACTGAGACACAAAGGCCCTTTGTCCACTTTTTTCTCTTTTCTATGTTTCTCTTTACTTCTTCTCTTTCATCCTCTTCTCCTTCTCCTTATTCTTCTTCTTCCCATTCTTTTTTCTTTTCCTTGTTATACTTCTTTTTTCCTTCTTCTTCTTCCTTTTCTTTTTCTTTCTCGTCTTTTTCTTCTTCTTGCTATTCTTTCCTTCTTCTTCTTCTTCTTCTTCCTCTTCTTCTTCTTTCTTTGTTTTTCTTCTTCTTCTTTTCCTTCTTCTTCTTCTTATTATTATTATCATTGCTATTATGATTATTTCTTTTATTTTTCTTCTTCTTCTTCTTCTTCTTCTTCTTCTTCTTCTTCTTCTTGTACTTGTTGTTGTTGTTGTTGTTGTTGTTGTTGTTGTTGTTGTTGTTGTTGTTGTTCTTCTTCTTCTTCTTCTTCTTCTTCTTCTTCTTCTTCTTCTTCTTCTTCTTCTTCTTCTTCTTCTTCTTCTTCTTCTTCTTCTTCTTCTTCTTCTTTTCCTTCTTCTCATTCTTTTTATTTTTCTTCGCCTTCTCCAATTTCTTGTTTTGTTCTTGTTATTCTTCTCCTTCTCATTCTTTTTTTCACTCATCTTTTCATCTTCGCCTACTCCTTCTTTTTCTTTTTCTTCTTCATTTTCATCTTCTCTATCATCTCATTTTTTCTTTTCCGTTTTCTTCTTCTTCTTCTTCTTCTTCTTCTTCTTCTTCTTCTTCTTCTTCTTCTTCTTCTTCTTCTTCTTCTTCTTCTTCTTCTTCTTTTTCTTCGACATCATCTTCTCCTTATTCTTCTGCTTCATGTTCCTCCTATTCTTCTTTTCCTTCTTTTACTTCTTCTTCTTCTTCTTCTTTCTATTCCTCTTGTCTTTCTTCTTCTCCTTCTTCTTTCTCCTTCTCTTGGCTCTCTTCTTCTTCTTCTTTTCTTCTTATTCCTCTTTTATTTCTTCTTCTTCTTCTTCTTCTTGTTTTTCTTCCGCTCCGAAAACAGATTTAGCTTAGATAACACACCAGGGCCTGACAGTTGGCATCCAAGAATCTTAAAGGAAATGAAAAATGAGATTGTTGTTCCATTAGAAATTATTTTCAAGAAACCCATCATATCCGGAGATGTTCCAAGAGAATGGAAGCTAACTAACGTTACTTCCATATTTGAAAAAGGTGACAACAAAGAAACCAAATAACTACAGGCCTATAAGCTTGGCTTCAATCGTAGGAAAAATTATGGAAATTATCATCAGAGATGCTATCGAACATCATTTAGAAAGCAACTGTTTGATAAATGATATCCAGCATGGATTAAAACGGAAACGTTCTTGGGTGACTTACTCGAATTCTACAACATAGTCATCCCGAATTATGACAAAAGAAACACTATAGATTTAATATATCTAGACTTTACAAAAGCTTTTGATACCGTCCCCCACGAAAGGCTACTTACTAAATTAGCTTCACACGGAGTAAGTGGTAGCCTATTAAGCTGGACTAGAAATTGGTTGAAAGATCGAAAATAAAGATTTGTTTTAAATGGAAAAACTTTTAGATGGAAAAATGTTACGAGTGGAGTTACTCAGGGTTCCGTTCTTGGGCCACTACTATTCATTGTATATATAAATGATATAGTCCACGGACTAAAAGCTATTGTCCCCAGATTTGCTGATGATACAAAAGTGTGCGGAATGGCAAATGATTAATCACTTAAATCAATGAGATATTCAAGAAGATTTAGATAAATT
>NC_134818.1:34920039-34927539 GCF_046742065.1 Oratosquilla oratoria
TTATTTCATTATTATTAGTTATTATGACTCTTATTAATGTTGTTATTTTTATTTATTTATTATTATTGTTGTTGCTGTGGATGTTATTACAATTGTTATTTTTATGAACAGTATATTCTTTCTATTTTTCTTATCAGTGTTATTGCTAATATATCATTTGCTATTAGTTGTTATTATTATTGTTATTATTATTATTATTATTATTATTATTATTATTATTATTATTATTATTATTATTATTATTATCATTATTATTATTATTATTATTATTATTATCATTATCATTATTATTATTATCATTATTGTTATTATTATTATTATTATTATTATTATTATTATTATTATTATTATTATTATTATTATTATTATTATTATTATTATTATTATCATTATTATTATTATTATTATTACTGTTACTGTTGTTATCGTTTCTGTCGTAATTACAATAGTTATTTTTATTTTCTATATTTTTTATTTTTCTTATTTGTATCATTATTGTTAGTCATGATTATCTTACTGTTATTATTCTTGTTTTTACCTGTTTTTGTTATTTTCAAGGTTATTACTATTATTATTTTATAATTACCAATTTCCTTTGTTACTTCATTGTTATCAATAATGTTGCTATCATTTTAATTTTGTTACTTTCTTATCTAAGTTTTGTTGTTATTTGTATTATTAATACTACTGTTATTTTTATTGTCGTTATTAGTTTATAATCGTTGTAATAAATTTAATTTTGTGGTTAATAGTGATAGTATGTATATGTATTTAATTGTAATTCATTGTATCTTTGAATTCCTTGATTAATTATTCTACGTAAGTGTTTATTAATTATTCTTTACATCAATTATCAAAATTTGCCTGGCCATGGACCAAATGGTCACTGATTTCTCTAAAGCTTCGTAAAATCCCTCCTTTTCTAACACACACACACACACACACACACACACACACACACACACACACACACACACACACACACACACACACACACACACAGACACACACACGGCTCGACGGCGCAATGGTAGCGTTCGCAACAACTATTCCAGCGATTCGAATTCGAATCCCGCCGAGGGCTGAAATAATTTCAGTATCGCTGCGCTGGTGTGTGTGTGTGTGTGTGTTTTAATCATTTCAATTTCATCCGCTAGAAATTCGTCACTGCAAATACGAAGTGCTCTTAAAAACAGGCCTGTCACCACACCAGTCTTTGTCCTCTTATTATGCGCACTGTAGAAATGAATGAAGTCATTTGTCGGTTTCCTGTAAACTTTAAATCTAACGCCGCATCCTGATCTTATTAACACGGTGTCTAGAAAAGGTAGTTGTCCGTCTATCTCATTTTCGATCGTGAATTGGATGTTAGAATTCACACTATTTAGATTAGTGCGCATAATAAGAGGACAAAGACTGGTGTGGTGATAGGCCTGTTTTTAAGAGCACTTCGTATTTGCAGTGACGAATTTCTAGCGGATGAAATTGAAATGATTAAAACAACTTTTGAAGAGCTCAAATACCCCAGAGGGTTACTTTGCACCCTGGAGGAGAAGGCTTGTAGTATACTACGCAACAAAAGAGAAAAGTCCAACGCTAAATATTGGGTGGTCCCAAATTCCAATCTAACGAGAGACCTAGACAGAATCTTATCGTCCTCCAACATTCGTCTTGCGACTTCCACAGGTACGAAAGTAATGGACCTTTTAATCAAGAAAAAAGACCCAACCACAAATACAAACAGCGTAGTTTACGAAATCCCGTGTGGTGGATGTGACAGAAAATACATCGGTGAAACCGGCAGAGGCTTAGACACCAGATTGAAAGAACACCGAGCAGATGTAAGGCACCACAGGGTTAGTAGTGCATTAGTTAACCATGTCGACGAAAGAGGCCATCTACCAAAATGGGACCAGGCAAAAATTCTCATGGATAACATTACACGGCAGGAAAGAAAGGCGATGGAGTCCGTTTTTATCAACATCCATGATAACATCAATAAGAGGACTGGGGATTTGATATGGGCTAAAGCAGCAGCACACTTTATCGTAATGAATAATAAACACAGAGCCCCTGATCCAGACGGACGTTTCAGCCACGCGAACAACAGGAGGATACTTGGTCCACCCGCTGTGACAGTCCGCCACACCGACAGATGAGGTCGAGTGGGGGACCAACCTGACACTTTGCCACGTTCCTTCTTTTGCCATATATATTGACCAACTTGACTTCAAACTATGTTCCTCTGAAGAAGCCACTCAGGCGAAACTAGTCAGGAATAAAAGTATTTCCCTCAGCCCGTGTTCCCTTACCTCCTATCCACATTCGTCACAATGTATACACATTATTATTATTATTATTATTATTATTATTATTATTATTATTATTATTATTATTATTATTATTATTATTATTATTATTATTATCATTACTACTACTACTACTACTACTACTACTACTACTACTATTATTATATCATCATCATCATCATCATTATTATTATTATTATTATTATTATTATTATTATTATTATTATCATCATCATCATCATCATCATCATCATCATCATCATCATCATCATCATCATCATCATCATCATCATCATCATCATCATATTATTATTATTATTATTATTATCTTTTATTATTATTATTATTATCATTACCATTATTATTATCATTACTATTATTATTATTATTATTATTATTATTATTATTATTATTATTATTATTATTATTATTATTATTATTATTATTATTATTATTATTATTATTATTATTATTATTATTATTATTATTATTATTATTATTATTATTATTATTATTATTATTATTATTATTATTATTATTATTATTATTATTATTATTGGCTGCTTGTTATTGTGGCAAAGTAGCATGCAGTCGATACTTTAGGGTCTATATGGGGCGCCCCTACGGACCAGAGCCACACATCATTTTGTCTATGATAGAAGAAATTCTGTTCATAGAGAAATGATGACACTTTTATACTACGACTGTCCCTCCGTTATGCTGTCCCCCAACCCCTTGTTGCTGTCCTGTACCATTTCTCTGAGTATTCTCTTTCTGATTGGGGGATTTCCCTGTGGTGGGGGAAAAGAATACTGCCACCAAGTTTCCCACTTGGATCGTAAGAGGCGAGAAGAAAGGGACGGGGAGAGGGACTAGGCATCCTTCTCCCTGTAGCCCCAAGGGGCAATTTCCTAAAACGAAAAGGAAAGGCATAAGGGGTGCTGGAGGGCCTCGGGCCAGCACCCTAAGGTTTGGGTCTTTTAATGTGCGTGGATGTGGTACAGATGAGAGTAAAAGGGAAGAGATAGGTAGTATGTTTGTGAGAAGAAAGTTGGATGTGTTGGCTTTGAGTGAAACTAAGTTGAAAGGGAAGGGTGAGTGTATGTTTGGGAGTGTAAGTGGGAGGTTATCAGGAGTGAAGAGAGGGCGAGGGAGGGAAGGGGTGGCTATTCTAGTAAGTGAGGAGATAGGTAAAGGGGTAGTGGAGTGGAAGGAGGTTTCCTCAAGGATAATGTGGATGAAGGTGAAACTGGGAAAGGAGATGTGGGTCTTTGTAAGTGCATATGGGCCGGGCAGTGAGAAGAGCATGGAAGAAAGGGAGGCCTTTTGGATAGATTTAAATGAGTGCATAGAGGGTTTAGGAAGAAATGTCAATGTAATAGTACTGGGAGACCTTAATGCTAGAGTGGGAAATGGTCCAATCGATGGAGTGGTTGGGAAGTGTGGAGTTCCAGGAAAGAATCGTAGTGGAGAGTTGATGGTGGAAATGTGTCTAGAAAGAGAGTTGATGATAGCAAATACAGTGTTTCGGAAGAAAGTCAAGCATAAGTACACATGGGAGAGGGTGGTGGAGGGAAGGGTGGTAGATAGAGCGCTAATGGATTATGTAGTGGTAAATAGGATTATGATAGGAAGAGTTAAGGATGTACATGTGCTAAGGGGAGAGGGTGGGGGAATATCAGATCATTTTTTGGTGGAAGGTAAGCTGAGAGTGGAGGATAGATGGAGAAGGAGGAAAGGGACAAAAGGTAGGGAGGTTCTTAGAGTGAACTCCTTGAATGAAAAGGAAAAGGAGAAGGAGTACGAAAAGAAGCTGAAGGAGGAGTGGGAGGGAGTAAAGGATAGAGCAGAGATGGGTGTGGAGGAGGAATGGGGATGGTTCAAGGAGGGAGTCTTATAGTGTGCAAGGATGGTGTGTGGAACAAGAAGGACAGGGGGAAATAGAAGAAAGGGTAGTGAATGGTGGGATGAGGAAACAAAGAAGGTTGTAGAAGAGAAGAAGCGAGCATTCACAGATTGGTTACAAAAGAGGACAGGGGAGTCATATGAGACGTACAAAGAAAAGAAAAGAGAAGTAAAGCAAAAGGTAAAGGAGGCAAAGAGGAGAGCAGATGTGAAATGGGGTAGGAGTATGACAGAAAATTTGAAAGTAATAAAAAGATGTTTTGGAAAGAAATTAAGAGAGGAAGAGGAGGCGAATCAAGTAGGGAAGAAAAGGTAAAAGGTACAGATGGAGAGTTGATAATGGAAGAGATGGCAGTGAGGGGAAGATGGGCAGAATATTTTAGGGAGTTGCTGAATGTGAAGGAGGATAGGGAAGGAAAGATAGCTGCAGTGGGAAATACGAAGAAAATGAGAGTGATGAGTGAGGAGAATGGAGGAGAAATAAGGAAGGATGAGGTGAAGGCAGTTGTAAAGATGATGAAAGCAGGTAAGGCACCTGGTCTGGATGGATGTCATGCAGAATGTCTGAAAAAGGGAGGTTCAGTGATGGTGGACTGGTTGGTGAGGTTATTTAATGTTTGCTCGAGAGAGGGTAGAGTACCGGAGGACTGGAGTAGTGCCTGTATAGTTCCTCTTTACAAGGGAAAAGGGGACAAGTGTGAATGTAGTAATTTCAGAGGGATTAGCCTGTTGAGTGTAGTAGGGAAGGCTTATGGGAGAATCTTAATTGAGAGGATTAGGAGAGGAACAGAAGGAGTAATTGGTGAGGAACAGTGTGGATTTAGGACGGGTAGAGGTTGTGTAGATCAGATCTTCGTGGTAAGACAGATATGTGAGAAAGCTATAGGAAAGGGGAAGGATGTTTTTTGGGCTTTTATGGATCTGGAAAAGGCTTATGATAGGGTAGACAGAAAGGCACTGTGGGAGGTTATGCAGATTTATGGGATAGGAGGAAAGCTTTTGGGAGCTGTCAAGAGTTTTTATGTGAGTAGTAGAGCATGTGTTAGGATTAGAAATGGAGAGAGTGAGTGGTTTGAAGTAAAGGTGGGACTTCGTCAAGGATGCGTTATGTCGCCCTGGCTGTTCAACTTATACATGGATGGGGTGGTGCGAGAGGTGAATGCTAGGGTAGTGAGTCAGGGATTGGAGATGGTTAAAGAAAATGGAGAAAAGTGGGAGGTGAGCCAGCTGTTGTTTGCGGACGACACTGCGCTTGTGGCAGGGTCAGAGGAGGGATTGAGGAAGCTGGTGGCAGAGTTTGGGAGAGTATGTAATAGAAGAAAGCTAAAGATAAATGTGGGTAAAAGTAAGGTGATGAGATGTACAAGGGGTGAAAGTGGCAGTAGACTGGAAGTGAACATTAAGGGAGAGCGACTGGAGGAAGTGGATAGTTTTAGATACTTGGGTGCAAGTGTAGCAGGAAAAGGTGGAGTGAAGGTGGAGGTAGAATGTAGATTGAGAGAAGCGAGTAAATGCCTTGGTGGATTAAAGAGTGTAATGAGAAATAGACATTTGGGAATGGATGCGAAGAGGAGACTGTATGAAGGAGTGATTGTGCCAACAGCACTGTATGGGGCAGAAACGTGGAACATAAGAGAAGAAGAGAGAAGGAGTTTGAATGTGTTTGAGATGAGGTGTCTGAGAAGTATGGTGGGGGTTACTAGGCTAGATAGAGTGAGAAATGAGGAGGTGAGGAGGAGAACAGGGGTGAAAAAGGATTTGGGAGATAGGGTTGATGAAAGAATATTAGGATGGTTTGGACACATGGAAAGAATGAGTGAAGAAAGACTAGTAAAAGAGGTATGGAAGGCAGATGTGGAGGGAGTGAACATGAGGGGACGTCCTAGGATGAGGTGGATGGATGGGGTGAAGGGGGCTTTGGGGAAGAGGGGAATGTCTGTTGAGGAAGGAAGGGAGAGGACGGAAGACAGAGGTGAGTGGAGAATGGTTGTATATGGATGATGTTGTGACTGCATGAGGAGGAATGGGCGGGGGGTGGGGGGTGGGGTAGTATGTGTGAGTAAATTTTGACGCAGCCCGAAGGGATTTCTCCCCGTCCTCGCCTTATATGCAAAGGGGGACGGAGAGGGGGGGTCGGCGATTAAATGAAGCGGCCTTGCTGTGGATGTACTGTGTCTTGCGACACTGCTTCTGACCCAGGGCGGTGGGCAGGGTGCAGGGATGACCCGTCATCCAGGAGGTGCTCAGATGAGAGGAAGGGTGGGAGGGGTGTGGAGTGTATTTAGGGATGAAATGGGTGGGAGTGTTTTTATGCCTTTCCCTTTTTGGCTACCTCCCTTGGAAGGGGGAAAAAGCCTTGGTGTATGTATGTATGTATGTATGTATTATTATTATTATTATCATTATTACCATCATCACCATCACCATCATCATCATCATCATCATCATCATCATCATCATCATCATCATCATCATCATCATCATCATCATCATCATCATCATCATCATCATCATCATCATCATCATCATCATCATCATCATCATCATCATCATCATCATCATCATTATTATTATTATTATTATTATTATTATTATTATTATTATTATTATTATTAGTATTATTATTATTATTATTATCAGTATTATCATCATCATCATCATCATCATCATCATCATCATCATCATCATCATCATCATCATCATCATCATCATCATCATCATCATCATCATCATATATGATCTCTCATACATAGAGTAATAGTTGTCCCTCACGAACCCAGCACGTGATTTAACACCATATTGAACCATGCACTTCCTTCAACCTATTTATTCTTGTCGCCAGGAGATTCTAATCAGCTAAGTGGTTATCCCCATCTGAAGGGGTTTAATTATTCTTAGTTAACCCTTCAGCCAGAGGGGTTAATCGCCTCAAGATGATTAATCCTTCGGAGCCCCTGTAAGTCTTCTTACCTTGTCTATTCAGGTTGCCGCCGCCGCCGCCGCCAGGCGATTCTGTTCAACTGAGTACACATGGTCTTGCATCATTCCTTAGGTGAGAAGATATCTCGTACAAAACGGGGGGCGGGGTTGCTTACCTTTTCCTTTTCTTCCTTTTCTTATTTTCATTTACTTTTTAATATATATATATATATATATATATATATATATATACATATATGTATATATATGTATATACACATATATATATAAATAGATATACATATATGTATATATATATATATATATATATATATACATATATATACATATTTCTATATATATATAT
>NC_134818.1:34935039-34940039 GCF_046742065.1 Oratosquilla oratoria
CCACCTTACTGCTAACATTAAATTTAAAGTGGAATGGGAAGTGGATAACAGTTTACCATTTTAGGACATCTTAATCATGAGACATCAGGATCTTCTTTCTTTCACAGTGTACAGAAAACCCACACACACGGGGAGTTATGTACACTTCTACAGCAACCATCCTGATAATATTAGATATAGTGTTGCTTCGGGTCTTTTTCTAAGGGCACTAAGATTATGTAGCCCATCTTATTTAGATTCAGAAATTTCTATCATCAAAACTCAGATAATAAGACTAGGATACCCAGACTGGTTTACAAATAAAGCCTTAAGTAAGGCCAAAACCAGTTATTATAAATCCACTTCCCCTCCATCTCAACATCATAAATGGAGCAAACACTGACTAAAACTTCCTTTTAACCAATCCATCAATAATTTCTCTCAAATGTTGCCAAAAGATAACGTAAACATCATTTTTAGTTATCCCAATAATCTATTCAGAAAAGTAGTTAACGTTCATCACAGACCAACAGAAGACATAAATCCCGGAGTTTACAAATTACCCTGCTCAGATTGTGATGAAGTGTATTGGGGACAAACGGGCAGAGAATTAAAAACGAGAATTAAAGAACATAAAAACTCAGTTAAATATGCTCAACATAACTCCGCGGTATTTCAACACGTAGCCAACAATAATCACAGAATAAATTGGGACGAGGCATAAACCATTTTTAAATCCAAATGTAGTTATAAAAGGAAAATTATTGAATCTTCCTTAATAAAACAATTCCCGAATTTCAATATCTCAAAAGGCCAATGGTCACCAGATTACATAACCACCCTTGGCAGTTAATAAATTATTTCCTTACATTGTAAAAGCGGACGATTTACCACATAACCCGCGTAACAATATAGATGTCACATGAGATGTCTTGTCCATGTTCCCTAACTTTACCTCTCTCATCTGTATATAAGATATGTATGTTCTCTTGTCTATGTATTCCGCTTGAAGAGGATCACAGTAAGTGATCGAAATATACGGAAATTCGTTACTTCCTTCTTTTCGTATATATATATATATATATATATATATATATATATATATATATATCTCTATATATGTATGTATCATATATATATGTATATATATATGCATGTATGTATATATATATGTATCATATCATATCATATCATATCATATCATTTCAGGTAAGATTTTGGTAGTAGGAGACAGTCAAGTGAGGTATTTAGACAGGGTTTTCTGCGACAAAGATAGGAAACATAGGACGCAGGTGTGTTTCCCCGGCGCGGGCATAGGAGATGTTAGAGATAGGATTGAAGAATGTCTAGTAGGGGAAGGTAAGGACCCAGTAGTTTGCTTAAGTGCCGGAGGAAATGATATAGGTAAGTTAGGGAGTGAGGAATTATTTGCGCGGTACCGGGATGCGCTAGACAAGATCAGAAATAGGGGAGGTGTTCCTGTAGTATGTGGAATCCTTCCGAGGCGTAGAGTTGGAGGCATGTGGCATTCCAAGGTTATGGCAATGAATTGCAGGCTAGCAAAACATTGTAAGGCCAATGGATGGGCATTTGTCGACAACTGGGACCGCTTTTATAGTAAGAATCACCTATACACAAGGGACGGAGTGCACTTGTCTCCCAGAGGATTTCGGCTCCTTGCTGAATCCCTTGAGCGAGAAGGAGGCATCCTACAGGGTTTTTTCGGGTAGATTACGTGGGGGTAGGGGGGGAAGTATCGGAATATAGTTTAGGCAATAGAAGCAACTTAGAGGACTGTGTAAAAAATCACCAAAGCAGGTGGAGGGAAGATAAACTTAAAGTTTACTATACAAATAGCAGGAGCATAATTAACAAAATTGATTTGCTGCGAGGTAAAGCATGCGTAGAAATTTTCGATATTATAGCTATTACTGAATCCTGGATCAACATGGCTGATGAACATTTCCTTCCGGAAATCGAAATAGAAGGATATAAGTTTTTTTCATAAGGATAGGGTCGCAGGAATGGGGGAGGTGTAGCACTTTTCGTTAAAAATACATTAAACTGTATTATCAACAATTCGATTAAGGAAGAGGACTGTACGGAATCTATTTGGGTAGAGATTATAGGCAAGAATAAGAAAGTTATTATTGGCGTCTTGTGACCTCCTAACCTCAGCATTGAGCAGACTGATTCCCTGATTAATGAAATTCACAGAGCGTCCCAGCACAAAAACGTTGTGATCATGGGAGATTTTAATTATAGAAACATTGACTGGGAAACCTTAATAGGAGATCACGAAGCGAAGAAATTCCTAGATGTGGTGCAGGATAATTTCCTAAAACAAGTGATTACCGATCCTACGAGGGAACAAAATACCCTGGAGTTAATTCTAACAAATAATGAGCACCAAATTAGCAGCGTAATAGTGGGAGATAGTCTAGGCTTTAGCGATCATCAAGAAATAAGATTATGTTATTTGGGAAAAATTAAAAAGTACGAATAACGTTCAAGTACCAGACTTCAGGAAAGCAAACTTTGACAATATAAAAACCTATTTGAAATTGAACACGAAAAGCCATGCGGACGTTTCCGACATTGTCGATTCTCGTTGCGGGGCTGGAAGTCAGGTCTGGGTCACGAAGGGTAATATGCATACCTTAGGACAGGTCATTTGGGGGCGAGGGCCCAACAGTCAGGTCAGCGATTTAAAAGAAATGTATAGCAATCTAACTGATCTAATTATTAATGCACAAAACACATTTATCCCCCTAAAGTCAATACGGAAAAATAGTAATACTCCCAAATGGATGACGGACAGATTGAAACATGAGATCGGAATGAAAAGAGGACTTTACGTAAAAATAAAAAACGGGGAATCACACCTTAGATCAAGATATAACGAAATGCCAAAGCTAGTTAAAAGGAATACACGTTCAGCGAAACGTAATTATGAAATCAAGGTTGCCAGTCAAGCAAAATCCAACCCAAAGGGTTTCTTTCACCTCTATAGAACAAAAAATAAAGAAAGAATAGGACCAATTAAAAACGATGAAAATATCATGATAGAATCGGAGGAAAAAATGAGTGAGGAGTTTAACAATTATTTTCTATCGGTGTTTACTAATGAAAGGTTAGATAAAGTACCTGACTGCGATCCGATTTTCAGAGGGGATGAAGAAAGTAGTCTAACTAATATCAGCATTAGTAAAGAAGAAGTAGTCAAGCAGATTGACAGACTTAAAGCTACAAAATCTCCGGGTCCAGACGAAATTTTTCCAAGAATGCTTAAAGAGTGTAAATTTGAAATCTGTGACCGGTTTTGTTCCAACTGCTTGGAGGCAGACAAACGTTGTTCCTGTTTTTAAGAAGGGAGATAGATCGTCTATATGCAACTACAGGCCAATCAGTTTGACATCGGTTATAGGAAAAATGCTTGAATCAATAATAGTAAATAGACTCAGAGAACATATTGAAGGGCATAATTTAATTCGTGATTCACAGCATGGTTTCTCCAAGGGTAAGTCATGTGTGACTAATCTTCTATCCTTTTACACTAAAGTATATAAGGCGTCAGACAAAAAAGAAAATTACGATGATATTTACCTTGACTTTAGGAAAGCGTTCGACAAGGTGCCACACCAGAGACTACTAAATAAAATCAAAGCCCATGGCATAGGAGGAAAAGTGTTAGAATGGATTAAAGCTTGGATTAGTAACAGAAAACAGCGGATCACCATAAATGGAATAAAATCTAGGTGGGGCAATGTTACTAGCGGGGTCCACCAGGGCTCGGTTTTGGGTCCCTTGTTGTTCATTATGTATATAAACGACTTAGACGATGGGATAAATAGTGATGTTAGTAAGTTTGCGGGCGACACTAAAATAGGACGCCTAATTAGGTCAGGAGACGACGCCCACATTCTGCAGGATGATCTTAATAAATTGTTAACATGGTCGGTGAAATGGCAAATGAACTTCAATATCTCTAAGTGTAGCGTGTTAAACGTAGGGCTACACAACCCCGAAAATAGATACAATTTAGACAACACGTTTTTAGACAAATCTGAGTGCGAGAGGGACTTGGGAGTTCTGGTGAGTCCGGACTCTTAAAACCAGGAAGCAGTGCATTAGCACCAGAAATAAAGCTAACAGCAATTAGGCTTCATTGCTAGGACGGTAACGAATAGAAGTGCAGAGGTAATTATTAAAATCTATCTAGCGATAGTTAGACCCATCCTTGACTATGCGGTACAGTTTTTGTCTCCGTCCTACAGAATGGAGATAAATTCACTAGAATCAGTACAGAGAAGAATGACCAAAATGATACATGGACTCGGAAATTTGCCTTACGAAGAGAGGCTTAGGCACCTAAATCTACACTCTACGGAAAGACGTAGAGTGCGGGGTGATCTAATAGAAGTGTTCAAGTGGATCAAAGGCTATAACAAGGGTGATGCAAACAAGGTCATCATAATAAAACAACAGGGCAGGACTCGCAGTAATGGGTATAAACTGGACAAATTTAGATTTAAGAAGGAAATAGGCAAGAATTGGTTTACTAAAAGGGTGGTCGATGATTGAAATAAACTTAGTAACCATGTAGTAAGCGCTGAAACTATCAGTTGTTTTAAGAAACGATTAGACAACTTTATGGATGGGGATGACAGGTGGTGATGGATACGGAGCTGCCTAGTGTAGGCCTTATGGTCTCTTGCAGTCTCCTTTATTCTTATGTTCTTATATATATATATATGTATATATATATATAATGTATATATATATAATTTATATATATATATATATATATATATATATATATCACAAGACGAAAATGTAGTAGCACAGGTGACCATTGCCCTTTTGATGTGTTGAAATTTGGCAAGTGTTTGATGAGGAAAGATTCGACTATCTTTCTCCTAAAGCTACAATTGGATTTATAAATTATTTCTGGTTTGTTCCAATCTATGCGGTGATCCTTTGTTGATGTATGGAGGAAGACCACGGAGTTATTTTGTGCA
>NC_134818.1:34945039-34950039 GCF_046742065.1 Oratosquilla oratoria
CAGACAAGAAACAATGGTCTCAAACTGTCCGGAAATAGATTCAATTTGGAAGTAGGTAGAAACAACTTTGCCAACCGTGTAGTTAATGAATGGAATAAACTTCCTGCACAGGTAGTGCAATGTAGTTCAGTTCGAAGCTTTAAAAATCATTTAGATAAATACCTAAGTAAGATGTTGTAATGATTATAATTTATTTTATATTATTTGTTTTTGTTTTGTTATCATTTGTCTGTCTGATTTTCATTTATTATTAGTTATATGTCAATTTATTATTATTTACTATTTACCTGTTTGTTTATTATTTAACAATACCTATGCATTTATTTATGTATTTTATTTGTTATTTACATTATTATATTTTTTATTTATTATTTTATTATTAATATGATAATATGATTTTTTTTCGCATCCGACCTAGATATGGATCAAAAGGTCTCCTGTCGGCATGCTGCGCCTTTGTAATATATATACATATATATATATATATATATATATATATATATATATATATATATATATATATACACATATATATATATATATGTGTGTGTGTGTGTGTGTGTGTGTGTGTGTGTGTTATTTTATATATAAATATATATATATATATGTATATATATATATTTGTATATATATATATACATATATATACATATTGATAAGTATTTTAGACAAATTATTTGGATGATGGAGAACATAAACACAGGGGAAGGCTCGGGACCCTAAACACTCTAACGTTTCGTTCGCGTAGAACTTCTTCAGAGAGTGTATGTAGAACTGCAATTGAAGTTTATGTACTAAATCTAATTATCTTTTCGGACACTTGGGAAAGGTCGTTTTTCTGGCGTGCTTTAGAATTAAAATACTAGTTTCTTTAGCTAAATTGATAAACCCTCCTCGATGATTCGATGAATTATTAGTTGAAATATATGCTGACTCAACAATTCTTCTAGTGAATTTATCAAAACCTTTATGTAGCACTCCAGCTTCTCTCCAGTTTGGTAAATGATCGAATTTTTCCGCATGAACTACTAAAGAATTAGATGTCCTATGTGCTTTTATGTCGTTTTTATGTTCATAAATTCTTTTTTCTAATCCTCTTGACGATTCGCCAAAATAAGCCATTGAGCAACTATTGCACGGGATTTTGTATACGACGCTGTTTTCGGAATTGGTTCTCTTTTCAGAAGTCTTTATTAAATCACCTATCCTCTTGTTAGTTATTTTAGCTATGTTCATACCTGATTTTGTTAAATATTTGTCTATTATTGGTGACGTTTCTGAGCCTGGTACTGATATAAAATTTGTTTTATCTTTATCATTTCTCTCTTTCCGCGATTGTAAATATTTATTGCTTTTCTTTTTGTTATTTTCAACATTCCCTCTGGATATCCAAGTTTGTCAAAGGTTTTCATAATGTAATCAAATTCGCCTTCTAGGTATTCATTACTACAGATTCGTAGTGCCCTGAGAAAAAATCCTATTACTATACCACTCTTTGTCTTATCATCATGTGCGGAGAAGTAATGTACTAAATCCTCTTTGTTAGTTTCCTTTCTGTATACTGAGAAAGTTACAGTTTTTTCCATTCGTCGTATTAACGTATCTAGGAAGGGCAATTGTCCGTTTTTTTCCTCTTCTACGGTGAACTGAATATCGCTGTTGACCGCGTTAAGCATTCTCACTTTATTATTTACATTGGTGTTTTCGGGTATGATTGCGAGGACGTCGTCTACATATCTAAACCAGTGTGATCCCCTACCATTGATTCTGATAAAGTTTTCTTTTTCTAATAACTCCATATATAGACAGGCCATCACTGCACTTAAAGGACTACCCATAGCGAGACCTCTATGTTGTTCATATTCGTCACCATTAAAAGTAAACGCACCGAAATTTATGCATAAATCTATCAATTCTATATAATCTTGTTTTCTTATGGGTAGGTCAGTATCGTTCATATCTTTTATTACTCTCTTTACTGCTTCTAACGCACCGTTAGTGGAAATATTTGTATATAACGCCTTGACATCATAGCTTACTAACTTTTTCCCCGTGAAATCTAAATCTTTTAGTCTTGTCAAAAGATCGTTAGAATTTTTCAAATGTGTATTGCTGATCGATCCCATTGCCTGTGATAGCGGTTTGGCTAGACATTTCGCTAGTCTGTGGGGTGCACTGCCAACCCCTGAAGTTATGGGTCGCATTGGAACGTTGGGTTTGTGAATTTTTGGAATACCGCGCATTCTGGGAGGATTGGGGTATTCCTCCAGAAGTCTCATTAATTTCTTTCCTTTTTCCGAAAACAGCGTCTTCAACTAATAATTCATCGAATCATCGAGGAGGGTTTATCAATTTAGCTAAAGAAACTTGTATTTTAATTCTAAAGCACGCCAGAAAAACGACCTTTCCCAAGTGTCCGAAAAGATAATTAGATTTAGTACATAAACTTCAATTGCAGTTCTACATACACTCTCTGAAGAAGTTCTACGCGAACGAAACGTTAGAGTGTTTAGGGTTCCGAGCCTTCCCCTGTGTTTGTGTTCTCCATCATCCAAATATATACATATATATATGTATATATATATGTATATATATATATATATATATATATATATATATATACCAAAGCCTTTTGTCCCCTTACACGGGAGGTAGCTAAAAAAAAAAAAAAAAAAAAAAAAAAAAAAAAAAAAAAAAAACACACCGAAGGCATAGAAACCACTCCCACCCATTCCATCCCGTACATACTCCACTCCCCTCCACCCTCTTCCCTCCCTCTTATCTTGACACTTTCTAGATGACGGGTCATACCTGCATCTTGTCCACTGCCCTGGGTCAGAAGCAGTGTCACAAGACAGCAAATCCACAGCAAGGCCACTTCATTAATTCGGCGACCCCCTCCCTCTCCTTCCCCTCATGCAGAAAAGGGGAAGACGGGGAGAAATCACTTCGGGATGCGTCAATTTATTTCTCATACATACTCACTCACCCCCCTCCCACTCCTTTTCATGCATAACAGCATCATCCATACACAATCATTCTCCATTCACCCCTATCTTCTATCCTCTACCGTCCTTCCCCAAAAGAAATTCCCCTCTTTCTCAATGCCTCTTTTACGCCATCCATCCATCTCATCCTAGGTAGGCCCCTCATGTTCATTCCTTCCACCTCTGCCTTCCACACCTCTTTTACTAATCTTTCTTCACTCATTTTTTCCATGTG
Organism: Oratosquilla oratoria; assembly: GCF_046742065.1. Taxonomy (NCBI): domain Eukaryota; kingdom Metazoa; phylum Arthropoda; class Malacostraca; order Stomatopoda; family Squillidae; genus Oratosquilla; species Oratosquilla oratoria. Next base: position 34,948,262 of record NC_134818.1, read on the forward strand.
TCCAAACCATCTCAATACTCTTTCATCAACCGTATCTCTCAACCGCTTTCCACCATTGTTCTCCTCACCTACTCATATCTCACTCTATCTAGCCTAGTAACCCTATTCTTCTTCTCAGGAATTTTATCTCAAACGCATTCAAACTTCTTCTCTCTTCCTCTCTTATGTTCCATATTTCTGCCCCATACAGTGCTGTCGGCACAATCACTCCTTCATATAATCTCCTCTTGGTATCCATTCCCAAATGTCTATTTCTCATTACACTTTTTAATCCCATAAGGCATTTACTTGCTTATCTCAATCTACATTCTACCCCCACTCCTCCCTTGTCTGCCATATTCGCTCCCAAGTATTTAAAGCTATCCGCTTCCTCCAGTCTCTCTCCCTTAACACTCACTTCCAGTCTGCTGCCACTTTCACCTCTTGTACATCTCATCACCTTAACTTTTACCCACATTTATCTTCAACTTCCTTCTTTTACACACCTTCCCAAACTCTGTCACTAACTTCTTTAATCCCTCCTCTGATCCTGCTACAAGCGCAGTGTCGTCAGCAAACAACAACTGGCTTATCTCCCACTTTTCTTCATTTATATATATATATATATATATATATATATATATATATATATATTCGAATCCCGTGCGCTACTGACAAGGAGATTGTCTTATATATATATATATATATATATATATATATATATATATATATATACATGGTATCACAACAAAGTACAGCTTAAATACAATAGTGTAGAGAACAGGAGAGGTCACTCAACATAAATACATGAGTATTGTTTTACAAAGAAACAAAAATAGAAATAATAATAAAAATGATAATAATAATAACAAGAATAAACAAATGAAATGGGTGACAATTGACATAAAAGGTCATACAAGATGGCTAAGGCGGAGCTTTGGGACATTGTCCTACAATTTGGTTGATGACAAAATTATTTAATTTGAAAAGACCAGTGCTTAAATTGAGATTCTCATTATTATTATTATTATTTTTTTTAATGAGACACGATTCAATTAGGTTAGGGCGTCGTTACTTGCGGCGAAGGTCGAGGTGAGGGCAGTTCGAATCCTGCCACCAGCGAAGTTGAACCAAGGGCATGGTTCATTAAATTCCACGCTACAAAGCCCTCTGTGAGGGGCACCGTCCTAGCCTCCCGATAGGGGGGAGTATGTGACGTTAAACCATATCATCATCATCACACAAACACACACACACACACACTCACCCACACACACACTCACACACACACACACACACACACACACACACACACACACACACACACACACACACACACACACACACACACACACACACACACACACACACACACACACACACACACCATTGTAACTATGAGAGAAATTCACTAGTAACAGCGACATCAATCCGATAATTTTTATGATAGTCGCATGCAGGCTCTGTGAAGGTGATCTTACGGGTGGCCGATAGCAGTGGGTTCGAATCCTGCATGCGACTGTCATAAAAATTATCGCATATATATACTTGTATGTGTGTGTGTGTGTGTGTGTGTGTGTGTGTGTGTGTGTGTGTGTGTGTGTGTGTGTGTGTGTGTGTGTGTGTGTGAGAGAGAGAGAGAGAGAGAGAGAGAGAGAGAGAGAGAGAGAGAGAGAGAGAGAGAGAGAGAGAGAGAGAGAGAGAGAGAGAGAGAGAGCATTTTTTCTTTTCTTTTTTGCTATGTATGTTTATTATTCATTATCGTGGTTTCGTTCTTTTTTAAGGTTTCTGAAATATGT
>NC_134818.1:34955039-34965039 GCF_046742065.1 Oratosquilla oratoria
TTGTTTAAGCTGAAAAATAATAGAAACAAAAGCAATTAATTGAATTAATAGATTAAAGTAAACCATTAAATAGATAATGATAACAATCAATCAAAAAGAAATAACACAAAACTAATTTACAAAACATAAAAACAGAAAAAGTAGGTTGAGACGACGGCTGTACAAGCGACATGACGTCGCTGTGAAAACAAAAGAGGTCCGCCCGTTTATCCCCAATTCTTTTGTTTCTCAAAACTTGTCCGTCACGACAGTGGGCCTTGGAACCTATCTCTTCTCTCCTGTCTTCTGTAAGGCGATAACAAACCCCTCCCAGCGTCACCCCTTCCCCCAACGTCTGTAGGTCCCTCTTAGACCGAATACAATAGTTTTGATTAAGGTGAGGCTTATATTTTTATTAATTTATTTTGTCTGTTCATATTTTTTTTTATCATTTTTAGAGCCTAGGAGTCTTTCTTGGCCTTGTCATTGCACAGGTTAACCTCCCCCTAAGTGAATAAAATATTATGACGGCAGTTACAAGAATACAGAAATATTAAGATACAGTTGAAAAAAAAGAATAAAAGAAAAAAAGAGGAAGACCTTGGTTCTCTGGCGGTGACATCGTTCTCGACACCCGCTGCGGGCGACGAGGGTGCAAATCGATCGTGGTTATCGACGTGACGTTATGAAGGTGATGCCACAGCGTGAGGTTTAATACCGACAGGGTCGTTAGCGAGCAAGAAATAATCCCATCATTTCCATATATATATACATATATTTATATATATATATATATATATATACACATATATGTATATATGGATGTATGTACCACGATAACACTACACCTATACTAGACATTCCAGAACTTACACTACGTAAACTGCTTGAATGCTGTACAAAAGAAGTCCCGTTCACTTGCCCCCGTGGAAACAAATATTGCCAAATTGATGGAGTTGCAATGGGATCCCCCCTTGGAGTATTAATGGCAAACTTCTTCATGGGCTGCGTAGAAGAAGAAGTATTCAGTAAAACAGAAAAGCCAGATATTTACTGTAGATACATTGATGATGTCTTCATTAAAACCAATAACAGCAATGAGGCTGAAAAACTCCGCCACCTATTACAAGAGACATCTGAACTCACTTTCACTATGGAAGATAGCATTGACGGAGCTTTACCCTTCCTCGACCTCTTAGTGAAACAAAATGAAAATTCTTTTAATACAACAGTGTACACAAAACCCACTAACCCTGGACACTGCCTTAATGGATCCAGTGAGTGCCCTCAATGATATAAGGACTCTACCATCAGTGCCTATATTCGAAGAGCACTAACTCACTGCAGCACATGGACACAAGTGCATGATGAAATCGAACGTTCCACTCAAGTTCTGATCAATAACGGCTTCAATGAAAAAGAGATACATTTTCAAACAAAGAAAATAATGGACGGCTGGCATAACAACAACAATGATAAACAAAATAAAGAGAAAATCAACATATATTATAAATCCACTTTTTCGTCAGCTTATAAAGAAGATGAACGAATTATGAAACAAATTATAAAAAGAAACATTAAACCAGTCAATCCAGAAAAAATACTAAATCTAGTGATTTATTATAAAACTAGCCACCTTCTTATTAGAAACAGCCCCCTACAAGAGAGAAAGGAACTTCAGAAATCACATGTCATCTATAGGTTCACATGTACACGAGGGAACTGTGAAGCCCTCCCATCCACCTATATTGGCATGACGACAATGAGGTTATCCCGTCGCCTCTCATACCACCTGACATCTGGAGCCCCTAAAAATCACTTAAGAGAAGCCCACGACATAACACTAGCAAGAGAGACACTAGAGAAAAACACCGAGATTTTGGATTTATGTACTGACGATAGACGCCTCCCAATTTTAGAAGCGTTGTATATTAAAGAGTTGAGCCCAAACCTAAATGTACAAGCAGAAGACCTTAGAGCCCTTCCAAGCATGAGACAAACCGTTACAAATAAAAACATGAGATATAACACCACAAACGCCAATACGAGACAAAACGCCACTCGTCCAACTACGAGACAAAACGCCACATTCCGCCACAACACAAACCCGGAGGCTCCCTAGCGCACGTGACATTTCGTCCCTGCCCGTAACACCAGGTGACCTACCCCAGTGATTAGCAAGTATAGGAACTCTAGTATAAAACTTAGATCTTTACTAGAATCTTCGGATTAATTCTTATCCCTATAGCTACTGAAGAAGGGTCTTGAACCCGAAATCGCGATCTAGCTAATATGACTACATACAGCCAAGTCATAAATTTCCTTCCTAAGGAAAACAAATCCTTAATAAGGTATATGGAAAATACCATTAAGAAAATTATTAATGCACAACTAGCCATCACTTTTAATGAAACATGCATTAGAGAAAAACTCCTGCCCAAATACACTGACAATATCCCCTGTGATGGGGCAGTGACCTTAAACAAGAGGTGCAAGTATAAACCCAGTAAGGAAGAAAGAATAAAATATATGAAACAGAGGATTAAAGAATTAAAAGACAAAATACAAAACCTCAACCAAGAATACCAAGAGCTTGAAGAAAAATGGAACAACATACACATAGATACAACCTTAAAAGAGAATATTGACACCCTATTCTCTGATATCATTAATCAACACAAAAATTCTATCACTAAAGCTAATCAAAAGAAATTAATAAATCTGAACGGCGGCCATATTAAATACTCACGCCCACCAAATGGTTATATAAATTTAACCAATAAGATCCTTACTCCAGACCAAGAGGAAGTCCTTAATTTAGGGCTTAACTGCCACATTATGTCTAAACCTAAGAAGTTTCAAAAAAGAACAGAATGCGAAATACTTATAGATGATGTAGAGAAATTATGTAAAAAAGGTGAAGTCATTGTTGAGCCCACTTTCAAACAAGAAGTCATTGCTGAAGCTCATAAATCAAGAGGAAAATATCACAGCAATTTGATTGACAAGAAACACATTGAGGCCGCAAAAGAGTTAAAATCAGACCATAGTATCACCATCAGGAAAGCAGACAAAGCGGCAACTTACGTACTCATGGACACCTCTGAGTATTTAGAAAAGATAGATACTATCCTCAATGATACATCTAAGTTTAAAAAGATCAACAAAGACCCTACAGAATCACTCAAGAAAAAGGTAAATCGACTTATAGAAGGGAATAATGCTGCCAGCAAAATAAAATTTAATAAACTTTCAGGAGAGTATGGTATGGGTTACTGCTATGGGACAGTGAAAACACACAAACCTGGTAATAAACTCCGTCCCATAATCTCACAAATCCCTGCACCTACGTACAAACTCGCCAAGAAACTGTGCTCCATTCTAACTCCCTACACTCCCGCCACCTATAGTCTACAATCTACATCTGATTTCCTAGACATTATTAAGGCAAACTCTGCTAAAGGTAGAATCGCTTCTCTTGATGTGGAGGGGTTATACACTAATATTTCCGTAGATCGAACAATTGATTACATCATCAACAAAGTGTACCACGATAACACTACACCTATACTAGACATTCCAGAACTTACACTACGTAAACTGCTTGAATGCTGTACAAAAGAAGTCCCGTTCACTTGCCCCCGTGGAAACAAATATTGCCAAATTGATGGAGTTGCAATGGGATCCCCCCTTGGAGTATTAATGGCAAACTTCTTCATGGGCTGCGTAGAAGAAGAAGTATTCAGTAAAACAGAAAAGCCAGATATTTACTGTAGATACATTGATGATGTCTTCATTAAAACCAATAACAGCAATGAGGCTGAAAAACTCCGCCACCTATTACAAGAGACATCTGAACTCACTTTCACTATGGAAGATAGCATTGACGGAGCTTTACCCTTCCTCGACCTCTTAGTGAAACAAAATGAAAATTCTTTTAATACAACAGTGTACACAAAACCCACTAACCCTGGACACTGCCTTAATGGATCCAGTGAGTGCCCTCAAAGATATAAGGATTCTACCATCAGTGCCTATATTCGAAGAGCACTAACTCACTGCAGCACATGGACACAAGTGCATGATGAAATCGAACGTTCCACTCAAGTTCTGATCAATAACGGCTTCAATGAAAAAGAGATACATTTTCAAACAAAGAAAATAATGGACGGCTGGCATAACAACAACAATGATAAACAAAATAAAGAGAAAATCAACATATATTATAAATCCACTTTTTCGTCAGCTTATAAAGAAGATGAACGAATTATGAAACAAATTATAAAAAGAAACATTAAACCAGTCAATCCAGAAAAAATACTAAATCTAGTGATTTATTATAAAACTAGCCACCTTCTTATTAGAAACAGCCCCCTACAAGAGAGAAAGGAACTTCAGAAATCACATGTCATCTATAGGTTCACATGTACACGAGGGAACTGTGAAGCCCTCCCATCCACCTATATTGGCATGACGGCAATGAGGTTATCCCGTCGCCTCTCATACCACCTGACATCTGGAGCCCCTAAAAATCACTTAAGAGAAGCCCACGACATAACACTAGCAAGAGAGACACTAGAGAAAAACACCGAGATTTTGGATTTATGTACTGACGATAGACGCCTCCCAATTTTAGAAGCGTTGTATATTAAAGAGTTGAGCCCAAACCTAAATGTACAAGCAGAAGACCTTAGAGCCCTTCCAAGCATGAGACAAACCGTTACAAATAAAAACATGAGACATAACACCACAAACGCCAATACGAGACAAAACGCCACTCGTCCAACTACGAGACAAAACGCCACATTCCGCCACAACACAAACCCGGAGGCTCCCTAGCGCACGTGACATTTCGTCCCTGCCCGTAACACCAGGTGACCTACCCCAGTGATTAGCAAGTATAGGAACTCTAGTATAAAACTTAGATCTTTACTAGAATCTTCGGATTAATTCTTATCCCTATAGCTACTGAAGAAGGGTCTTGAACCCGAAATCGCGATCTAGCTAATATGACTACATACAGCCAAGTCATAAATTTCCTTCCTAAGGAAAACAAATCCTTAATAAGGTATATGGAAAATACCATTAAGAAAATTATTAATGCACAACTAGCCATCACTTTTAATGAAACATGCATTAGAGAAAAACTCCTGCCCAAATACACTGACAATATATATATATATATATATATATATATATACATATATATATATATATGTATATATATGTATTTATATATAATATGTATATAATATATACATGTATATATATAAATATATATATACATATATATATATACATATATATACATATATATATGTATATATATACATATATATATAAATATATATACATATATATAAATATATATACATATATATATATATGTATATATATATATAGCCTGTTGAAAACGACAGCAAATTCATTAGAAATTAAGTTCTTTCGTAAGCTTTCTAGCTTTCGGAAAGTAGATTTCTGAGGAAAAGAGAGGTGAAGAAGCAAATTTCCAATTGACATTGGGAACTTATATTAACACAGAAGTCTTTGTTATACACAAAATAAATGAAAATGAACAAAACACAGTAGAATAAACCCAAGACGTTTCGCAGATCGTTCATCCTCTTCAACTGGAATGAAGGGAAGTATGTCTATGATGAGTACAAAAATGAATAAAGACAAAACTTGGAGTGATTGCTAATGACTCTCCTCTGCTTGGCTGGCGCTATTTGGTTGCTTCCTCACCCTCGCCGATCATCTAAAGCATGACATTTTGTCCTCTGCGAGGTGCTTGTTTTGAACCTCTGTGGGTTGTCTATGTGTGGGTGTTCTCCGATCCGGCGGCTCTATTTTTGTAATCAAATGTCTCCTACGTGTAGGTTTCATGCTGGGGAGGAGGGAAAATAATTTGTTTGTATATTAAATAATGGGTTATAAATCTTTTATAATCGCAGCCTCCAAGATGGTCAGACGTTGGAGGTCCTTCTCCTCTGCAACGATTTCTGTATTATGTATCATGGTTTCCCTGTCGAGATGGCGTCTGTGGTGGGTCCAAAGGTGTTGTTTAGGTCCTCCTTGTTATAGGTGAACTGTGATTATTCTGGACAGGGTGGTAGTTGTCCTTCCCACGTAGGTAGATAGGGGCGTACAGTCCTCCTCTAGGCAAGTGAATTTGTACACTACGTGGGATTGACGTATTCCATGAGGTTTTGGGGCGGTGTGATTTCTCAGAATTAGAGAAGATGTTTTCTTGTCCCTGTAATAAATAATGAGTGATAATTTGTCACGTTCTTTCGTGGGGGTCACATTTCTTTTAACAATGTGGTGGGGAAAACTTCCCTGTGGTGGGGGAAAAGAATACTGCCACCAAGTTTTTCCACTTGGATCGTAAGAGGCGAGAAGAAAGGGACAGGGATTGGGACAAGCGTTCCTCCTCCTTGTAGCCCCACAGGGGACATTCCTAAAAGAAAAGGCAAAGGCATAAAAGGGTCTGGGAGTTTTCCGACCAGCACCCTAAGGTTTGGGTTTTTTAATGTGCGTGGATGTGGTACAGATGAGAGTAAAAGGGAAGAGATAGGTAGTATGTTTGTGAGAAGAAAGATGGATGTGTTGGCTTTGAGTGAAACTAAGCTGAAAGGGAAGGACGAGTGTAAGTTTGGGAGTGTAAGTGGGGGGTTATCAGGAGTGAAGAGAGGGCGAGAGAGGGAAGGGGTGGCTATACTAATAAATGAAGAGATAGGTAAACGTGTAGTGGAGTGGAAGGAGGTTTCCTCAAGGATAATGTGTATGAAGGTGAAATTGGGAAAGGAGATGTGGGTTTTTGTAAGTGCATATGGGCCTGGTAGTGAGAAGAGCGTAGAAGAAAGGGAGGCTTTTTGGATAGATTTAAATGAGTGTATAGAGGATTTAGGGAAAATGTTAATGTAATTGTACTGGGAGACCTTAATGCTAGGGTAGGAAATGATCCAATTGATGGAGTGGTTGGGAAATGTGGAGTTCCAGCAAAGAATCGTAGTGGAGAGTTGATGGTGGAAATGTGTCTAGAAAGAAAGCTGATGATAGCAAATAGAGTGTTTCAGAAGAAAGTCAAGCATACGTACACATGGGAGAGGGTGGTGGAGGGAAGGGTGGTAGATAGAGCGTTAATGGATTATGTAGTGGAGTTAAGGATGTACATGTGCTGAGGGGAGAGGGTGGGGGAATATCAGATCATTTTTTGGTGGAAGGTAAGTTGAGAGTGGAGGATAGATGGAGGAAGAGGAAAGGGACAAAAGGTAGGGAGGTGCTTAGAGTGAACTCTTTAAATAAAAAGAAAAACGAGAAGGAGTACAAGAAGATGAAGGAGGAGTGGGAGAGAGTGAAGGATAGAGTAGAGCTAGGTGTGGAGGAGGAATGGGGATGGTTCAAAGAGGGAGTCACAAAGTGTGCAAGGTTTGTGTGTGGAACAAGAAGGACAGGGGGAAATAGAAGGAAGGGTAGTGAATGGTGGGATGAGGAAACATAGAAAGTTGTAGAAGAGAAGAAGCGAGCTTACACAGATTGGTTACAAAATAAGACGAGGGAGTCATATGAGAGGTACAAAGAAAAGAAAAGAGAAGTAAAGCAAAAGGTAAAGGAGGCAAAAAGGAGAGCAGATATGAAGTGGGGTAAGAGTATGACAGAATTTTTTGAAAGTAATAAAAAGATGTTTTGGAAAGAAATTAAGAGAGGAAGAGGAGACGAATCAAGTGGAGAGGAAAAGGTGAAGGGGGCAGATGGAGAGATGATAATGGAAGAGAAGGCAGTAAGGGGAAGATGGGCAGAATATTTTAGGGAGTTGCTAAATGTGAAGGAGGATAGGGAGGGAAAGATAGCTGCAGTGGGAAATGCTAAGAAAATGACCGTGATGACTGAGGAAAATGGAGGAGAAATAAGGAAGGATGAAGTGAAGGCAGTTGTTAAGATAATGAAAGCAGGTAAGGCACCTGGTCTGGATGGATGTCATGCAGAATGTCTAAAAAAAAAAAAAAAAGGAGGTACAGTGATGGTGGACTGGCTGGTGAGGTTATTTAATGTTTGCTGGAGAGAGGGTAGAGTGCCGGAGGACTGGAGGAGTGCCTGTATAGTTCCACTTTACAAGGGAAAAGGGGACAAGTGTGAATGTAGTAGTTTCAGAGGGATTAGCTTGTTAAGTGTAGTTGGGAAGGCTTATGGGAGGATCTTGATTGAGAGGATTATGAGAGGAACAGAGGGAGTAATTGGTGAGGAACAGTGTGGATTTAGGACGGGTAGAGGTTGTGTAAATCAGATATTTGTGGTAAGACAGATATGTGAGAAAGCTATAGGAAAGGGGAAGGATGTTTTTTGGGCCTTTATGGACCTGGAAAAGGCTTACGATAGGGTAGACAGAAAGGCACTGTGGGAGGTTTTGCGGATATACGGGATAGGAGGAAAGCTTCTAGGAGCTGTCAAGAGTTTTTATGAGAGTAGTAGAGCTTGTGTCAGGATTAGAAATGGAGAGAGTGAGTGGTTCGAGGTAAAGGTGGGACTTCGTCAAGGATGCGTTATGTCGCCCTGGCTGTTCAACTTATACATGGATGGGGTGGTGCGAGAGGTAAATGCAGGGGCAGTGTGTCAGGGATTGGAGATGGTTAAAGAAAATGGAGAAAAGTGGGAGGTGAGCCAGCTGTTGTTTGCTGACGACACTGCGCTTGTGGCAGGATCGGAGAAGGGATTGAGGAAGTTGGTGACAGAGTTTGTGAGAGTATGTGATAGAAGAAAGCTGAAGATAAATGTGGGTAAAAGTAGGGTGATGAGATGTGCAAGGGATGAAAGTGGCAGTAGTCTGGAAGTGATAATTAAGGGAGAGCGACTGGAGGAAGTGGATAGTTTTAGATACTTGGGTACAAATGTGGCAGGAAAAGGTGGAGTGAAGGTGGAGGTAGAATGTAGATTGAGAGAAGCGAGTAAATGCCTTGGTGGATTAAAAAGTGTAATGAGGAATAGACATTTGGGAATGGATACTAAGAGGAGATGTCACCACTGTTCCTCAGTTGAAGACCGTCTTGTAGATGGATCACCTTGAAGATTGCTGGTTCCACTCGTATCCACTCCTAATAGTAGTTGCTCGTAGTTGTAGATCCCTCGTTCCTCGTCTCCTGAAACCAACACACTCTTGGTTGTGATTGCCGTATTCCCGTAGACTTTCTCGCACCACTTCGCACCAGTTTATCTTGCTTGCACCACTTCACGCACCAGTCTATCTTGCTTGCACCACTTCACGCACCAGTCTATCTATTGTTCTCTTCGGAGGGATACGTCCCTAGCTGTCACCACTGTCACCACTGCACCACCACGACTCATAACACTTCAATTTCCTTCTATAATGTTAGTCTCGTAATTCACTCGTCACAAGGCCCCATGCCATCATTACGTCAGTTTCACTAACTTCCAAGTTCATCTTATTTAGTAGGCCCCATGCCTTGTACTTCTCATACTTCAGTCAAGTCCTTAGGTTAAGTAAAGTTCTTTAATATTTCCTTTTTCTACTTACTAAATTTACACTGTCTTAGGTTACACCCAGATCTCTCTCTCTCTGTCTGTCGAGATCCCCATATCATACGCCAAGCCACCTTCGTCTGACGTCACTAATTTTTCTCATCCAATCTCCTCTTACTTCTCAAATAAGTGCCACTCCTTATGGGCGTGACTTTAAATTCATGCACCAATAATTTTTCTCCTCCACCTTTTCCTCCAATCCGGAAGGCTGTTACATTGTCACAAGCAATATCGTTTACCTCAGCATTTGTCAAACGTAAATAGCTTTGCGTTTACACATTGTTACATTAGCATATTTCATCGTCGCCCACAGTTTTGATTACATCAGCATTATTACAATCAGCCACCTCTGTATCAACATTCAACAACCTCGTTGGTAGTTTGTTTACCTAGACAGGACGGCGACTAAACAAATCCCCGACTCAGCACTTCGCAATCGGCTGTCGCCCGTTGTTTCATAACAACTGATCTTGGATTAGCATTC
>NC_134818.1:34997539-35002539 GCF_046742065.1 Oratosquilla oratoria
CAATAAACAAAAAAGGAGGAAAGAATAAAAATAATATATTCCAACATAGATGGCATGATTTCAGAACTACACGAATTAAACGACTATCTGGCAGAAGAGAAACCGGATATAATGGGAATTGTGGAGACGAAATTAAAAGGTCCACTACCACGAAATACTGTTTTTTTTTTTTTTTTCTGGGTAGATTACGTGGGAATATGGGGGGGGGGAAGTATTAGTGTATAGTTTAGGCAACAGAAACAACTTAGAGAGGGACTGTGAAAAGAATCACCAATGCAGGTGGAGGGAAGATAAACTTAGAATTTACTATACAAATAGCAGAAGCATAATTAACAAAATTGATTTGCTGCGAGGTAAAGCATGCGTAGGGAATTTCGATGTTATAGCTATTACTGAATCCTGGATCAACATGGCTGATAAACATTTCCTTCCGGAAATCGAAATAGGACATCAGTTTTTTCACAAGGATAGGGTTGGCAGGAGTGGGGGAGGTGTAGCACTTTTCGTTAAAAATACAATAAACTGTATTATCAACAATTCGATTAAGGAAGAGGACTGTACGGAATCTATTTGGGCAGAGATTATAGGCAAGAATAAGAGAGTTATTATTGGGGTCTTGTATAGACCTCCTAACCTCAGCATTGAGCAGACTGATCCCTTGATTCATGAAATTCACAGAGCGTCCCAGTTGTGATCATGGGAGATTTTAATTATAGAAACATTAACTGGGAAACTTTAATAGGAGATCAGGAAACGAAGAAATTCATAGATGTGGTGCAGGATAATTTCCTAAAACAAGTGATTACTGATCCTACGAGGGGAGAAAATACTCTGGACTTACTATTAACTAACAATGAGTACCACTTATTATTTCTTCCCATTTCGAGTATTTGTCTCTAATTACTACTCTCATTTTTCTCCCAGTCAGGAAATCTTCCATCCATTCTAATAATTTACCTGCGATGCCACCTATTGATTCTAATTTTCTTATTAATTTCTTGTGTGGTACTTTGTCAAATGCCTTTTGTAGGTCTAGATAGGCACAGTCTGCCCATCCATCCCTCTCATCTATTATATCTATTAGTCTCGAGTAGAAGCAGATTAGGTTTGTTGTACATGATCTTCCCTTTCTAAATCCAAATTGGCTTGGGTTTAGTATAGATTTTTCTTCCAGGTGTTTAACCCATCTACTTTTGATCACTTTTTCACATATTTTAGCTACTGTGCTTGTTAGGGAGACCGGTCTGTAGTTAGTTGGATTTTCCTTTTTTCCTCCTTTATATATTGGTACTATGTTTGCATTTTTCCAGTCTTGTGGTACCTTACCTTCTTTGAGCGAGCATTTGATTATAGTGTGTATTTTATCTGTCAATTCCTCTACGCATTCCTTCAATATCCAATTTACAATTCCATCCGGACCATGCGATTTTCTGACATCAAGGTTTTTTATTTGGTCACTGATTTCCTTCTTTGTTACAGTTATTTCCTTCATTGGGGGGATTTCTGTCTCTCTATTTCCTCACAGTTAGATGTGTTCTCAATTGTGAAAACCGATTTGAAGAGGTTGCTCATAACTTCTGCCATTTCTTGTTCTGTGTATTCATGACTTCCTTGGAGCAACTTTTCTATTGTTTGTTTTTTTAGTTTAGAGTTCACATATCTATAAAATAGTTTTGGTTGTTCCTTGCATTTTCTATTATTTCCTTTTCATAATTTCTCTTTTCTTCTCTGCGTTTTTTTTTTACATAATCGTTTCTTAGTTTGATGTATGTTATCCATTTGCTTTTTTTTTGTCTTTTTTCCATTTTTTCCAGGCTTTGTCTCTTTTATCCTTGTGTGTGTGTGTGTGTGTGTGTGTGTGTGTGTGTGTGTGTGTGTGTGTGTGTGTGTGTGTGTGTTTGTGTGTGTGTGTGTGTGTCTATGTTTATATGCATATATAACAATATATTGAAATACACATATTCAAACATGTATGGCAACACCGCTATTTGTCTGGAAAGGGTGAATCGATCAAGGTGTCAGTGAGGAACCACGTGTTCTCGGTTAGCGGTTCTTCTACCTCGCCTTCCCAACGCCCCTGAAGGGCGTCTTAATCTCAAGTTCAATCGAGATCTTCGCCCTTACGTACACGCTCCCCGAGGATACGTGACGTCACAGGTGCCGTTATGTCTTGCTGGCGGTGGCGGCGATGGGCAACTCTGCGATCGTCGTCTTCTTCGTCTTCATCATCGTCGTCGTTGTCCTCGTCGTCGCTACAACGTCGAGAATCACCCTTTACCATTTCAGTCTCGCGTAGTTCGAGCCCCACTCGAAGACAAATATCGAAGTGGTAGTAGAAGTGGAGAACCCACAAACGGAAACAATCAAAAGCTGGCAACCGCATCCTGCGTGAAGACGCTGCTTGACCTACATTCTGGATTCTCTGCACACAACTGGATTCAGGCCTACAGGAATCGTTTTCCACTCCCCTCCTCCTTCTCCTACTCCTCCACTACCCCACTCCCCCTCCACCTCCCCCTCCTCCTCCCACTCCTCCTCCTCCTCCTTCGTCCCCGCCCCTTCTATCTTCCCAAATTCTTTCCTCTCCCACCACCTTTCTCCTTCTCAAACAGTGAAAGCAGAAATTTGGTCATTTATTGAAATCGGTCTTCGTAGTTAAGATAAATTCGGATTTTACACACGCACGCGCGCGCGTACATGAACTTGAGGCTAGTTATGATAGGTAGGATAGGGGTTAATCGAGCATTCCTTAAACCTTTTATTTCATTCTATATCAATCCTCTAGCTGCCACAATTTTATTCAAAGAAATGAGCCAAACACATTTCAAGCTTCGGTTAATCCTATGAGTGTAGTAGTTACAGAGGGATCAGCTTGTTGAGTGTAGTTGGAAAGGCTTATGGGAGGGTCTTGATTGAGAGGATTAGGAGAGTAACAGAGGGAGTAATTGGTGAGGAACAGTGTGGTTTTAGGACAGGTAGGGGATGTGTAGATCAGATTTTTGTGATAAGACAGATATGTGAGAAAGCTATAGGAAAAGGTAGGGATGTTTTTTTTTGGCTTTTATGGATCTGGAAAAGGCTTACGACAGGGTAGACAGGAAGGCACTGTGGGAGGTACTGCAGATATATGGGATAGGAGGAAAGCTGTTAAGAGCAGTCAAGAGTTTTTATGAGAGTAGTAGAGCTTGCGTTAGGATTAGAAATGGAGAGAGTGAATGGTTTGAGATAAAGGTGGGACTTCGTCAGGGGTGTGTTATGTCGCCCTGGCTGTTCAATCTTTACGTGGATGGGGTGGTGCGAGAGGTGAATGCAAGGGTAGTGGGTCAGGGGTTGGAGATGATTAAAGAAAATGGAGATAAGTTGGAGGTGAGCCAGCTGTTGTTTGCTGACGACACTGCGCTTGTAGCAGGATCAGAGGAGGGATTGAGGAAGTTAGTGGCAGAGATTGAGAAGGTGTGTGAAAGAAGGAAGCTGAAGATAAATGTGGGAAAAAGTAGGGTGATGAGATGTACAAGGGGAGAGAGTGACAATAGGCTGGAAGTGAGCATTAAGGGTGAGAAACTGGAGGAAGTGGATAGTTTCAGATACTTGGGTGCGAATGTGACAGGAAAGGGAGGAGTGGGGGTGGAGGTAGAATGTAGATTGAGAGAAGCGAGTAAATGCTTTGGTGGATTAAAAAGTGTAATGAGAAATAGACATTTGGGAATGGATGCTAAAAGGAGGTTATATGAAGGAGTGATTGTGCCAACAGCAATGTACGGGGCAGAAACATGGAAAATAAGAGAGGAAGAGAGAAGGAGTTTAAATGTGTTTGAGATGAAATGTCTGAGAAGTATAATAGGGGTTACTAGGCTAGATAGTGTGAGAAATGAGGAGGTGAGGAGGAGAACAGGGGTGGAAAAGGAGCTGGGATATAGGTTTGATGAAAGAGTATTAGGATGGTTTGGACACATGGAAAGAATGAGTGAAGAAAGATTAGTAAAAGAAGTGTGAAAGGCGGAGGTGGAAGGAGTGAATATGAGGGGGCGTCCTAGGATGAGATGGATGGATGGGGTGAAAGGGGCATTACAAAAGAGAGGAATGTCTGTTGAGGAAGGACGGGAGAGGACAGAAGATAGGGGTGAATGGAGAAGGGTTGTGTATAGATGAGGCTGTGATGCATGAGGGGGAGTGGGTGGGGGATGGTGGGTGAGGAAGTATGTATGAAAAAAAAAAATTGACGCAGCCCGAAGGGATTTCTCCCCGTCTTCTCCTTTCCTGCATGAGGGGACGGAGAGGGGAGGTCGCCGAATTTATGAAGCGGCCTTGCTGTGGATGTGCTGTGTCTTGCGACACTGCTTCTGACCCAGGGCAGTGGACAGGATGCAGGGATGACCCGTCATCCAGGATGTGCCAAGATAGGAGGGAGGGAGGAGGGTTGAGGGGAGTGGAATATATGGGAAATGAAATGGATGGGAGTGATTTCTATGCCTCTTTCTTTTTGGCTACCCCCCGTGTAAGGGGGAAAAAGCCTTTGGTATATGTATATATATATGTACAACACTGAATGGGTCCCAGTGATACATTTTTATCAACCACAATGCACTTTAATTCTAAGCCATCTAGGCGTACGCGTACCACGTTTTAATTTCTGCAGGCGCCTAGGTGGCTTAGAATTAAAGTGCATTGTGGTTGATATATGTATGTATATATATATATATATATATATATATATATATATATATATATATATATGTATATATGCATATATATACATACATGTATATATATGTATATATATACATGTGTGTGTATATCTATCTATCTATCTATATATATATATATATATATATATATATATATATATATATAGTGATGATGACAATAATTATAATAATAATGATAAAATGTTAATGAAGAGAAACCTTTTGCTTTATTATGAAGTTGACAATCATAATGATCTTCTGACAGGGCAGAGTGATAGATTTTTTTTCTTTTTCTTTTTTTTTAAGATTGTTTCA
>NC_134818.1:35005039-35007539 GCF_046742065.1 Oratosquilla oratoria
TTACCTAGTTGTATTTACCTAGCTGTATTATACGGGAAGGGAGAGCTATGCTTGTGGTGACCCGCTTTTGTATCTCTGAAGATCAAGTTTGCTCTTAAATTCTCGTATTGTGTTTGCACACACTATTTTTTCATCCAATTTGTTCCATATATCTATCACTGTGTGGAAAGCTGTTCTTTTTCAGGTCTCTTCTGTAGTTATCCTTTTTGAGTTTCATTGTATGTCCTCTTGTTTTTCTTCTGTCCCACTTTAATAAGTCCTCTCTATCAAGGCGTTCTCTTCCTTACATAATCCTGTAGATGGTTAGTAGGTCCCCTCGTTCTTTTCTTTGTTCCAGGGTTGGCAATTCCAGTTCGGCCAGTCTTTGTTCATATGTCAGGTTTGAAAGTGTTGGGTCCATCTTTGTCGTTGCTCTTTGTATTCTTTCTAATTTTCTTATATACTTTTTTGTACTGGGTGACCATATCAGCGCTGCATATTCCAGTTTTGGCCTTATCAGTGTTTGTAATATTTTCTTAATCATTTCCTTATCCAGGTATTTAAAAGCCACCTTTATTGATCTCGACAAATTGTATGTTTCTCCGACTATTTTACTTATATGTTTATCTGCTGACATGTCTTTGGTGATGATTACTCCTAGGTCCCTTTCAGAATTTAATTTATTTACTTCTTTTCCGGCAGTTTTATACTGCCCTGATATTCTTTTCTTACTTTTCCAAATTCAATTATACTGCACTTCTTGATGTTGAAGTTTACCTCCCATCTCTTGCTCCACTCTGAGACTTTGTTCAGATCACTCTGTAATGAGTCACAGTCTATTTCGGAGTTTATTCTCTTTAATAACTTTGCGTCATCCTCAAAGCATTTCATGTAACTTTTAATACCCTCGTCCATGTCATTTACAAATATAGCAAACATTATCGGAGCTAGTACTGACCCCTGTGGGACGCCACTACTCATTTCTTCCCATTTTGAATATTTGTCTCTGAGCACTACTCTCATTTTTCTTCCATGTAGGAAGTCCTCCATCCAATTAAATAGTTTTCCATATATGCCTCCTATTGTTTCCAGTTTATACAGCAATGTTCTGTGTGTTACATCTTGAATAGAAACAAACCAAATTAGTGGTATGTGATCTTCCCTGTCTGAAACCAAATTGTCTCGGTTTCAGTATATTATTCTCCTCCAGATATTTTGTCCATCTATCTTTGATGATTCTCTCACAAATTTTAACTGTTGTACTCGTTAGGGACACTGGTCTATAATTTGTGTTTGTGCATGTGTGTGTGTGTGTGTGTGTGTGTGTGTGTGTGTGTGTGTGTGTGTGTGTGTGTGTGTGTGTGTGTGTGTGTGTGTGTGTGTGTGTGTGTGTGTGTGTGTGTGTGTGTGTGTGTGTGTCTGTGTGTGTGTGCCATGAGTGATAGTGGGAAAAAACCAAGACGGGTTCTCACCGTATGAATAAATTCACCTGGCGGCAGCCAGGATATAATACACTATCACACGTGAAAGGGGGGCGTGCCCCATATAATTATAACTCCCTCCATACACGTGTGTCTCCCCTCTCTTCCCCCAAGTGCCCGCATACTTACTCCATCCCCCCATCCCCCTAACACCCCACCCCACCCCCAGCAATATTAATGACATTTTCATCTAATTTTATTCTGGGTAACGCCAAAATATTTCATTCAGTTCTTGAGTTTACATTCATTCATATGTATCTTGATTTTTAACACCACTTTCACCATTAACACCATTACCAATTTACCACTAATTACTCTCATTAGCACCACTATCATCACTATCACCACTACCACCACCACAATCACCATTATCTCCACAACTCTCACCACCACTACTATCATCATTAGCACCACTGTCACCATCACCACTACCACCACCATCACCACTACCGCCACCATCACCACTACCACCACCATCACCACTACCACCACCAGCACTTCTACTACCACCACCACTATCACCACTATCACGACCATTATCACCATCACTACCACCACTATCACCTCCACTATCACCATTATTACCACGACTTCCACTACCACGACCACCACCATTACCAGCACTTTCACCACCGCCATCACCACTGCTACCACGACTACCACCACTTTTATCACCACCATTGTCATCATTAGCACCTACTATGACCACCACTGCTATCACTACTATCACCACTAGTACCACCACTACCAGCACTACTTTCACCACCAGTCAACAAAAACAGCTCTCCTATCACCACCACTACCACCCGCATCCATCCGCCCCTATCAACTCTTTCTAATTCTTTCTATTTTTAGCGCCGTCTATTGCGAGGTCAACGCTGCTCCTGGTTGAGGGCCATGTTCACACTAGTGGTCTGAATTGCGGCTGTTCAAAGCAGTGTTCACACACAACCGCGCAGTTCTTCCTTGACTATGCATTACCGCCGCAGTTTTCGCGCGGTTTAGGCAGCTAGTGTGAACAAGACCTAACGCCCTTCCTT
>NC_134818.1:35012539-35022582 GCF_046742065.1 Oratosquilla oratoria
ACCCACATTTAGCTTTAGCTTTCTTCTATCACATACTCTCCCAAACTCTGTCACCAACTTCCTCAATCCCTCCTCCGATCCTGCTACAAGCGCAGTGTCGTCAGCAAACAACAGCTGGCTCACCTCCCACTTTTCTCCATTTTCTTTAACCATCTCTAATCCCTGACCCACTACCCTTGCATTTACCTCTCGCACTACCCCATCCATGTATAAGTTGAACAGCCAGGGCGACATAACGCATCCTTGACGAAGTCCCACCTTTATCTCAAACCACTCACTCTCTCCATTTCTAATCCTAACACAAGCTCTACTACTCTCATAAAAACTCTTGACAGCTCCTAGAAGCTTTCCTCCTATCCCATATATCTGCATAACCTCCCACAGTGCCTTTATGTCTACCCTATCGTAAGCCTTTTCCAGATCCATAAAAGCCCAAAAAACATCCTTCCCCTTTCCTATAGCTTTCTCACATATCTGTCTTACCACAAAGATCTGATTTACACAACCTCTACCTGTCCTAAATCCACACTGTTCCTCACCAATTACTCCTTCTGTTCCTCTCCTAATCCTCTCAATCAAGATCCTCCCATAAGCCTTCCCAACTACACTTAATAAGCTAATCCCTCTGAAACTACTACATTCACACTTGTCCCCTTTTCCTTTGTAAAGAGGAACTATACAGGCACTCCTCCAGTCCTCCGGCACCCTACCCTCTCTCCAGTAAACATTAAATAACCTCACCAGCCAGTCCACCATCACTGTACCTCATTTTTTCAGACATTCTTAACAACTGCCTTCACTTCATCCTTCCTTATTTCTCCTCCATTTTCCTCACTCATCACGGTCATTTTCTTAGCATTTCCCACTGCAACTATCTTTTCCTCCCTATCCTCCTTCACATTTAGCAACTCCCTAAAATATTCCATTATCATCTCTCCATCTGCACCTTTTACCTTTTCTTCTCTACTTGATTCGCCTCCTCTTCCCCTCTTAATTTCTTTCCAAAACATCTTTTTATTACATTCAAATTTTTCTGTCATACTCTTACCCCACTTCACATCTGCTCTCCTCTTTGCCTCCTTTACCTTTTGCTTTACTTCTCTTTTCTTTTCTTTGTACCTCTCATATGACTCCCTCGTCCTATTTTGTAATCAATCTGTGAAAACTCGCTTCTTCTCTTCTACAACCTTCTTTGTTTCCTCATCCCACCATTCACTACCCTTCCTTCTATTTCCTCCTGTCCATCTTGTTCCACACACCATCCTTGCACACTTTGTGACTTCCTCCTTGAACCATCCCCATTTCTCATCCACACCTAGCTCTACTCTATCCTTCACACCCTCCCACTCCTCCTTCATCTTCTTCTCGTACTCCTTCTCCTTTTCATTTTCCCTTAAAGAGTTCACTCTAAGCACCTCCCTACCTATCCTCCACTCTTAACTTACCTTCCACCAAAAAATGATCTGATATTCCCCCACCCTCTCCCTTTAGCACATGTACATCCTTAACTCTTCCTATCAGTCCTATTTACCACTACATAATACATCAAAGCTCTATCTACCACCCTTCCATCCACCACCCTCTCCCATGTGTACTTATGCTTGACTTTCTTCCGAAACACTGTGTTTGCTATCATCAACTCTCTTTCTAGACACATTTCCACCATCAACTCTCCACTACGATTTATTCCTGGAACTCCACATTTCCCAACCACTCCCTCAATTAGACCATTTCCTACCCTAGCATTAAGGTCTCCCAGTACTATTACGTTGACATTTCTCCCTAAATCCTCTATGCACTCATTTAAATCTATCCAAAAGGCCTCCCTTTCTTCTACACTCTTCTAACTGCCAGGCCCATATGCACTTACAAAGACCCACATCTCCTTTCCCAGTTTCACCTTCATCCACATTATCCTTGAGGAAACCTCCTTCCACTCCACTACACGTTTACCTATCTCTTCACTTACTAGAATAGCCACCCCTTCCCTCCCTCGCCCTCTCCTCACTCCTGATAACCTCCCACTTACACTCCCAAACTTACACTCACCCTTCCCTTTCAACTTAGTTTCACTCAAAGCCAACACATCCATCTTTCTTCTCACAAACATACAACCTATCTCTTCCCTTTTACTCTCATCTGTACCACATCCACGCACATTAAAAGACCCAAACCTTAGGGTGCCGTTCCGAAAACTCCCAGACCCTCTTATGCCTTTACTATATATATATATATATATATATATATATATATATATATATATATATATATATATATATATATATATGTGTGTGTGTGTGTGTGTGTGTGTGTGTGTGTGTGTGTGTGTGTGTGTGTGTGTGTGTGTGTATGTGTGTGTGTGTGTGAGTCAGTAATTAACTTTTTGCGTGAGCTCTTAAGCTTTCGAAAAATAGATTTGTCGTAGTGGGAGAGGGAATGATTCAAATTTCCAACGTTCATAGGAGACACAAAGATTATAATGATCACAAAAATACAAAACACAACAAACAAAATACAAGAAATGAAAATAGAACAAAATAGATATCAAGAGGTTTTGCAGATGTCGTTTTGACGGACCTCCATTTCACGCATACCGGAAGCAACGGACAAAATATGTTGCAGCCGAATCCGCGAAAGTTTTGATGTTTATTTTGTTCTGATTTAATTTCTTCTATTTCATTTGTTGTGTTCTGTATTTTTATGATCATTATTGTTTCCTATGAGTCTTGGAAATTTGATTCATTCCCTCTCCCCCAATCAGAAACCTACTTCTCGAAAGCATAAGAGCTCACTCAAATAGTTAATTTACTAACTCTTTTGCCGTCATTTTTAGCAGGATATGCCCTAGAGGGAATCTGCTGCCCTACCACGATATATCAATATATATATATATATATATATATATATATATATATATATATATATATGCACTAAAAACCCACTATTATTTGGATTTAAGAAAAGAAGGAAGTAACGAATTTCCGTATATTTCGATCACTTGCTGTGATCCTCTTCAAGCGGAATACATAGACAAGAGAACATACATATCTTAAATCCAAATAATAGTGGGTTTTAGTGCAATTACTAATGTGTAACGACATTACTGGACAGTGATATATATATAGATTCATCAATATATATATATATAAATATAATATATTATATTATATATACATACACACACATACACACACCTATATATGTATATATACATACATATATATATATATATATATATATATATATATATATACATATTCATCTCTTGTTTCAACGGACTTCCATTTCACGAGTATCGGAAGCAACGGACAAAATATGTTGCAGCCGAATCAGTCTGTAAAGGGGTTTATCACACTGGGCTCCTAGGGGTTTTATTATATTGTAAACCTATACGAATGTTATATATATATATATAAATATATATATATGTATATATATATTTACATATATACATATATATATATATCTACATATATATATATATATATATATATATATATATATGTGTGTGTGTGTGTGTGTGTGTGTGTGGGTGTGTGTGTGTGTATGTGTATTTGTGTGTGTGTTGTGTGTGTAGGGTGAGTGTGTGTTTGTGTGTGCTGTGTATGTGGTGTGTGTGTGTGTTGGGTGTTTGTGAGTGTTGGGTGTGTTGTTGTTGTGTTGTGTTTGTTCGTAAAGATCTAGAGTCCAGGAATCATGTTATCGGAAACTTTTCCGATTATATATATATATACATCCATATGCACATGAAGCCCCTAATACCTTTCTCTTTGTGTGTCCCTTGGCAGCAGCCCGACGCCCTCCCTGGAGTTCGAGTACCACGACTACACCTCGATGACGTCCTTCTTGAGGGCCATGAGTGCCACTTACCCGAACCTGACGGCGCTCTACTCCATCGGCAAGACCGTGCAAGGTAAGTCGAAAGCGAACGTTTGGTCTGTAGGAGGGCGGGGCTGAAAGTGTGTTCGTTCTTCGAAGTGGCATAAAGGCTGAGGTGATGCCATTTGTTGACTTTGTTCTGGCAAGCAACGGATTATTTGAGTCTGTTGAAAAGCAGTGAAGAAGCGTTTTTGTATACCATTGATTATTTTGTCTTAATGTATTTATTTATTTTTATATGTCTATCTATCTATCTATCTATCTATCTATCTATTTATCTATATATATATATATATATATATGTATATATATATATGTATATATATATATGTACATATGTATATATATATATGTATATATATATATATATATATGTACATATATATGTATATTATATATATATATATATATGCGAATGAATAAATCACAAAAAACAGGTGATTCACAAAATGTGTAATAAAACCAGTTCGAAAATAAAATGAAGTGTCCGAACGTTTTCGCCTATTTAAGACATTTTCAAAGGTACAGAGTAAGGTAGCAATGACCTTATATATGCAAAAGAAGCACATTAGGCGGGAATTAGGAACAGGTCCAATAGTGACCTCACTCTCTCATCATTGCCGGACGTTTGACCCGTCTTACTGTCAACAATTATATAATATATATACTAAAATAATATATATATTATAAATAATATCACATATATTATATATATAATATAGTTGTTGTGTGTGTATTGTGTGTAGTGTGTGTGTGTTGGTGTGTGTGTGTGTGTGTTGTGTTACATATATAAATACTAGATTATATTTATATATATAATATATATATATATATAAGTATATAAGATATATATATAATCATAGTACAAACACTGAATGGGTCCCAGTGCATATGATAATTAAATTTTATATCAACCACAATGCACTTGAATTCTAAGCCATCAACAATCGGTAGATCCGGGGAGCCATCAAGCAATATTGAAAACGTGGGTACGGCCCAAGGACTCGAACCCGCTATCACTTGACAAGTGCTGGTAGGGAACTGTAACCGATTGCTCCATCAAATTCAATCAATCGGTTTAAGTCACTACACCCACTTTCACGTGCACGTGCTAGCCGGGTTTCGAGTCCGTGGCCGTACCACGTTCCAAATTCATTTTCATTCATGTTGGCCTCCTTGGGTCTCCCGATGTTGATGGCTTAGAATTAAAGGTGCATTGTGGTTGATAAAATGGGTAACTATCAATATATAATACTATATATAGAATATATATATATACTATAATATATATATATAGTATATATAAAATAATATATGCTGTGTGTGTCTGTGTGGTGTGAGTGTGTGCGTGTGTGTGTGTTCGTGTGTGTGTGTGAGTTGGTGTGTGGTTGTGTGTGTGTGTGTGTGTGTGTGTTGTGTGTGTGTGGTGTTTTGTGTTGTATACAATACAACACACACATATCTATATATATATATTATATAAATTTATATTATATATAAATTATAGTATATTATTATATATTGTATGTGTGTAGTGCTTTGTTGTGTGTGGGTTGTGTGTGTGTGTGTGGGTGGTTTGTGTGTGTGTGTGTGAGGTGTGTGTGTTTGGGTGTGTGTGTTTGTGTGTGTGGTATACATATATCACGTATATATATATATATATATATAAATATACTATATATATATATATATATATATATATGTATATATATATATGTATGTATTTATTTATTCGCTTATTCATATTTGTATATATTGATTGATTTATTCTTGCATTTATTCATTCATTTAAAACACGGGCCAACCCAGAGGATAAACTGACGAGGACTTGGGAAGGGGCGAGAGTATTTCGATGGTTTGGGGCGTCGGGCGGAGGGGAACGATGGCGGAGGCCAAGGGGACGGCGGCGGAGGAGGAGGAGGAGGAAGAGGAAGAGGAGAAGGAGGAGGAGGAGGAGGAGGTAGTGCGCAGTCCGTAGGGGCACAATCGATGAATGGTCGGCTGATCCGTTGTCTCCCATCCACCACCACCACTGCCACTGTCACCACCACTTCCACCACCACCACCACCACCAATATTACCATCACCACCACTGCTACCTCTATCACCACCATCACCACCACTACCACCACCACCGTCAGCACCACCAGCACTACCACCGTCACCACCACCAACAGCAACACCATCTCCAGCATTACCACCACCACTATGCACTACCTGTCTGGTACTACTATACTTATCTAAGAGTTGATTAGTGTAGGGGTCTGATAGTATATGGCACTACTATTCTCTCTTCTCTCTCTCTCTCTCTCATCTCGTCCTTTCTCTCGTCTCATCACTCTCTCTCTCTGGCTCTCTGTCTCTCGGTCTCTCACAATATTCTCGTCTCTCTTCTTTTCTCTCTTCTATCTTTCTCTCTCTCTCTCTCTCTCTCTCTCTCTCTCTCTCTCTCTCTCTCTCTCTCTCTCTCTCTCTCTCTCTCTCTCTCTCTCTCTCTCTCTCTCATCTGGTTCGTGTTTACAGTAGCATGGTCTCCTAGTCTGTAACACTAATAATATTCTCAGCTAATTCGCCTATTTCATTAGTTCCACGTTCTCATAATTTGGTGCTACTATTCAGTAGTACTATGCTATGTAATGATTACGTAATACTACGCTCTTTGATCATGTGTGGAGTCGTTGGTACTATGCTTATTTTCAACACTTATCTTGTTTGATCCATCACCACCACCACTATCACCACCTCCACCACTACGTCCACCTTCATCACCACCTCCACGACGACTACCACCAATACCACCACCACCATTACCATTATCATTACCATTACCATTACTATTACCATTACCACCGCTACCATCACCATTACCACCACCACTGTCACCACCACCACCACCACCTCTGCATTCTCTCCTACCTCCTCCACAATACGAACATTTCACAGACAGTTCCCGTAACAGAAAATATAAAGTTCGACGACAAGATTGTGTTACTCCCGCGGCAACACACTCGCAGCCTTCCCCCGTTTTCTTTCCAAATAACGGAAACTCCCGAATTTCGGAAATTCCCAATAATGGAAAGAAGAAAGTATTTAAATTTAGTTAAATAGGAAAAAAAATCGAGAGATGCTTTCGTTCCCAATATTGGAAAGTTTTGGATTCGAGACTTCTCCAATACGGAGAAGAACTATGTGGAGGGTGCAGTCACGTGTAGCAACTATGTGTTCGTAGAAACAGCGAAAAGAGTACCAACAGTGCTTGGAGTTCCAAAGAGTAGTAACAGTTTAAGGAGTACCAGCAGTGCTAGGAGTGCAAAGAGTACTAACAGTGCAAAGAGTACCAACAGTGCTAAGAGTGCCAACAGTGCCAAAAAGTATCAACAGTGCTAAGAGCATTAACAGTACAAAGAGTGTCAACAGTGCAAAGAGTACCAAGAGTACCAAGTATGATTAAAGTACCAAAAAGTACCAGTAATGCAAAGAGTACCAACAGTGCAAAGAATGCAGAGTATCAACAGTGCAAAGAATGCAAAGAGTATCAATACTGCAAAGAATGCAAAAAGTATTAACGGTGCAAAGAGGACCATCAGCGCAAAAAGTGCAAAGAATACCAACAGTGCAAAAATACCGAGAGTACCAACAGTGCTAAGAGTGCCAAAGAGTACCGATAGTGCAAAAATGCAACGAGTATCAATAATGCAAAGAATGGGGAGAGTACTAACAGTGCAAAGAGTACTATCAGCGCAAAGAGTGCCAACAGTACAAAGAGTACCAACAGTGCCAATGAGTACCAACAGTGCCAAAGAGTACCAACAGTGCAAAGAGTACTAACAGTGTTAAAGGGCACCAACAGTCCAAAGAGTAACAACAGCCCAAAGAATACTAACAGTGCAGAGTACCAGCAGTGGTAAAAATGCAAAGAGTACCAACAGTGCCAACAGAGTGCCAACAGTACAAAGGGTACCAGCAGTGCAAAGAATGCAAAGAGTACTGAGAGTGCAGAGTGCAGAGTGTACCAACAGTATCAAACATAAGATGATGCCACATGCGAGGTCCCATCTCAAGACAAAACCATCAACAGACTCTTGGAGCAGATGTGCAGCCCATAGCACCTTTCGGGGAGGACTCTGATGATACGCTGGAGGGAAAATGATTTTCCTCCAGCAGCGTATCAAATGACATTCTATGTATTTCTGTTGAGAAAAAACAAGATAGTTTGCCATGGAGCGATTTCACGGCGGAAAAGGTTCTGGAGGAGGTGGGCTGTACCGCCGATTAATTGGAGGTTGGAGGAAAAATAACCCTTAGGCCCAGGATGGCGTTCCAGTTGGTGTCATCGCAGAGCTGCGCGCTTACCCCTCAGCCTCCCTTCCGTTCAGCTGTTCGTCTGTGACCATCTCCCTGGCTGACACAGACAAACCACAGCTACATCCTTAGATCGTCCGTATGTACGACAAAAGGGTCCTTCTTCCATTTCTTTCTCTCTCTTTTCTCTATATCTCTCTTGCTCTCTTTCTCCTCCTCCTCGTTCTCTATTTTTTATTAATGTTTCTCTTACACTATATATTTTGATCTCTTTCTCTCTTATTCTTTCTTTCTCTTTTTATTATGCTTCTCTCTTTATCTTTCTTTTTCTCTCTTCTCTCTCTCTCTCTCTCTCTCTCTCTCTCTCTCTCTCTCTCTCTTCCTCTCTCTCAAATCATCAAAGCCCTCTCATCTCATCTCGCCTCTCTCTTCCTCCTCTCTTCTCTCTCTCTCTCCCTCTCTCTCTCTCTCTCGTCTCTCTCTCTCTCCACATCCTCTCTCTCTCTCTCATCTCTCATCTCTCTCCACACCCCTCTCTCCTCTCTCTCTCTCTCTCTCTCTCTCTCTCTCACCCTCTCTCTCTCTCTCATCTCGTCTCTCTCCTCTCTCCTCCCTCTCTCTCTCTCGCGAGCGTCTCCTCTCTCTCTCTCATCTCTCATCTCTCTCCTCTATCTCTCTCTCCCTTATCTATCTCTTCTCTCTCTCTCTCCCTCTCTCCCTCTCTCTCTCTCTCTCTCTCTCTCTCTCTCTCACTTCTCTCTCTGCTCTCTCTCAACTCTCTCAAAATCTCTCTCCTCTCGCTCTCACTCTTCTCACTTCTCTCTCTCTCTCTCTTGCCTCTATCTCCTTCTCTCTCTCTCCTCACATCTCTCTCTCTCTCTCCTCTATCTCTTCTCTTCGTCTCTCCCTCTCTGCTCTCTCTCTCTCTCATATCTCTCTCTCTCTTTGTCTTCTCTCTCGTCTTTTCTCTTCTTTCTCTCTCTCCTTTCTGCCTCTCCGTCTCTCTCATCTCTCTTCTCGTCCTCTCTCCTCTCTCTCTCTCTCTCTCTCTCTCTCTCCATCACTCTCTCTCTCTTCTCATCTCTCTCACTCTTTTCTTCTTTTACTTCTTCTTCTCTCTCTCTCTCTTCTCTCCTCTAATCTCTCTCTCTCTTCTCCTCTCTCCTCATTCTCCTCATCATCTCTCTCTCTCTCTCTCTCTCTCTCTCTCTCTCTCTCTCTCTCTCTCTCTCTCTCATTCATCACTCTCTCTCTTTCGCTCTCTCTCTTCTCTCGCTCTCTCTCTATCTCTCTCTATTCTCTCTCTCTTCTCTCTCTCTCTCTCTCTCTCCCTCTAAACTCTCTCCTCTCTCTCTCTCTCTCCTCCTCTCTGCACTCCAACCTCCTCTCTCTCTCTCTCTTTCTCTCTCTCACATTCATCTACCCTCTCTCTCATCTTCTCATCTCTCTCAATCCTCTCGTCGACTACTCCGTCTCTCTCACTCTCATCTCTTCCCTCTCTCTTCATCTCTCATCATCTCTCTCTGCTTCCTCTCCTCATCTTCTCTCATAATCTCTTCTCTTCTCTTTCTCTCTCTCTCTCTCTCTCTCTTCATTCCCTCTCTCTTCTCTCTCTCTCTCTCTCTTCTCTCTCTCTCTCCCTCTCTCCCTCTCTTCTCTCTTTCTCTCTCCCTCTCTTTCTCTCTCTCTCTCTCTCTCTCTCTCTCTCTCTCTCTCTCTCTCTCTCTCTCTCACTCCACGTCTCTACTCCTCTCTCTCCTCTCTCATCTTCCTCTCTCCTTCTCTCTCTACTTCTCAATCTCTTCTTTTCTCTATCTCCCTCTATCTTCTCTTCCTAATGTATTCTTTCCAAAGACTCTCTC
>NC_134818.1:35023082-35025582 GCF_046742065.1 Oratosquilla oratoria
TGTCTCTTCCTCTCCCTCTCTCTCTTTCTCCTCTCTCTCTCTCTCTCTCTCTTCTCTCTCTCTCTCTTCTCTCTCTCTTCTCTCTCGCCTTTCTCTCTTCTCTCTCTTCTCTCTTCTCTCTCTTCTCTCTCTCTCTCTCTCTCTCTCTCTCTCTCTCTTTCTCTCTCCCTCTCTCTTTATCTTTCTCACAGGAAAAGTGCCATCCGGGACGTGAGGGACGAAAGGAGGAAGAAGGGAAGAGAGCGGGTTGCGGGGTTGGGCAGATGGCTCAGCAGCCAGGTGGTTGTGGGCACAGGTGCCAGCTGGACAACTGTGGTTTGGGGGTCAGCCAGATGGTCAATAAGAGAAGAAGGAGGAGAGGCAGAGGAGGAGAAGGAGGAGGAGGAGGAGGAGAAGGAGGAGGAAGAGGAGGAGAAAGAAGAGACGCAGAGGAGGAGGAGGAGGAGTAGCTTGGAGGAGCGGAGGAAGATGTTTGAATGAAAGGAAAAGGAAGAAGAAAAGGAAATGGGTGGTAAAGAGTGGAGAAGAGTAGGTTGGAGGAGGAAGAAGAGGAGGAGGAGAAGGAGGAAGAGGAAGAAGAGGTGGAGATGGTGATGGTGAAAGCAGAGAGAAGGGAGATGAGGAAAGGGCAAATAGATATTAAAGGGAAAAAGAAAGAGATAGAGAGAGAGAGAGAGTATGTGTGGGGAGTGAGGAAGAAGGAAGAGGAAGAGGAGGGGGTGATGGTGTTGGAGGAAGAGAGAGAAGGGGTGGAGGTGAAGGAGGACGATGACGAAGAAGAATGAGGAGAAAGAAATGAGATAGGAATGAAAAGAGAAATGGATGAAAAGGAATAAGAATAGAAAGTGACTAGTGGAAGAGAGGAAAAGAGAGAAGGTCCAGATAGAGAGAGAGAGAATGATATTTAACAAGAAGGAGACAATGAAGATGAGAAAATCAGACACTGGGAGACAAAGAAGAAATGCGAAGAGATGAAGAATATTTAAACATGTAAATCCAGGGATGAAGAGAGGAGAAAGAGAGGGGATGGAAGAGAGCAGGAAGAGAGAGAAAAGGAGAGACATGGGGAGAGAGAGAGAGAGAGAGAGAGGAAGAGAGAGGGCGGGGAGTTGGAGGAATGAGAGGTAGAGAAGAGAGGGAGTAAATGTGGAGAGGTAGAGATGTAGAGAGAAAGAGAGTGAGAGAGAGACGGTGGTGAGTTGGGGGAATGAGAGATAGAGAAGAAAGGGAGTGGAAGAGAGGAGAAAGAGAGGGGATGGAAGAGAGCGGGAAGAGAGAGAAAAGGAGAGACATAGGGAGAGAGAGAGAGAGAGAGAGAGAGAGAGAGAGAGAGAGAGAGAGAGAGAGAGAGAGAGAGAGAGAGAGAGAGAGAGAGAGAGAGAGGGGGGGGGAGAGAGGGCGGGGAGTTGGAGGAATGAGAGGTAGAGAAGAGAGGGACTAAATGTAGAGAGGTAGAGAGAAAGAGAGAGAGAGAGAGAGACGGTGGTGAGTTGGGGGGAATGAGAGATAGAGAAGAAAGGGAGTGGAAGATGGAGAGGCAGAGAGAGAGAGAGAGAGAGAGAGAGAGAGAGAGAGAGAGAGAGAGAGAGAGAGAGAGAGAGAGAGAGAGAGAGAGACCAAGGGAGAAAGAACATGAGGCCAAGAAAAGGAGAAGAACGGAAGGACGAGGAAGGTGGGAGGAGGTAGAGGAGGAGGAGGAGGAGGACGAGACATAAGAGGAAGCAAAACAAGGCAGATCGATACATAAATCCCAAGGAGGGCCGCCGCTCGGAGGGAGCTTCGCTCGCCCTCGACGCATGGTCGACCTCCATGAGGGCCGAACTGGAGGAGCAACATGGCTCCGCGTTGCTGAGGGCCTTGGGGCCCTGAGACCTCGTACAGGGCCAAGAGGAAGGTCATGGGGGCCGGAGAACAGAGCTCGTCTTCGGGGTCCTCGAGGTCCTCCTCCAAAATATCACTCTTCACATACTCGTCCTCCAGTTGGCTCCCCTCCAAGCGATCTTCCTCCAACCGGTCGCCCTCCAAACGTACCTTCGTCCTCGAAGTCCTCCTCCAAAATATCACTCTTCACATGTTCGTACTCCAGTTGGCTCTCCTCCAAGCGATCTTCCTCTAACCGGTCGCCCTCCAAACACATCCTCGTCCTCCGAAGGGCCTTTCTCCAAATTATCCTACTTCAAACGTTCGCACTATAGATTTTTTTTTCTCCAAACGTTTGACCTCAAACTTTTGCCTTTCTAGTGAGATTGTGAGACGAATACACTCAGCGTGATTTCTTTTTCGTTATTTTTTGTGAGAATAGTAGGTGAAGATATTTTTGTGAGATAGAAGGACAACATTCCCGTGCGAATGTGCGATCACGAAAATACTCTACCCATTAAGATTACAGTGACATTATAAGACGTAAAAATTTTCCTCTGAAAATGCGAGATAAGTAAATTTCCCGTGAGAGCGTGCGTTCACTAAAACATCATATCCATTGAAACTACAGACACGTAAT
>NC_134818.1:35028082-35030582 GCF_046742065.1 Oratosquilla oratoria
GCTACACTTCTTGATATTAAAGTTCACCTCCCACTTTTGAGTCCATTTCCAGATTGTGTCCAGGTCTGATTGTAATGAGTCACAGTCCTCATTTGTTGATATTTTCTTTAATATTTTTGCATTATCTGCGAAGAAATTCATATAACATTCAAATCCTTCGTCCATGTCGTTTACGGATATGGCAAACATGATTGGAGCCAGTACTGTGTGTGTGTGTGTGTGTGTGTGTGTGTGTGTGTGTGTGTGTGTGTGTGTGTGTGTGTGTGTGTGTGTGTGTGTGTGTGTGTGTGTGTTTGTGTGTGTGTGTCTGTGTGTGTGTGTGTGTGTGTGTGCACGTTATGTTTATGTGTGTGAAGAATGATCACTTTCGAAGGATTGAAGGTATATGAAAGAGAGAGAGAGAGAGAGAGAGAGAGAGAGGCGGGGGGGGGGGGAGACTCACACCCCGTCCACCACCAGAATACCTTCTTAATAAGTCCTTGTGTGTTGGCGGGAATATCGATTTTTGCACCACCACCACCATCACCACCACCACCACCATTCTTGCCAGTTACTCGCACGAGCACCCCTCGACCTTCACACGTTGTACCAGTGCCCTATGGTCTCCGTCCTCCTCCAACAGTATCTCCTCCCTCTTCCTCTCCATCATAGTGTTGACGTATCTTCACTGCCATCGATATCCATCACATATTATTTGCCCTACGTCACGCCCACGTCACGCCGTGATTACGCAACAACCACGTCACGTTATGATTACGTCACACCCACATCACGTCAGGATCCCATGTCACACCCACGTCACGTCATAATCTTACGTTACACCAACGTCATGCTATGATCTTACGTCACACCCACGGCACGTTATGACCCTACGTCACACCCATATTACGTCAAACCCACGTCATGTCATGATCTTACGTAACACACGTCATGTCATGATTCTACGTTACACTCGTGTCCCGTCATCATCTTACGTCACACCCACGTCACGTCATCGTCTTACGTCACACCCACATCAGGTTATAATCATATCACGCCACCTTGTCGTGTGACCTACGTCACACATAAATAATTTCCATGTCGTTCTACGTCATACCCACATGACGAAGTCGTGATCCTAGGTCACATCCACGTCACATACGTCATAGTGTCATCCTAAATGACGTCATTCCGGCGTTACGTCACACCTTGCTTACCTCACATGTTGAATGTGTGTATATGTGTGAGTGTGTGTGTGTGTGTGTGTGTGTGTGTGTGTGTGTGTGTGTGTGTGTGTGTGTGTGTGTGTGTGTGTGTGTGTGTGTGTGTGTGTGTGTGTGTGTGTGTGTGTGTTTGTGTGTGTG
The DNA here is from genome assembly GCF_046742065.1 of Oratosquilla oratoria. Lineage (NCBI taxonomy): Eukaryota > Metazoa > Arthropoda > Malacostraca > Stomatopoda > Squillidae > Oratosquilla > Oratosquilla oratoria. Next base: position 35,029,426 of record NC_134818.1, read on the forward strand.
TGTTTGTGTGTGTGTGTGTGTGTGTGTGTGTGTGTGTGTGTGTGTGTGTGTGTGTGTGTGTGTGTGTGTGTGTGTGTGTGTGTGTGTGTGTGTGTGCGCGTGTGTGTGTGTGCCGCGCGCGCGCGAACGTGCATATGTAGGGAACACCACAATATCGAAATTATCATTGTTGTCGTTATGGACTGTACATTGACAACAGTGCTTCTATCCTGACCGAAAGAATTAAGACTACAACGATGAGAGAGAGACAGATAGATAGATAGATAGATAGACAGACAGATAGATAGATAGAGAGAGAGACAGATATATAGAGAGATAGATAGATAGATAGATAGATAGACAGATAGATAGATAGATAGATAGATAGACAGATAGATAGATAGAGAGAGAGACAGACGGAGAGGTAGATAGATAGATAGAGAGAAAGAGAGAGAGAGAGAGAGAGAGAGAGAGAGAGAGAGAGAGAGAGAGAGAGAGAGGTGGAAGTGACAATGATGTTATACCGCCGATAATTATCAGCGCTTTTCCGAACTAAAGCGTTTACCGTCGATGTAATTAAGTCCTGCGCGTGCGGTGCAAAGAGGTCCCAGGGAGTGTTATTATTAGACTTTGGCGCCTTTTTTTAAGCTATGTTTTACTCTTATCACTATCATTATCATTATTATTATTATTATCATTATTACTATTATTATTATTATTATTATTATTATTATCATTATTATTATTATTATTATTATTATTATTATTATTATTATTATTATTATTATTATTATTATTATTATTATTATTATTATTATTATTATTATTATTATTATTATTATTATTATTATTATTATTATTATTATTATTATTATTATTATTATTATTATTATCATTATGATTACTATTATCATTATTATTATTATTATTATTATTATTATTATATTAATACGATAGCGTGTGTGTTATTTTGTGTGTCACGCTTCTCGAATGGTTGAAATAAGGCATGTTTGTTCCGTAGACTTTATTATTATTATTATTATTATTATTATTATTATTATTATTATTATTATTGTTATTATTATTATTATTATTATTATTACTATTACTATTATTGTTATTATCATTATTATTATTGTTGTTGTCGTTGTCATTATTACGATTATTATTATTATTAT
>NC_134818.1:35035582-35040582 GCF_046742065.1 Oratosquilla oratoria
TGTGTGTGTGTGTGTGTGTGTGCGTGTGTGTGTGTGCGTGTGTGTGCGTGCGTGTGTGTGTGCGTGTATGTGTGTATGTGTGTGTGTGTGCGTGCGTGCGTGTGTGTGTGTGTGTGTGTGTGTGTGTGTGTGTGTGTGTGTGTGTGTGTGTGTGTGCTCACGTGTGTGTATAAGTATGATATATTGGTAATATTTGTATATTTGTATATCTGTATATATATATATATATATATATATATAACCATCTCGATTGCCTGCGGTGTCTGGAACAAGAAATAAGAAGTGGCTAGATGAGCTGGAAAATAAAGAAGTGTTCCTCAGGACTGCTAAGACGGACCTATGACATCCGATAAAGGGAAGAGGAGGAGGAGGAGGAGGAGAGGAGGTAAAGAAGAGTAAAGAGGTTGTTAATGAAGAGGTAAAGAAGTGAGATGGGGAGGGAGATGAGAAGGAAGAGGAAGAGGAGATAAAGAAGTGTGAAGAGGAAGAGGATTAGGAGGAGGAGGAGGTGGACAAGAAGAATATTTACTAAAAGAACAAGAAGGAACTAGGATACGAAAATGAAAGCAATTAAAATAGGTACAGCAATAGAAGGGGGAAGAAAGAAGGAGAAGAAGGAGAAAGAGGAGGAGAAGGAGACGATGATGATGGTGATGGAGATGAGGGGAAAGGCTAGTGACAAATAAGGCCAAGAAAGGGAAGGACGTGGAAAAAGAGACGAAGACACAAAATAATAAAGAGGAAGAGGAGGAGGAGCTAGAAGAACAGGAAGAAGAGGAGGAGGAGGTAGAGGAGGAGACGTGTGGCAAGAAAGACAAAGCAGAGGGAATAGGAGAGACAAGAAAATAAATGAAGACCAAGATAGAACGAGAAGATAAAGAAATAGTAAACGTAGAGAAAAATCGGGGACAAAAGGCACAAAGAACGAGGCGAGAGAGAAAAAAAAAAGAGAGAGAGAGAGAGAGAGAGAGAGAGAGAGAGAGAGAGAGAGAGAGAGAGAAGGAGGGGGGAGGGAGAATAAAAGTATCAATTAAGAAGATGAAACTCAGTAAAAGAAATATACATATATAGGGAAAAAGATAGAAAGAAGAAAGAAGAAGAAGAAGAAAAAGAAAAAGAAAAAGAAAGAAAGAAAATCAATAGACGAGGAGCTCTGAGTTTACCTGGCCGCTGTGCCCGGATGTCTAAACACGGCATTAATGGGGGGAGAGGGGGTGGAGAGTGAGGAGTTAGGGGGCCAGGGGAGAGGGAGAAGAGAAGGGAGAGGAGAAGGGAAGGGAGTCTGGGAAGGTAGGGAGAAGAGGCTGGGAGGGAGGGAGGGAGGGAGGGAGGGAAGGGCGTGAGGGAGGAGAGGTTGGGAGGGAGAGAGAGAGAATAAAGGGGAGATATGGGAGAGTGAGGGGAGGCGAGGGAGGGAAGGGGGTGAGGTGAGAAGGGAGAGTTGGGAAGAGGAGTGGGAGAGGGGGCAAGGGAGGCGGATGCTGAGAGTGGGAGATGGAGAGCGAGGACGAGTGGATTGTGGGGGGAAGGGGGATGGCGCTACCCCAGGGGGAACACGCTGGGACAGATTCCAGTCTTCAGGATTTGTGTTGGGGCCACGAAGCTAGGAGGAGGGGGGGGTGAGGAGGAGGAGGGAGAGGAGGGGGAGGAGGTGTAGGAGGAGGAGGAAGGAGATGAGGAGGAGGGAAAAGGGGGGAAGACGAGTGAGAGGAGGTGTGGGAGGTGGAAGAGAAAGGAGATAACGAGGAGAAGAAGGGGAGGAGGAGAAGGGGAGGAGGAGAAGGAGATGGAAGAGGATAAGGAGAAGAACGGGAGTGAGGAGAAAGAGTGGAAAAGGGAAGGGAGAGGAAGAGCAGGAAGAAGAGAAGAGTAGAAGGAGGTGAAGTAGGGGATGTGAAAGGAGTGAGGAATAAGAAGAGGAACAGGAGGAAGAGGCGCTGTACCAGAAAAAGAAACAATACAAATATACACAAAGGAAAATACCCGATTCTGTGTGTGTGCGTGTGTGTGTGTGTGTATGTGTGTATGTGTGTGTGTGTGTGTGTGTGTGTGTGTATGTGTGTGTGTGTGTGTGTGCGTGTGTGTGTGTGTGTGTGTGTGTGCGTGTGTGTGTTTCTGTGTGTGTGTGTGCGTGTGTGTGTTTGTGTGTGCGCGCGCGTGTGTGTTTTTGTCGTACAGAGAGGGATGAGAGTAATCAACTCGTTAGTGTACCTAGTACTGTAGGAAGGGCATTCTAGAACTAGAAGACCAGAAGGAGAACGTGAGTTTGACTCTTCCTCGAAGTGGAGAGGAGCAGGGTGTGGCAAGGCCCATACGGAGGGAGAGGAGGGGGAGGAAGAGGAGGGGAGGCGGGGGAGGGGGAAGGAGGAAGAGAATGGAGGTGGGGGAAGGGGGAAGAAGAGGAGGAGGGAGGCGGGGGAGGAGGGAAGCGAGGGAAGAGGAAGAGTAGGAGGAGGTAGGGAGGAGGAAGAGGAAGGAAGGAAGGAAACAGGAGAATGGGAGGAGGAAGAGGATGGAGGCGGGGGAAGGGGGAGGAAAAGAAAGAGGAGGAGGAAGGTGGTGGGAGAGGGAGAGGTGGCAGAGGGAGAAGAGGAGGAAGGAAGAAGACGAGGAGGAGGGAGGGGAAGGAAGAATAGGAATGAGGGGAAGAGGTGGGGAGGAGAGGAGAAAGAGGATGGAGGCGGGGGAAGGGGGAGGAGGAGAAAGAGGAGGAGGGAGGTGGGAGAGGGGGAGGGAGGGGAAGGAGGAAGAGGAGGGAAGGGGAGGAGGAAGAGTAGGGAGGAGGGAAGAGGGAGGAGGGAGGAGGGGGAGGAGGAGAGAAGCGAGGGAGTGGGGAGGAGGAGGAGGGAGGGGAAGGAAGAAGAGGAGGGAGGGTGATGAGGAAGAGGAGAGACGAGGGAGGAGGAGGGAGGTGGGGGAGGGGGAGGAGAAAGAGGAGGGAGGAGGGAGAAGGAGGGAGGCGAGGGAGTGGGAAGGAGGAGGAGGGAGGAGAAGGAAGAAGAGGAAGGAGGGGGAGGAGGAATAGAAGAGACGAGGGAGGAGGGAGGAGGAGGGAGACAGGGGGAGGGGGAGGAGGAGGGAAGCGAGGGAGTGGGGAGGAGGAGGAGGGAGGGGAAGGAAGAAGAGGAGGGAGGGGGAGGAGGAAGAGGAGGGAGGGGAAGGAAGAAGAGGAGGGAGGGGAGGAGGAAGAGGAGAGAAGAGGGAGGCGGGGGAGGGGGAGGAGGAGGGAGGCGAGGGAGTGGGGAGGAGGACGAGGAGGAAGATAGAGGAACCTACCTACCTACCTACCTAGATACCCTCCTCTGGCCGCTCTTCGGTTGACTAAAGTTAACCTAACCATTCACCTAACCTAACTATTGATTAGCATGAAATATCTGGAAGCTTTAACATCGTCCTCAAGGGAAGTTTCCACGTTTTTCCTCCACCAGTGGAAAGAAAGGTATTGGACTTAGATGAATAAAATCGTCTGCCGACAAGCCAGGACAAAGTCTGTAAAGCCCCTTCAGTCACACCTATAGATGCAAAAAAAAAAAAAAATAATAATAATAATAATAATAATAATAATGATAATAATAATAATGATAATGATAATAATAATAGCTGTTTTTTATATAAAAAACTTGTTTTTTTGTGAGTTTTTTTTTTCATTTTCTGTGGTTTCATGTTTGGATGTGCTTTATTTATTTTACAATGTACAGTTGCCCCACTTAGTTTTGGCACAGCTTTAAAAATGTTTCGGACAAGAATAGCAACTCGCCCAGTATTCTTTTTTATTACATTTTCGTGCCTATTCATTTACATTTTTTTTTTTTTTACTTACTAATGACATCTATCACTCTTATTTGACAAGTAATACGATTAATATACGTTGTAGGGGAGAGAGAGAGAGAGAGAGAGAGAGAGAGAGAGAGAGAGAGAGAGAGAGAGAGAGAGAGAACGCAGGAATCCGTTCACGTAGTGGTCGATGGTAGACTAACAACCAGTTTCAAGCTGTGAGTGGTGTTGAGTGCAGTGACAAACTAACCAAAACTAACTCGTATACTTATAAGTTATGTTATAACCATATTATTAAATCAATTATTTTCATTTATTTATTCAGCAGAAGGCTTGTGATCCAATTATGTTATGTTAATTGTGATGCAAAAAAAAAATTAACCGCGTTTTTTTTAACTTGTTTTTCATGTTTTTTTTTCATTTCGTCCAAATTTGTTAAGATATTAAATATTTAGTATATAAAAACAAGTGCAAGTATGTTATTCATCCCTCCACATATGTGCATCTATCTTATTCAAAGAGGCATTAGACAGAGTATAAAAATAAACAAGTAATTGACCATATAAAGTCACTGTCAGATGCTGCAAGCCTGCAACAAGTGTAGATACTGTATATGGGCCAGTATGGCTATTGGCTGGCTACCTTACAAAATTTACCTTTTATCTTAGCATACTCTTAAAAGATCAAACACTCCAATTTCCCATAGTGACCCTGGACGTTGCCTAAAAACAGATCCGTCACTTGGACAGAGGAAAAGGGGTTAACATGTAATGGGGGGAAACTGTTGTACTCCCCGCCAACCAGTGGCGTAGCTAGTGCTTTTGCCGCCCGGGGCTGTCCTCATGTTTGCCGCCCCTTCTCACAAGGAATTCAATAATTCAATATTACAGATGCACATTAACTCGTAACAGTAGCCTATTCCAATTTCTGTGCAGAGCATGTTCATTTTCACCCCATGTATACCCGTCCAATCGGATCGATGTTAACACGCTTGCAAACTGTCACGCTTTATCATGCTTAATAACGTAGAAAAAACTGACATCTATGAGAGACTGATTAACGTAATTTTATATCAATCATACAAGGACCAAAAATGCCGCCCCTCAAAAAGTGCCGCCCGGGGCGGACCGCCCCTACCGCCCCCCCTTAGCTACGCCACTGCCGCCACCCATCAAGGCTCAGAGCTTACTTTCTACCTGACTTTTTGCTTGCTATCCCTTAACTTT
>NC_134818.1:35055582-35058082 GCF_046742065.1 Oratosquilla oratoria
TCCTCCTCCTTCCTCTCCTCCTCCTCCTCTTCCTCCTCAACTTCCTCCTCCGCCTCCTCCTCCTCCTCTTTCCTCTCCACCTCCTCCTCCTCTTCCTCCTCAACTTCTTCCTCCGCCTTCTCTTCCTCCTCCTCCTCCTCCTCCTTCCTCTCCTCCTCTTCTTCCTCCTTAACATCCTCCTCCGCCTCCTCCTCCTCCTCCTCCTCCTTAACATCCTCCTCCGCCTCCTCCTCCTCCTCCTCCTTCCTCTTCTTCCTCCTTAACTTTCTTCTCCGCTTTCTGCTTTTCCTCTTAATCCTTTTCCTCGTCCTCCTCCTTCTCTTCTTCCTCCTCATTTCCTTCCTCTTCCTCGTCCTTCTCGTTTTCCTCGTCTTCCTTCTTGTTCCCTCTCTCCTTTTTCTTCTCCTCCCGTCTCTTTCTCTTCCTTCTCCTCCTCCTCTTTCCTGGCACTCCACTTTCGCCCCCTCAACCCCCCGAGATAAGGGGAGGGCCATTCTGCGGCCTCTAATTCTCCTCTGAGGGCGGTGGGTCCCTCCCCCTCCTCTTTCTCCTCCTCCTTCGTCGGGGACCATCCAGAGGCCGTCCTCAAAATGTCCCCTTTAATGGTGACACTCCGGAGTGTGTGTGTGTGTGTATGGGGGGGGGGGGCTAAGAAGGGAGGTGCCGCTACCCCCTCACACACACACACACTCAACTGACTGAAATCGCTTGACAGTAAGTAGCTTGTTGAAAAAAACTAAATTAGCCACGTTAGTCGTTTATTGTAGCACTGCCGCCAAATGATTCTATTCAGATGAGTGTGGGTTAGTCTTCCCCTTTTCCCCCTCCTCTTTCCTTTCCCCTTCCTTCCTCCTTTCCTTTACCTTCCACCCTCCCCTCTTTTCCCTCCTCCCTTTCCCTTCCTACCTCACTTTCTCTTCCTCCTCCCTTTCCCTTCCTCCCTCCCTTCCTTTCCCTTCCTCCTCCTCCTTCTGCTCCTCCTCGGAAGGGGAAGGAGGAGGATGTTCCATCGCCTTCCACCCAGGAGGGCGTTGACACCCACTGGTCCTCCTTCCCACCTACGCGGCGGACCTCTCCTCCCTCCCTCCCTCCCTCAGCCTCCCAGTGCCGCCGCCTCCACCCACGGCCCGGCTCAACCTACGCCCTCCACTTCTTCCACACAGGATTTTTCTCTTTCTTCCTCTCCCTCCTCCTCTTCTCCTTCTCATTTTCCTTCTCCTTCCTCTTTCTCTTCTTCTTCTTCTTTCACTTCCTCCTCCTCTTCTTCTTCTCCCTCTCTTTCTCTTTATCCTCCTCTTTTTTCTTGTTATTCTTCTTCTCCTCTTCTTCCCCTCCTTTTCTTCTTCCTCTTTATTCTTTCTCTGTCTCTTCTTCTCTTTCTTCTCCTTATTCTTCTCTTTCTCCTTCTTTTACTCCTTCTTCTTTTTCTTCTCCTTCTCCTTCTCCTTCTTGTACTACTTCTTTCTCTCCCTCCTCTTCATCTCCTTCTTCTTCTCCTTCTTTTCCTTCTCATTTTTCTTTCTCTTCTTCTTCTTCTTCTTCTTCTTCTTCTTCTTCTTCTTCTTCTTCTTCTTCTTCTACTACTACTCCTCCTCTCCTTCTCTTCCTCTCCTTTCTCTTCTTCTTCTTCTTCTTCTCCTCCTCTTCTTCTTCTTCTTCTTCTTCTTCTTCTACTCCTCCTCTCCTTTCTCTTCTTCTTCTTCTTCTCCTCCTCTTCTTCTTCTTCTTCTTCTTCTTCTTCTCCTCCTCCTCTTCTTTTTCTTCTTCTTCTTCTTCTTCTTCTTCTCTTCCTCTCCTCCTCTCCTTCTTCTTCTTCTTCTTCTCTTCCTCTCCTTTCTCCTTTTTCTTCCTCTTCTTCTACCTCTTCTCCTCCTTCTCTCCTTTCTCCTTTTCCTTCTCTCCCGCCTCCTTTTTTTTTACTCCTATTCTTCCTGCTTTTGCTCCTCTTCCTTCTCTTGTTCTTCCTATTCCTCCTGCTCTTCCTCCTCCCCTTCCACCTCCTCATCGTCATCTTCACCTTAATCTTTGTCCTTCTCTTCCCTTCTTCTTCCTGTCTATTTCTTTTAGTCATCCTCATCATCTTTCTCTTCCTTGTTTTTCCCTGTCTTCTTCCTATTCCTTCATATTGCTTCTCATCATGCTCTCCTCCTCTTCCTCTTTTCTTCCTCCTCCATATCTCCCTTTACTTCCTCCTCCTCCTCCTCCTCCTCCTCCTCCTCCTCTTCCATTCCATCTGTTTAGTCATTGATGCTCATGCGGAGGACATCCCCGCCCTGGACGTCCTGCAAGCCTCCACACGCAATAGCCAAATCATTTCACTCCTTCCTTCCTCCCTCCCTTCTTCCCTTCTTCCTTGTTTCTTTCTCTATTTCCCTCCTTCTTCTTTTCCTCCTTCCTTACTTCCCTCCCTCCCTCCCTCCCTCCCTCCTCCCCTTCCTCCTCCCCCCTCCGTCCCACTCCCCTTCCCTTGCCTCCCCTCCTTTCTCATCTCATCTTCTCT
>NC_134818.1:35088082-35095582 GCF_046742065.1 Oratosquilla oratoria
AAATGAGGAGATGTAGTAGAAGAGAAAGTTCGAAAGGAAGCGAATTTTAGTCGAAGAAAAGGTAAGCGTAGATGTTTGTGCGTGTGGCGTGGCTATGTTCGTGAGAGGTGTGTGTGTGTATCTTACGGGAAGTGAGTAGAGTTCACTTCCCGTGTGTAGAGCGCGTTCCTGTTAAGCCACAGGTTGGGCCTGAGTAGCCTGCATTTCCCCAGGTTGGGTTTGAAATCCTGTAGAGTTGATCCAGTGGCGGTGCGAGGGGGGGGGGGGCAGGCGGGTGGTGTAAACCCGTCTCCCGACGTCAACGAAGAGGTCGGCCGGCAGCAGCAAAGGAGATATATCTCCTCACCACCACCGGCGAGCGTGTAGAGCGCGTTCCTGATAAGCCACAGGTGGGCCTGAGTAGCCTGCTTTTCCCCAGGTTGGGTTTGAAGGTCAGTAGAATTTATTCAGTGGCGGTGCGAGGGGGGGGGCAGGCGGACGGGTGTTGTATGATCTCTTTCCTTCCAATCACAACTCTGAAAACAGAGAATTACGCGATTGGGAATTGTGTGTAAAATGTTAGAAGTGTAAACTCGCTCACCAGCGTCAGCGAAGAGGCCAGCGTTAGGTTGCGGGCCAGTTAGACAGAGAGGTGTCCCAAATCTCTCCGTCGACCAGCCCGCGATCAGATCGAGGGCTCTGAGTGAGAGACGGTTTGGGCCTCTGCTAAGCCAACGAGCAAGTTGTGCGTGTGCCTCTTTTCTTCCAAGCACTACTCTGAAAACAGAGAATTACGTGACTTGGGAAATATGTGTATTTGTCTTGGTGTAAACCCGCCTGCCGACGTCAACGAAGAGGTCAGCCTGTGCCAGACCGGCAGCAGCAAAGGAGATATATCTCCTCGCCACCACCGGCCGGCGAAGATTCCTGGGCGTTTGTTGAGAGAGCTGGAGTGCAGAGACGTCCGACCTCTAGGAGTGCTGTGTTGATTCTGAATTCTGAATTCTGAATTCCTAGGAAAGACCACCCGCTTGCGCGGGATCAGTTTTTGTGGGAGGGGAAGAATGTCTGTAAGAAAATGAAAAGATAGTAGCGTTTAAAAGAGGGCTATTGCCACCGGGCGAATTAGCGAGCGATTTGGGGCAGTTGGTGGTCGTGGCTCGGGAGAAATGGACTGGGAGCTTGGACGGGGGCGCCGACGCCGGGATTAAAAACAGATTACAATCACCAAAAGTTCAGAAAATGGTAGGAGGTGTAGTAGGAGAGAAAGGTGGAAAAACGGAAAAATCTTTAGTAGGAGGTAAACTGAAATGAGGAGATGTAGTAGAAGAGAAAGTTCGAAAGGAAGCGAATTTTAGTCGAAGAAAAGGTAAGCGTAGATGTTTGTGCGTGTGGCGTGGCTATGTTCGTGAGAGGTGTGTGTGTGTATCTTACGGGAAGTGAGTAGAGTTCACTTCCCGTGTGTAGAGCGCGTTCCTGTTAAGCCATAGGTTGGGCCTGAGTAGCCTGCATTTCCCCAGGTTGGGTTTGAAATCCTGTAGAGTTGATCCAGTGGCGGTGCGAGGGGGGGGGGGGGGGGGGGGGGGGGGGGGGGGGGGGGGCAGGCGGGTGGTGTGTAAACCCGTCTCCCGACGTCAACGAAGAGGTCGGCCGGCAGCAGCAAAGGAGATATATCTCCTCACCACCACCGGCGAGCGTGTAGAGCGCGTTCCTGATAAGCCACAGGTGGGCCTGAGTAGCCTGCTTTTCCCCAGGTTGGGTTTGAAGGTCAGTAGAATTTATTCAGTGGCGGTGCGAGGGGGGGGGGGCAGGCGGACGGGTGTTGTATGATCTCTTTCCTTCCAATCACAACTCTGAAAACAGAGAATTACGCGATTGGGAATTGTGTGTAAAATGTTAGAAGTGTAAACTCGCTCACCAGCGTCAGCGAAGAGGCCAGCGTTAGGTTGCGGGCCAGTTAGACAGAGAGGTGTCCCAAATCTCTCCGTCGACCAGCCCGCGATCAGATCGAGGGCTCTGAGTGAGAGACGGTTTGGGCCTCTGCTAAGCCAACGAGCAAGTTGTGCGTGTGCCTCTTTTCTTCCAAGCACTACTCTGAAAACAGAGAATTACGTGACTTGGGAAATATGTGTATTTGTCTTGGTGTAAACCCGCCTGCCGACGTCAACGAAGAGGTCAGCCTGTGCCAGACCGGCAGCAGCAAAGGAGATATATCTCCTCGCCACCACCGGCCGGCGAAGATTCCTGGGCGTTTGTTGAGAGAGCTGGAGTGCAGAGACGTCCGACCTCTAGGAGTGCTGTGTTGATTCTGAATTCTGAATTCTGAATTCCTAGGAAAGACCACCCGCTTGCGCGGGATCAGTTTTTGTGGGAGGGGAAGAATGTCTGTAAGAAAATGAAAAGATAGTAGCGTTTAAAAGAGGGCTATTGCCACCGGGCGAATTAGCGAGCGATTTGGGGCAGTTGGTGGTCGTGGCTCGGGAGAAATGGACTGGGAGCTTGGACGGGGGCGCCGACGCCGGGATTAAAAACAGATTACAATCACCAAAAGTTCAGAAAATGGTAGGAGGTGTAGTAGGAGAGAAAGGTGGAAAAACGGAAAAATCTTTAGTAGGAGGTAAACTGAAATGAGGAGATGTAGTAGAAGAGAAAGTTCGAAAGGAAGCGAATTTTAGTCGAAGAAAAGGTAAGCGTAGATGTTTGTGCGTGTGGCGTGGCTATGTTCGTGAGAGGTGTGTGTGTGTATCTTACGGGAAGTGAGTAGAGTTCACTTCCCGTGTGTAGAGCGCGTTCCTGTTAAGCCACAGGTTGGGCCTGAGTAGCCTGCATTTCCCCAGGTTGGGTTTGAAATCCTGTAGAGTTGATCCAGTGGCGGTGCGAGGGGGGGGGGGGCAGGCGGGTGGTGTAAACCCGTCTCCCGACGTCAACGAAGAGGTCGGCCGGCAGCAGCAAAGGAGATATATCTCCTCACCACCACCGGCGAGCGTGTAGAGCGCGTTCCTGATAAGCCACAGGTGGGCCTGAGTAGCCTGCTTTTCCCCAGGTTGGGTTTGAAGGTCAGTAGAATTTATTCAGTGGCGGTGCGAGGGGGGGGGGGCAGGCGGACGGGTGTTGTATGATCTCTTTCCTTCCAATCACAACTCTGAAAACAGAGAATTACGCGATTGGGAATTGTGTGTAAAATGTTAGAAGTGTAAACTCGCTCACCAGCGTCAGCGAAGAGGCCAGCGTTAGGTTGCGGGCCAGTTAGACAGAGAGGTGTCCCAAATCTCTCCGTCGACCAGCCCGCGATCAGATCGAGGGCTCTGAGTGAGAGACGGTTTGGGCCTCTGCTAAGCCAACGAGCAAGTTGTGCGTGTGCCTCTTTTCTTCCAAGCACTACTCTGAAAACAGAGAATTACGTGACTTGGGAAATATGTGTATTTGTCTTGGTGTAAACCCGCCTGCCGACGTCAACGAAGAGGTCAGCCTGTGCCAGACCGGCAGCAGCAAAGGAGATATATCTCCTCGCCACCACCGGCCGGCGAAGATTCCTGGGCGTTTGTTGAGAGAGCTGGAGTGCAGAGACGTCCGACCTCTAGGAGTGCTGTGTTGATTCTGAATTCTGAATTCTGAATTCCTAGGAAAGACCACCCGCTTGCGCGGGATCAGTTTTTGTGGGAGGGGAAGAATGTCTGTAAGAAAATGAAAAGATAGTAGCGTTTAAAAGAGGGCTATTGCCACCGGGCGAATTAGCGAGCGATTTGGGGCAGTTGGTGGTCGTGGCTCGGGAGAAATGGACTGGGAGCTTGGACGGGGGCGCCGACGCCGGGATTAAAAACAGATTACAATCACCAAAAGTTCAGAAAATGGTAGGAGGTGTAGTAGGAGAGAAAGGTGGAAAAACGGAAAAATCTTTAGTGGGAGGTAAACTGAAATGAGGAGATGTAGTAGAAGAGAAAGTTCGAAAGGAAGCTAATTTTAGTCGAAGAAAAGGTAAGTGTAGATGTTTGTGCGTGTGGCGTGGCTATGTTCGTGAGAGGTGTGTGTGTGTATCTTACGGGAAGTGAGTAGAGTACACTTCCCGCGTGTAGAGCGCGTTCCTGATTAGCCCCAGGTAAGGCATGAGCTCTCCTGTATTTCCCCAGGTTGGGTGTGAGTTGAGTATGCTTGTAGCCTGTCAGTTATTGGGCTACATGCAATATTATTATTACTATTATTATTTCATCATTATTGCTATCACCAGTCAAAGCTGGTGAAGGGGTATATCATTAATAGGTACGGTTATACACGTCTTATCGTGTACACCGCACATGGGACGGGCACAGCTGACAGATAGTCTGTACGGTGTGGTCTAGGTGTAATGTGTTGTATCAGGTGTTTGTGTCTGTCGTGCAGGTTTTCTAGGTGTCTTGAGTGAAGCTTGTGTTTGTATTGGTTGAGTGGACGGATGTTGGAAATTCGGTGTAGAGACTCAGTGGTTCTGAAGTCGCTCCATCGCGAACCCGTGATGAACTTGACAGCGGCATTCTGAACCTTCTAATGCTCGTAGTTATTAGTAGGACATGTCAGCTGGCTTAGTCCCGGGGACTGGCATAGAATCGGTCTGACGAGGGCTAGGTACAATCGACGTTTGGTGATCAGTGTTGCAGTTTTGAAGCGTCTTAGCTTTCCCAGCACAGCCCTAGCCTTCGCTCCCTGCTTGCGGAATTGTGGCCACTATCAAGTGTGCTACCCAGCACACAGGTATGGTCCTTCACTGGGATGTTTGTGTTGTTTATTTTAAGAGGAGTGTTTGTGATTGTTCTGTTGGTTCGCTTGCAGCAGAGGAATACAGCATTGCATTTCGACGCGTTGGTCTTAATGCGCCACTGTTGCTCCCACGTGTGTTCCCCGTCAAGGATGTTTTGCATTACGTGTAACGCTCCCTGCAGCGTTTTGTGTCTGCTGATGTGGTTAGTGTCGTCCGCATACGAAAGAGTTAGAGCCTGGTTGCGTGAATAAGCTGGCTCTGGCAGGTCATTCGTATATAGATTGTACAGAGTGGGGGCAAGGACTGACCCTTGTGGTACTCCAGCCTTCGGCACAAAAGGTTGGGACAGACAGCCCCGCCACTTTATTCTTATTGTCCTGTCGTCCAGGTAGTTGCAGAGCAACCTTGTGAACGGCAGGGCAAAGTCGAAGTTGTGGTACAATTTGTACTTAAGGCCTTCATGCCAGACAGTATCGAATGCCTTCTCCACATCCTTACAAACCAAAATGGCCTTACCAGGGCGACCGTCTGGCGGTCTTTGAACCCATTGAGTGATTATGGATATTACGTCATCTGCACCGCGCCCCGGCCGAAAACAAAATTGGCAATCCCTCAGCACATTCTTCGTCTTTTAGTACACGGTCAGGCGGCGGCATAGGACGTGCTCAAACACCTTACCAAAGTACTCCAGAAGGGAGATCGGCCGATATGAAAGGGGGGCGGAGGCGGGTTTCTGGGGTTTAGGAATGAGGATGGCGTGTGAGGCCTTGAATAGTTGTGGGAAGTACCCAGAGGCTAGTGAGCTATTGTATTGTGTTGTCATGTGTGAGATTATGTTGTCTGGAATACGTTTGAGTATGTGTGCATCGATGCCTGAGGGGCCAGGGGATTTTAGTTTTAAAGCCGAGATAACCCCCTTTACCTCCTCCATAACGATGGGGCAGATAAGGGGATCATCTTCATCTAACTGAGAGAGATCAACAGTCCCGTCGGGAATGAGGTCACTACATCTGTTCATGAAGGAGTTAACACTGTGCAAGGCGCTAAAGCAATGTGGTCCTTGCACAGGATGGGGTTTAAAGACCTCACTCCATGCTGACGCCAGAAGGTCAGCTTGGTGTTGGGGGAGTGTGCAGAGTGGTTAAGATGGTTGATGACCTTGGGTGGAGGCACAGAGCACTCCTCCAGCTGACGTTTGAGAGTCCTCCAGAACTTGGAAGGGTCCGTCTCACAGGCGCCGGAGAGCGAGGCCATCAGTTGCTCCTCCTCACGATGTGAATCGATGTAGAGGGACTTCCTCAGGTTATTCTGTAGCCAGTGCATGTCTCGTAGGATGGCGACACGGGCCTCTAGGGGTGCTTGTAATAGATCTGTAAATCTGTTCTGCAGTGCAATGCGTAGTCTGTTAGTGCGCATAGAAGTGGTGAACGTGGCAACCTTTCGGTGCTTTGTACTAGGAATGTGCTTTTTTACAGCGTTTTTGACCAACTTTGTAAGTGAGCGCCATTCCTGCTCTATCGCCGCATGTGGAGCATTGTTCATGTTTGTGTTGGTGTATGTCGTGAGAGTGTTTTTGAAGCCTTCCCAGTCGGCCTGACTGTAACGTAACCGAGGGGATAAGGATGGGTGAGGTGGAGATGCGAAGGATTAAGGGTATGTGGTCTGAGAGGGTGGGGGCACCGGGTGAGATAGTAGAGTTGAGGAAGAAAGCTCGGCTGTTGGAGAACACCAGGTCGGGCTTACCATGCAATCCATGACCTATGAATGTGGGAAAGTCCGGACCTAGGAACTTCAGCCGGTGAAGTATAGTAAGAGAGTGCAGTTGCCGACTCACTGAGCTGCTGTTGTGCGTTCCAGGGCTCCAAGCAGCATGCCTGCAGTTGAAGTCGCCAATGAAGAAGGTTGGGACTTTGTATGACATCACCTTAGCAATGTCAACAAAGGGGAGGATGGGGATACGGGGAGGGCGGTAGAGGGTACAGAGGAGGATGGGGCCGCGAATGGTGCTCAACTTGATCGCGAGCATCTGCTCATAGTGAAATTGATCAAGTATAGTTGCCTGAAGGGACTTCCTGGCTAAAATACAGACGCCCGAGTGCAAAGCAAGACCCCGACTCCAAGTGTTGAAGCCTTGAATCTTGGGAAGAGAGTCGGGGGCTGGATCACCCATCGAAGTCAAACAAATGACATCAGGACTGTGTCTGGCAATCTCTAACAAGGTGCTGGTCCTTTGTGGGGTCCAGTGACGGACGTTCTGGTAGAACACACGTAAATCCAATCTATCCATAGGAATAGTTGGCTTCAGTGAGTCCCACTAACTGGAGGGAGTTTTGAGAGGAAGCTTAGTTAGCCTTAGGGGCTTGGAGGGTTAGCACTTCGCTGTCGGAGGAGGAGGAGGATGCACTATCGTTAGACTGGACAGTGTCTGGAGTAGTGCTGGTGAAGGGGATTATGTCCCGCAGCGTCTCCTTTGTGAGTTTAGTCAGGTTCAACTTAGGCCTCCCAGTCGAGCTGGCACGTGGTATGGCCACGCGGCGCGGGAGCCCGGAGGAGGATTTGTTTGCCCCTGACGAGGAGAAGCGAGGGCTTAGGATTGGGGAGCGTGAGCGGTTGCTACGTTGGTAGGATTCAAGTTTGGATGCCCCGGACTTGGGGCGTGATTGCCTTAGGTTAGGTTCTTGCGCAGCCTTCATGGGGTAGGCGGAGGAGGAGGAGGTGGAGGAATCAGAGGGAGGGGGTGTGGAGGGAGAGGGGGTGGAAACGGAAGGAAAAACAGAGGGAGCGGTGGT
>NC_134818.1:35105582-35108082 GCF_046742065.1 Oratosquilla oratoria
ATACATACACACATATATATGTACATATAATATATATATATATATATATATATATATCCATACACACACACATATATATACATATATATATATATATATATATATATATATATATATATATTATATGTACATATATGTGTGTCTGTATATATATATATATATATATATATATATATATATATATATATATGTATATGTATATATAAGGGTGTTTCACAGTTATAGGGGTAAAAATTCAAATTCAACTGAGAATTATGAGCAACCTTTTATTTTGTTCCTTTTAACTAAAAAATCAAATGAGAAAAATTTGAAGAGCATCGGCCAATGGTATCATGTCGCGCAATTCATTTCAAGTTTTTCATGAGGCAGGATTTGGTCCGACGGGGGAATTCCCTGCGGTGGGCTTCGACTACCTGAAGAAGGAACTGAAGTTGGTCTTCTGCCTTGGTCCTTCCACTCTTCGTGAATTCCTGGACCAGAGCCACCCCACGCTCCGCTGCATCGTTGGTCACAACCAGCCCCTCAACTCGTTGCAGACCAGCTTGATAGGAAGGGTTATCTTTCCAATTTGCCGGGTCCTCGTCAAAAAAACTTGTGTCGATGTTCATGAGTTCAAAGAATCTCTTGGTATTTTTAGTTGCAAAGGAGGCCACGGTCTTGTCTTTCATTCCATTAGGAAGAGTCCTAAGACGGGGAGAAGTCTCTTCGGATCCGTCAACTGCCTTCATGTTTGCGACGAACAACTCCTTCTCCTGAAGAGACAGTTCTTCATCAAAGAGTGCCATACCAACGTTAATCTCAGACAGATACCAGAGATGGCGTGCCAGCGTCTTCGTCCCTGCCTTCCTGACGATCTCGTTGTCTTCCTCTTCCAGAGCCTTGAAAATGGCGATGTCATGACGGGGAGCACTGACGGCTGAACGTGCCAAGAACCAGGCACGAACGTAATGCTTGGCAAGAAAAATGCAGAAGTCACTCAGATTCTCCAGAATGCCCGATCGTGCTACACGGGAGGACAAAGGTCTTTGTTGTCGATGCTGAGAGAACTGGGGAAGGAAGATCCACATCTTCAAGCCATATATGGCCCGCGCCATCCATCGTGCTCGATGAACAGCCCCGGGTTTTCGAAAAGTGATGCTTTGGCAGCCATGTGGCACCCCTCCAAGAAAGACAATGACCAACTCAAGGAGCTCTCTGTAGTCGTCGCGCGGATGATTAAAGTGTAGCTGATTTTGGCAGAAATTGAGGACATCACTGGCCCACGATGTACTTCGAATTGCATCTTCGGCTGTCCGATAGTCTGTTTTATCCACAGAAGGCCAGAACTCTTCGAATCGCTGAAAAATTGTGATATCAGGGCTCCGTGACACCTCTGGAACCAATGCAGAGAAGACCGCTTCTAGTAGAAGCTCCAAAACATGATGTCGACAAGCTAGATTCAAGAGATCACGTCCAAGGATCTGCTGCAGACGCAGACTGACACCGCCTTTGGGACCGGTGTTAATGGCAGTCATGTCGAAGCAAAGCGCTGCAATCCTCTCTTGAAGGTTCCATTCTTTGATGACGTTAATAATTGTGGTGGCTGTCGGCTCAGCTTTACCATCGGTGACCAGAGCAGCAAGCAGCTTGAGAACTCCTTCTCCAGAAACAAGAATAGGAAGGCGATCCACTACTTCTCCATTAGTTAGTGCGGGCATCAACTTCCCATCCCAGTGGACAGTCTGGGATGGGAAGTTGGAGAGAAAGACTCCTTGATTTCGGCGGCTCTTTCTTCACGAAAGAGGAGTGAACACGTTTTGCCTCCATGAGTTCTGTATAGGTACTGACTTCTATAGCTCTGCGAGATATAGGAACACCAACTAGTCGATTACATAACATGGTGTAGTCAACAAACATGCCATTCATGATGTAAGATCTTGGGGTATTGCATTCATAAATATTATTGTATTTAATAATTCGTTCTAGGAGTGATATACTTCTATATGTATTAATAAATGTTTGAGATTTAGATAAATAATGATAAATACGTACCCTTAAAATGTTGTGTGCACTTCACAGAGATGAACAACTCACTGTTGTACAAGACAGGAGTGAACACGTTATGCCTCCATGAGTTCTGTATAGGTACTGACTTCTGTAGCTCTGCGCGACATCAAGATGTGGACTTTACAGTATAAAATTTTGCTAAAATATTTTTCTGATGAAAAGGAACGAAATGAGAGGTTGTTCATAAAAATCCAAGAAGTTTCATTTTTTTTAAACACCCTATAATATATATATATATATATATATATATATATATATGTGTATATACATATGTGTGTATATATATATATATGTATATATATATGAATATATATATATATATATATATATAGATGTGTATGTGTGTGTATATATACATATATGTATATATATGTACATATACATATACATAAATATATATACATATACAAGTGTGAATGTAGTAATTTCAGAGGGATTAGCCTGTTGAGTGTAG
>NC_134818.1:35120582-35160582 GCF_046742065.1 Oratosquilla oratoria
GCACAAAAATGGCTTGATCGTAGAGAGATCAGGCAGAAATGGGGTGAAATTTTGTTTTAGTCGGGGAGCTTTAACGAATAAATAGCGTATGTTTAACTAACAGTTTCCGTATGCATCACTACTGTTCCGATAACACTTCCTGTATATCCCCGACCACGTCAAATTTGGCCCAATTGCCCGAACGTTTCACGAATCAAACTACCAAAGCACATATGCTCCCCGTATGCGGCCCGATGATAAACGTGAAGCGGTAGTGTATTGTTCGTGATTTAGTAGTGTTCTTAACGGGATTGTGTGGTATTTATGCGTCAAATACGGAAATCAAACGCGGAATGAACGGCGTAGACGTGAAACAGACGGTTTACAATAACGATACGGAAGTTAAACGTTCGTTGAATAGTCGGCGGTAGTCGGGAAACGACCGTAAAATTACCGATTTCTCCTTCAACTCCACGATTAAAACGAACACTTCCCGACCAATTCCGTATGCTCTCCGTCAATTCTCCGTACGATTACCGCATGGCACGCGTCAGATACGCGAACATTTGGTCGTGCTAAAATTTTGAACCGTTCAAAGATCGCTCCGCGTCCAAAATTCCTCGGCCGCACTCTCCACCAGCAAAGCCTAATTCAAACTCTACGGGCAGGGCCAAGGAAAACGAAAACCAGTAAAGCATGAAACTACTACACGCTCGTGGAACCTAGATTGGCTTGAAGTGGATCGGGGCAGTGATGATACTCTAACGGTGTATTGCAAGGCTTGTCGTGTATTTCCACCCTCATGCACATGAGTAATGAGTTAGCCTTCCAATAGTTTGAAGGAAATCGAACCTGCAAAAACATGGCTCTGGAGGTATCAAAAATGGCTCTGGTAATTAAAAAAATGGCTCTGGTAATTTAAAAAAAAAAGGCTCTGGTGAAAAAAAAAAATGGCTCTGAAAAAAAAAGTATTTTTTTTTTCCCTGCTTGTATCACAGTATCATAGATAGGATATATATATATATGTATATATATATATACATATATATATACATTCATATAATATGTATATAATATATATATATATATATATATATATATATATATCTATATATATATAAATATATATATATATATGAGTATGCTTGGACAGGAGGTTCTCCCGCTGGCAAGAAATGTTGTATATGATAGCATGATGACAACTCACTTTTTTTTTTATTAACTTATTCAATACTGCGAACAAGGCGACGTATTTCAAGAGGCAATCTATGTAGATCAGCAAAGGACATTACAACACTGAGGCAGGGTAGTCAAACTAGTAGAGATTTCGGTACCAACGTTTCGAAGTTACACAACTTCATTCTCAAGGCAGAATTAATACATACAATGATCAATGAGTAAATATACAGGAAAGTGTTACATAGAATGAGCTAAGGAAAGGTCACAAACAAACAAATAATATAAAATAAGCACGAACCTAGGAGAGGTCAACAAAAGGACAAAACCCCACAGCAAGGACAAATGATCACCCACGCCGTGGGGTGGTCAATTGGTCACCGCGCTGTGGGGTGGAAGAGTAGACATTATCAACATGGAAATGTGCGATCATGGCTTTGGAAGAAGGGAGAATTTGAAGATCTTGAAGCTGTTTATTCATGTCAGGGTTGCAGTGTTTGATATGCAACGCTTCGAGAATTTCAAGTCTTCTTTGGTCTTTTTCCGTGGCAAGTTGTGTAACTTCGAAACGGTGGTACCGAAATCTCTACTAGCTTAACTACCCTTCCTCAGTGTTGTAATGTCCTTTGTTGATCCTCTACATAGATTGCCTCTTAAAATACGTCGCCTTGTTCGCAGTATTGAACAAGTTAACAAGAAAATTGTGAGTTGTCAGAAAAAAATTCAAAAGGGGTTTTTATATATATATATTTTTTTCAATTTTTATAATACCCGATAGAGAGAACCATCTGCATATAACTTCATACCGTGATTAGTATCCACGTCCGTGTGTTTTTTTACTTACATTTGTATATATGTATACTTGTACAGGTTTATGCTGATGATTTTGAACCTCGTGAGGAAGAGTTTTCCGTCGTGGAATCAAACCCAACGCTCCTCAACGTGACCATGTACCGCACAGCCGTGAGTATCCCAGACCCTGCATGAGGGTCCCAGTAACCTTTATCATTGTATTATTGAGAAATTTCATTGCAAGGCAACGTCAACCTGTTCAACATGATGACGTGCCTCTTGGTCAGCGTTTCTGCTGCAGACAGGCAAAGTTCATTCCTTGGTTAGGTTGGTCCCTTCAACTACACGAAATTGCCCGTCCTTAGCAAGAACAAAATCCATAAAATACATCGCTGTGATTGAGAATTCAAATAGCAATGTTGATAAACCTAACATTCAAGATTATATTTAACATTAAATCATATAACTGATAGATTTTATTTTATCTTTATTTATTCTTTTGTTTCTGTTTAAAAGATCGTATAGGCAAATTATGTTTGCCATTGATTTTGGAAATTAGCACTTTCATTTGTCTTAATATTTTTGTTTACAAATTCTCCTGACCCTCTATGGAATTGCATAAACATGACCAGGTATAATGATGACTGTTTTATTACTTGCTGCGAGTGTAATAGTAGTAGCAGTAGTTTTAGTGCTAACTATTATCATTAGTGTTAGAAGCATGTGTAGACGCACTAGTATTAACACATTAATACTCTTCATCTTCTGAATATGATCCATCGACAACCTTCGTAATATCTCACATGGCACAACCTGGCATTCTTTGACATGGTCTTGAAGTCACATATGCACAAAACACATTAACAATCTTCATCCTCTGAATACAATCCATCGACACTCTTCCTAGTATCACACGTGGCCCAACCTGGCATTCTCTGTTACTGTCTTGAAGTCACATGTGCACGTGTGCCAGCCGAGCCATTATTGTTTACTTTACGTGTACAGCTAAACACATGGATCCCTGGTACAAAAGAGTAGTTTAGTTTAGTTTTTATTCTGCAATCGGATACACAGATTTAAAAATACAATGTACACATTTGCCGGAACGACACAAAATTCACTTGAAACTTATTTCCGTGCATTTCTTTTTATAACTAGAATTACATCAAAGACCAAGAAGCTTGTGTTTCTATGAAATAAGAAGACATCATACAACCAAGCATAACACTTACGTCAATCATACCAGCCATGACTTTTGTAATTCTGTTTGAGAAAAATAATGATAATCATAATAATAATAAGATAAAGAATTAAACAGATGAAATAATAGGTAAATAAATAAAAAGTAAATAAAGAAATAAATCTAGCTTAGTGTACAAACAATTTTCTTGTCCAGCTGTAGCCTACATGCATTGGTAGAGAAGTGGAACAGTCATAGGAAAAGAAAAAAAAAAAGAAAAAAAATAATGTTCATCAATACGTATGTGACTAATTGATATTCATAATATATGATTCGATCAATAACACTATTCCTAGTATATATATATATTCTTCACACAACCATTTTCAAATTGATAGATTATTTTGTATTTTTTTCATCCAGCTATGTTTGAAACTTCTAACTCATAAGTACTACCCCATATACTCTAGATATACCAGTTTCCCCATTTCTATATGTGATTTAGTTGGGCAGAAACAGAACATTATTACAACATAAATACATTGATCTGAAAGATGATTTGAACGTTTATGGTTCTATGAACACGAGGCAACCTTCAGTTGTTAGGCTTACCAGGGGACCTCTCCCCAGAGAACTTCCCTTCAGGGACATCTTCTAGGGATAAACCAGGGAACATCTTTCAGGAGTCCTCCCTAGAAATATCCCCAAAGGACATTCCCTGGGACACTTAGGAACATCTACTAAGGGGATCTCCCCTACTAAGGACATCTACCCCTGCTTAGATGCTCCTGGGGTGTGTCTGTAGGACTTGGGGACACCTCTAGGGAAACCACTGTGGAGCATTCCATAGGGACACCATGAGACATTTCCCTAAGGGGACCCAAGGGGCTAGTACTTATAGGGATGGTTCTTAGGAGCATCCCCTAGGGACACAATGTAGGGACACCCCATGTGATACTAGCCTATTTTGTTCCCCGTAGCTGAGTGCTGACCCGCAGGTTGTCCAGGCTTCACCAGCACCGCCCGTGGCCTTCAACGGGGTACGACAATCGCATATCTTCTCTTCTTCTTCCTCCTCTCCCCCCTCTTCACCCTCCTCTTTCCTTGGTTCTGTGGTGGAGCAGCTTCCTACGAGCCCTGCTACTCTCGCACTTCATGGCGGCGGCGCTTCTGCTTCTCTTTCTTCTTGGCAGCAGATCGAAGAAGGTCGTCCTTCCCCCTCGAGGCGGTCTCCTCGATCTCTTTCCCCCGTCGATGCCTCCCACGGTCTCTCCTCCTTCGTCCCCACCCGGCTGCCAAGGCCCATGGCCGCCATCCACAAGACCATAGCCCAAACAGAGAAGGCTCAGGTTCCTCCCGAATCAAGTATTTACAACACCTCTGGTGACGAAGACGACGATGAAGACGAAGACGACGAAGATGTGGACGATCTGACCGACGAGGAACTTGACGCCCGCGAAGACGAAGCCCGCCGCCTGCTGACTCCTCCAGGAGGACGAAAGGTCATTAACGTGAGTCATCCTCTGCTCTCCGGAGACTCACGAACTCACTACGATCCTCCGCGAGCCCCCAACCGGGGCCCTCCGGGGTCGTCCTTGGTCTACAGCGTCGTCACGGCTGCTTTCGTCCTCCCACCATTAGTGAGACTTATCCTGGTGGAGGTGGTGTGACCCAGGCTCGCTGGAAGAACGCATCGAACACGCGTCCTGCCTCGCTGAGTTCTTCCCAACTCGTCCCTCCTTGAGAGGAAGTAAATCGTGGACCATATTCATCAGTCTTTGACCATCGTCTTCTATTCTAGACCATAGAATTCTATTCTAGACATTAATTATATAGTCTGGCTAACGGTCATCAATGTAGAACTGTAACGTTATGTTCTAGAGCACTCTCAAGTGTCCTGGACGATAGGAACTATTTTAAAACCATAGTCTTGTATCTTGGACTATAGCTGCCTATCATGTACTATAGCCACCTGTCTTAGACTTTATATATATATATATATATATATATATATATATATATATATATATATATATATATATATATATATATATATATATATATACATATATATGTTCATCTCTCCTGAGTCGTAGCCAACTGTCCGACTTTGTCATCAAGTGGATGTTGGTGTGTGAAACTCCGTGTCCACAATTCTGACAGTGTGCGCGACTGACTCCTTACCGTTGTTCGCAAGACTCGTAGCTATCTCATAACCGAAGTTCCACTCCCTGCAAGCAATCTTAGAGGACTGGCACCTTATTGCATCCCTGAGCACGGGCCCTACTGAAGGAACCAAAGGAAATAATCAGCGTCCGAGACTGACCCCTCATCTGCATGACCTGCTACTGTGACGACACTTCCGATCTTACTCTCCCATTCCTAGTGGTCTTAAAGGATTGACGACTTCGGCATCTCAGAGTACGAAGTACCCGAGGAACCCTACTTCAATTGCGTGCTTGACTTGACTCCTAAAGCATCACCTGCAAGAATACCTGAGGTTGCCATGGCACCTCTGGTCTTCCGAGCGGTCTTGGAGGCTCGGCGTCCCTTGCCACACCTTGGCTGTACCTGAGGAACCGGGAACCATCACCCTGGCCTCTTCCTCTTGTCATCTTTCTTTCTTCCTCCACCTTTCGTACTTTGACCCCTTGGCTTGCGTTTGTCCCCAAGGTGAGCGAAGTTCTTGGCCAGTTCTTTCATGAATGGTAAAGAGTAGTTTACCTACCGCATAGGAACCCTCCTTGCTATGTTTACCTCGTAGCCCAAGAATAGTACGTTCGAGTACGTTTATTTAGTCATCTTCTGTCATGATTCTGCACGACTTTCCACTCGGAAAAAATGGTATGAATATTTTTTCCTGATTTACGTCAGGTTATGGGCCCTAACATCACGTCAAACCTTTTTTCCTGCACGACACACTTTGGATAAAAATATTTATTTCTTTACTCATCGATTGCTCCCTTTACTTTTTTCACATTTTCTCTCATAAATTGTTTCTTGTTTTCCTTCTTTGCTTTGAGACGAAAATATTCAATAAGTGATTCTGAAGAGCACCTTTTCCCCTACTTATTGCCTTGTTTTAATTCCGTAACCCTCACTAAACTTATTCGCATTTAACTTTTCTTTGCTACTGTGAATGATTTCAGAAACTTTCACAATCTAATAGATAAGCGATATTATCACGTACTCCAGTCTTTCTGCTTCTAAAGTAATTTCAAAAGTAAGTAACGAGGTTTCTAAATCTAACACTCTCCGTAACAAGTAGTTTATAACAGTGAATGTTCTTTCTAGGAAGGAGACAATCATCTCTCTTTTCGGAGTGCTACTTGAGTGACTGCACCAGTGGCAGACTGAGGCCAGTATGGGTTGTGTGGCAAGTGGCACCTTGATTTTTTTTTTTTTTTTTTTTTTTTGGGGGGGGGGAAGAGGTTTGCTGGAATAACAGTGCCTCACTGCCACAGTGGCCCGTCTGCCGCTGCACAGGACCACGACAGAGTACTAATTCCAATCTACTTGCAGGCGTCTGGAGGTGGAACCGCGAAGGCGGTGGTGGACAGGGGCGGTTGGGGCATTGGTCCTCTGCTCGCGACCATTCTCGTGGTCATAACCATTTAAGGTGCAGAGGCCTCTTGAAGCTGAATATAATCACCTTGCATTTGCCAGGATCAAAGTGTCATAGCGTCCACTGGGCATTTATGGATAGTCGAGACTATTTTGAACCCTTTAATGCCTAAAGGTACTTCTCGACTGAGTTACGATTGCTTGGTGTTAGCTGGAATAAAAACAGTGATTTAATCACTTGGCTTGGCTTCGTTAACCGCCACAACCGTTCAGCTTGTTCTTGCCTTACTTACATATGGCTGAAACGTTCCACGAAACGCACATTGTACTAAGCATACAAAAATCTTTAACTTTTTGTTGACTATTCCATTGGGTTTGATATATCATGTAACCAGACAGGGTGACATGCTGTAATTCATAAATCACACCTACCTGTAATGATATGACTTTAATTAAGTTGACCTTGGAAACCGCAGATCATTGATGCGTGTCTCAAATTACTGTTTCTTGTGGAGTCAACTTCGGTCAGTTTGGTAATGAAAGATTCGAATAGTATCGCTTCAGGTTTCGCGTTGCGAGACAACAACTTACCATTTCATTGTGTGAGAAATTAGATGACATAGTAAGTAAAGATTCGATTCTTGTATTAGTTTTATCTGGGTGCATTTTGTAGTCGTACACAACCTGTGAAACTCAGGAGTCGTTCATAGATATACGTCATCACATATATCAACCTTCTGGTGGTGATTTCCCTCCCTAGTTAAGTTATTGTGATAAAACGTTCAGCTGACCAGTTTAACGAAAGATGCTGATTGAACCCTGTGGACTGATTAATTGATAATAGAATCTAATAACATCCCTTTATATGATCATCCGAAAAGTGAAGCGTTGTCGTATTCCTAATAAGCCGAACTTAGCGGTATTATAGTAACCGAGAAGCTAATGAGCAGAATTCGATCTTTGTAATTGACTAACAAAAAATACCTTTCCTTAGTCATCGGGTAAATATGGTCTGGTAAAATTTCTCAATTAATCCACCAATGCGCAGAATGTGACAATATCCATTCCTGATCAATTGATATGGGGAACTTGATAGCATCCTTCCAATCTGCTGGTGAACAGAACTTGATCATAGCCCTTTACCTGATCTAATGATAAGTGTCGAACTTGGTAGAATCCATTTTGTTAGTGTCAGTGGTATCTAGCTGCGTCAATTCAATTAGAGATTGATTTCAAGACTGTGATGTCCCTGCACACATTTCAGATCAGATCCTGGTACGATCGGTACCTGAAAATCTTTTTACTGCCTTTTTCCGCCAAATCTTTTGATACAACGATTCTATATCACTTGATTACATATATATGTGTATATATATATATATATATAAGTATATATATATATATATATATATTATGTGTATATATATATATATATATATATATATATATTATGTATATATATATATATATATATATATATATATATATATATCATCAGGTAGATACTTGTAGTTTAAGCTCTTATTTGTAGTAATATGCCATTTCACCTGGAGTAATTTTGGTCGTGCAGTACTTTAAGAACGGGATATCAGTACTGTCTCTTGATCGTGTGGCAGTCCCTGAAAGCCTGTTTCGTAGCAGTTTGAAGTGACCAATACGTTATATCGCCTTTGAGCAAAAGAGGACCAAGTCATGTATCCCGACCGCTCCAGCTGTCTGCCTTACGAGCCACCTTCTCCACCTCCTCCTCCTCGGTCCCCACCCCGAGAGTCTTGCATCCGTACTTCGACTCCAAGAGCACTGTGGGGACATCCCACACTGTCTCTGGCACGGCTTCCTGGGTTACAAGGTTCTGACACAACATCACGATGGTCTAATTTTGCACATGTCTTTGTCGTCAACTGACCAGGTTTTCTGGCATGATTGGGTGTATGTAGTGTCTAGAATATAGTCGTAGATAGTGTGACGTTTCTTGCATGACTTTACGTATTTAGAAGACTACCCATGTCTAGATCATAGTTAACAAATGAATGTGATGCTTTCTAGACTACTGAATGTATAGTATATCTAGTACACGCCTAGTATGCGGCATGAAGAACGTGGTAGAATGGCTTCGCAGAAGTTTTCTTTCTACAGAATGATGTATATTGGTGGTCGGGTGTATTTGGTGTATGCTAATTTGTTCTTTGTTGTTTTTATTTACTTTTTTGTACTCGTGGATTTTCACCACCGTTTTTCTGTTTCCAATAAATGGGTGTGGGATGGGTGGAAGGTGAGTGCATGACTTGGCTGGTGACTTTTCTTGAGGAGGAAAAACCTTTTTGGTATATAGATAGCATCATTCTTCCCGTCATGTCTCATCCAGGAAAGTAATGGATCAAACATGGAATAAGATGATTCAAGCCGTTTTCTTTAATACAGCTATGTCTTTTTGCATTTTTTTATCCACATATCTGAGTCCCCAGTTTCAATATTTCATTCTACTATATCAAAGTTCTTTTTCACATTTCATTTCACACTCATTTTCTTATATTTTTTCATTAGATTTGTACATTTGTCATATTTATGTATTGCACAATCATGAGTACAAAACAATTATAAAATTGTGTATATGTATACACACACACACACACACACACACACACACACACATATATATATATATATATATATATATATATATGTGTGTGTGTGTGTGTGTGTGTGTGTGTGTGTGTGTGTGTGTGTGTGTGTGTGTGTGTGTGTGTGTGTGTGTGTGTGTGTGTGTGTGTGTGTGTGTGTATTCACCTCGGATCTGCTGCAGTCTCGGTCGAGACAGCCAGACACCACCCTACGGCAGTGAGCTCAGAGCTCATTATTTTCCGATCTCTGGGTAGGTCTGAGACCACTCACCCACCACACACCGGTGTGTGTGTGTGTGTGTGTGTGTGTGTGTGTGTGTGTGTGTGTGTGTGTGTGTGTGTGTGTGTGTGTGTGTGTGTGTGTGTGTGTGTGTGTGTGTGTGTGTGTGTGTGTGTGTGTGTGTGTGTTTACCTAGTTGTATTTTACGGGAAGGGGAGCTATGCTCGTGATGTCCCGTCTTCATATTTCGTTTTATCTAGACCTTTTAAATCCGTGTATCGTTTTTGCACACACCACATTTTCATCTAACTTGTTCCAAATATCCATTATCCTGTGGGGAAAGCTGTTCTTTTTCAGGTCTCTTCTATAATTGTCTTTCTCTCTCTCTCTCTCTCTCTCTCTCTCTCTCTCTCTCTCTCTCTCTCTCTCTCTCTCTCTCTCTCTCTCTCTCTCTCTCTCTCTCTCTCTCTCTCTCTCTCTTCTTCTTCTTCTTCTTCTTCTTCTTCTTCTTCTTCTTCTTCTTCTTTCTTGTCTCCCAGAGGATTTCGGCTCCTTGCTGAATCCTTTGAGCGAGAAGTAGGCATCCTACAGGGTTGTTTTTTTCGGGTAGATTTCGTAAGAGTAGGGGGTGGGGGAAGTATCGGAATATAGTTTAGGCAACAGAAGCAACTTAGAGAGGGACTGTGTAAAGAATCACCAAAGCAGGTGGAGGGAAGATAAACTTAAAGTTTGCTATACAAATAGCACTGATTTGCTGAGAGGTAAAGCATGCGTAGAAATTTTTTATATTATAGCTATTACTGAATCCTGGATCAACATGGCTGATAATCATTTCCTTCCGGAAATCGAAATAGAAGGATATAAGTTTTTTCATAAGGATAGGGTTGGCAGGAATGGGGGAGGTGTAGCACTTTTCGTTAAAGATACATTAAAATGTATTATCAACAATTCGATTAAGGAAGAGGACTGTACGGAATCTATTTGGGTAGAGATTATAGGCAAGAATAAGAAAGTTATTATTGGCGTCTTGTATAGACCTCCTAACCTCAGCATTGAGCAGACTGATCCCCTGATTCATGAAATTCACAGAGCGTCCCAGCACAAAAACGTTGTGATCATGGGAGATTTTAATTATAGAAACATTGACTGGGAAACTTTAATAGGAAATCGTGAAGCGAAGAAATTCCTAGATGTGGTGCAGGATAATTTCCTAAAACAAGTGATTACCGATCCTACGAGGGGACAAAATACCCTGGACTTAATTTTAACAAATAATGAGCACCAAATTAGGAACGTAATAGTGGGAGATAGTCTGGGCTCTAGCGATCATCAAGAAATAAGATTTAATGTTATTTGGGAAAGATTAAAAGTACGAATAACGTTCAAGTACCAGATTTCAGGAAAGCAAACTTTGACAATATAAAAACCTATTTGAAATTGAATACAAATTGTCATACGGACGTTTCGATCATTGTTGGTTCTCGGAGCGGGGCTGGGAGTCAGGTCTGGGTCACGGAGGGTAATATGCATACCTTAAGTCAGATCATTTGGGGGCGAGGGCCCAACAGTCAGTTCAGCGATTTAAAAGAAATGTATAGCAATCTAACTGATCTAATTATTAATGCACAAAACACATTTATCCCCCTAAAGTCAATACGGAAAAATAGTAATACTCCCAAATGGATGACGGATAGATTGAAACATAAGATTGGAATGAAAAGAGGACTTTACGTAAAAAAAAAAAACGGGGAATCACACCTTAGATCAAGATATAACGAAATGGCAAAGCTGGTTAAAAGGAATACAC
The DNA here is from genome assembly GCF_046742065.1 of Oratosquilla oratoria. Taxonomy (NCBI): domain Eukaryota; kingdom Metazoa; phylum Arthropoda; class Malacostraca; order Stomatopoda; family Squillidae; genus Oratosquilla; species Oratosquilla oratoria. Next base: position 35,131,922 of record NC_134818.1, read on the forward strand.
GTACAGCGAAACGTAATTATGAAATCAAGGTTGCCAGTCAAGCAAAATCCAACTCAAAGGGTTTCTTTCACCTCTATAGAACAAAAAATAAAGAAAGAATAGGACCAATTAAAAACGATGAAAATGTCATGATAGAATCGGAGGAAAAAATGAGTGAGGAGTTTAACAATTATTTTCTATCGGTGTTTACTAATGAGAGGTTAGATAAAGTACCTGACTGTGATCCGATTTTCAGAGGGGATGAAGAAAGTAGTCTATCTAATATCAGCATTAGTAAAGAAGAAGTAGTCAAGCTACAAAATCTCCGGGTCCAGACGAAAATTTTCCAAGAATGCCTAAGGAGTGTAAATTTGAAATCTGCAACCAGTTAACTGAAATATTTCAATAAATCGGTAGAAGCTGGTTCTGTTCCAACTGCTTGGAGGCAGGCAAACGTTGTTCCTGTTTTTAAGAAGGGAGATAGATCGTCTATATGCAACTACAGGCCAATCAGTTTGACATCGGTTATACGAAAAATGCTTGAATCAATAATAGTAAATAGACTCAGAGAACACATTGAAGGGTCTAATTTAATTCGTGATTCACAGCATGGTTTCCCCAAGTCTAAATCATGTGTGACTAATATTCTATCCTTTTACACTAAAGTATATAAGGCGTCAGATAACAAGGAAAATTACGATGTTATTTACCTTGACTTTAGCAAAGCGTTCGACAAGGTGCCACACCAGAGACTACTAAATAAAATCAAAGCCCATGGCATAGAAGGAAAAGTGTTAGAATGGATTAGTGCTTGGATTAGTAACAAAAAACAGCGGGGCAATGTTACTAGCGGGGTCCACCAGGGCTCGGTTTTGGGTCCCTTGTTGTTCATTATGTACATAAACGACTTAGACGATGGGACAAATAGTGATGTTAGTAAGTTGGCGGACGACACTAAAATAGGACGCCTAATTAGGTCAGGAGACGACGCCTAGATTCTGCAGGATGATCTTGATAAATTGGTAACATGGTCGGTGAAATGGCAAATGAACTTCAATATCTCTAAGTGTAGCGTGTTAAACGTAGGGCTACATAACCCCGAAAATAGATACAACTTAGATAACACGTTTTTAGAAAAATCTGAGTGCGAGACGGACTTGGGAGTTCTGGTGAGTCCGGACCTTAAAACCAGGAAGCAGTGCATTAGTGCCAGAAATAAAGCTAACAGGGCATTAGGCTTCATTGCTAGGACGGTAACGAATAGAAGTGCAGAGGTAATTATTAAACTCTATCTAGCGATAGTTAGACCCATCCTTGACTATGCGGTACAGTTTTGGTCTCCGTCCTACAGAATGGACATCAATTCAATAGAATCAGTACATAGAAGAATAACCAAAATGATACATGGACTCGGAAATTTGCCTTACGAAGAGAGGCTTAGGCACCTAAACTTACACTCTCTGGAAAGACGCAGAGTGCGGGGTGATCTAATAGAAGTGTTCAAGTGGATCAAAGGCTATAACAAGGGTGATGCAAACAGGGCAGGACTCGCAGTAATGGGTATAAACTTGACAAATTTAGATTTAAGAAGGAAATAGGCTAAAATTGGTTTACTAATAGGGTGGTCGATGAATGGAATAAACTTAGTAACCATGTAGTAAGCGCTGAAACTATCAGTTGTTTTAAAAGACGATTAGACAACTTTATGGATGGGGATGACAGGTGGTGATGGATACGGAGCTGCCTAGTGTCGGCCTTATGGTCTCTTGCAGTCTCCTTTATTCTTATGTTCTTATGTTCCGTGTCCTCTTGTATCTCTACAATCCCATTTTATTAGATCCTCTCTATCAATAATTTCTATGTCTTTCATGATTTTATAAATAGTTATCAAGTCTCCTCTCTCTCTTCTTTGCTCTAATGTCTGTAGCTCAAGTTTTGCCAGTCTCTCCTCATATGATAATTCTGAGAACGTTGGTGCCAATTTCGTGATTGTTCTTTGTATTCTTTCAAGTTTTGTTATGCGTTTTTTGTACTGTATGACCACGTCGTCGCTGCATACTCCAATATTGGTCTTATTAAAGTGACTAGTATTTCTTCACTAATTCTTCGTCCATGTATATAAATGCCACTTTAATTGTTTCCCCATTTTTTTTTTTTTTTTTTTTTCCCTCAGGGGTCATATTATTCATGATAATGACTTTCAGGCCCTTCTCATTGCCCACTCTTTTAATTTCTTCCTCTCCCAATTTATATGATCCTACTATTCTTTTTTTGCTTCTTCTAAATTCCATTATACTACACTTCTTAATATTGAATTCCATCTCCCAATTCCTACTCCATTCCCATACTTTATTGAGATCACTCTGCAGTGACTCACAATCTTCTACAGTGTTCACTTTTTTCGGCAGTTTTGCATCGTCCGCAAAGAAGCTCATATAACTTTCAATTCCTTTGTCCATATCATTAATATATGTATAGCAAACATTATTGGGGCCAAAACTGTTTCTTGTGGAACTCCACTAATCACTTCATCCCAATTAGAATGTTTGTCTCTTATCACCACTCTCATTTTTCTTTCATGCAAAAAGTCTTCCATCCACCCCAGTAGTTTGCCCAGTATTCCTCCTGCAGTTTCTAATTTCTCTATCAATTTCTTATGTGGCACCTTATCAAAAGCTTTTTTTCAGGTCTAGAAATGTACAATCAGCCCATCCATCTCTTTCTTGTGTTATATCTATTAGTCTTGAATAGAAACATATCAAGTTTATGACACATGATCTTCCTTGTATAAATCCAAATTGCCTTGGATTGTTTTTATCCAAATGCCTTATCCATTTAATTTTGATCATTCTTTCACAAATTTTAGCTACCATACTTGTAATAGTTAGTAGGGTCTTCCTTGTTCCCCCTTTATACATTGGTACTATATTTGCTCTTTTCCAATCTTCTCGAACTTTTCCTTCTTTCAATGAACTGCTTATGAGACTATGTATTTTGTCTGTTAGTTCGTTCCTGTATTCTCTCAAAATCCAGTTTGCCATTTCATCTGGACTATGTGGTATTCTAACATCGAGATTACTCAAGTGATTCATTATTTATTTCCTTGTTACTTCTATCTCTTTCATAGGGGGGACTTTCTCCTCCCACTCGACATCCCTAAGTTGTATGCTCTCCCTCCTTATGCTTGTTCATAATTTCTGCCATTTCTATTTCCTCTGTTTATTCAACTCCTTGTCGTAGTTTCACTGATTCTTGTTTGTTTTTCAGTTTGTCGTTTACACATCTATAAAACAGATTTGGTTGATCCTTACATTTTTCTATGAGATCCTTTTCGTATTTTCTCTTGTCTTCACTGCGCACTTGTACATATTGATTTCTATAAGTAGTATATATTTTCCATTTTTCAGGTCTTTTGTCTTACTTTCATTTTATCCAAGCTTTATCCCTTTTGTCTTTTAACTCGCTACATTTTACATATCCTTTTGTCTTGGAACATACTTTTCCACTCCTTTATAAAAATTTGTCAAAATTTTCCATTTCTCTTCTACTGTTGTTTCCTCCTTGTGTATCCTTTCCCAGTCTGCTAAAAAAAAAAAAAAAAAAAAAAAAAAAAAAAAAAAAAGTATTTTATCAAAGGTGATGAGATGTACAAGGGGTGAAAGTGGCAGTAGTCTGGAAGTGAGCATTAAGGGAGAGCGACTGGAGGAAGTGGATAGTTTCAGATACTTGGGTGCAAATGTGGCAGGAAAAGGTGGAGTGAAGGTGGAGGTAGAATGTAAATTGAGAGAAGCGAGTAAATGCCTTGGTGGATTGAAGAGTGTAATGAGGAATAGACATTTGGGAATGGATGCTAAGAGGAGACTGTATGAAGGAGTGATTGTGCCAACAGCACTGTATGGGGCAGAAACATGGAACATAAGAGAAGAAGAGAGAAGGAGTTTGAATGTGTTTGAGATGAGGTGTCTGAGAAGTATGATAGAGTGAGAAATGAGGAGGTGAGGAGGAGAAGAGGGGTGGAAAGGGAGTTGGGAGATAGGGTTGATGAAAGAGTATTAGGATGGTTTGGACACATGGACAGAATGAGTGAAGAAAGACTAGTAAAAGAGGTATGGAAGGCAGATGTGGAGGGAGTGAACATGAGGGGACGTCCTAGGATGAGGTGGATGGATGGGGTGAAGGAGGCTTTGGGGAAGAGGGGAATGTCTGTTGAGGAAGGACGGGAGAGAACAGAAGACAGGGGTGAATGGAGAATGGTTGTATATGGATGATGTTGTGATGCATGAGGTGGAATGGGTGGGGGGATGGGGGGAGGTAGTATGTGTGAGCAAAATTTGACGCAGCCCGAAGGGGTTTCTCCCCGTCTTCTCCTTTTATGCATGGGGGGACGGAGAGGGGGGGTCGCCGATTTAATGAAGCGGCCTTGCTGTGGATGTGCTGTGTCTTGCGACACTGTTTCTGACCCAGGGCAGTGGACAAGGTGCAGGGATGACCCGTCATCCACGAGGTGCTAAGATAAGAGGGAGGGTGGAGGGGTGTGGAGTGTCTTCAGGGATGGAATGGGTGGGAATGGTATTATGCCTTTTCCTTTTTGGCTACCCCCCTTGTAAGGGGGAAAAAGCCATGTTATATGTATGTATGTATTTTTTCCATACATTAATCTTCCCTTTCTATATTGTTCGTTTTTTCCCCATGTATTTTTCCTTATTTAGTTCCAGTTCAACTAATGTGTTGTCACTTTTACTAAGTGGTGTCTTATATTTAATCTTGTTCACTATTTCAGGTTCTGATGTGATTATTAGGTCCAGTCTCGATGGTTCTTCCTCATTTCTACACCTAGTATTCTCTTGTATCCATTGTGTCATTGTATGTTCTATAATCATATCAAGTAGTACATTTCCCCATAGGTCGTCTCCACCTTTCACTGTCATCTCTTCCCAGCAGATTTCTTTACAATTAAAGTCACCCATTATAGCTGTTTTTCCTCTATCTTCTATTATCTTAGTTTTAGGGGGCACATAATTTACCACAAACTTCCTGCTCTTCTTGTCTTTGTCCTCTATTTCCACCATAATCATCTCCACTCTATTCTTTCCATATGTAATATTCCTCACATCTATATCCTTCTTAGTCATGAACATAACTCCACCACCTTGTTTTACTTCTCTGTTTCTGATCCAATAATTATATGCGCCATGTTCTACACTGTTGGGTGGTAATGGACCTTTCAATTCTGTCCATACAATTCCCATTATGTCTGGTTCTTTTTCCTTCAGGTAATCATTCAGTTCATTCAAGCCTGTTATTAAGCCATTTATATTTGTGTAAGATATTTTTATTTTTCTGTTACCTCCATCCTGTTTTCTGTTTCCCTTCTGTTTTTCTCTGCTATAAACAATTTCCTCACTTTCATATTCACGACTCTCCAATAGAATTTCTCTTTTTCTAACTCTGTTCTTTTCTCGTTTTTTTCCTTAGCTTCTAGTCTTTTTGTTTTCTCATCCTCTCTTTCCTCTTTATTCATTTCTCTTTTTATCCATACCTGTTTATACTGATCACCGCTAATTTCCCTGTTTTTGCTAAGATATTCTCTGCTGTCGTTTGTGACCTGAATCTAACTTTAATTGGTCTGATCTTATCTGTATTGTATTTCCCTAGTCTATATATTTCTTCTATTTCTTTCCCTGTCTCTGGTTCATCTTCTTGAATTACTTCTAATATCTTATCTACTTTTTCCTTTTCCTCCTTTATATTTGTAGTCCTATTTGGATTATGCTTCTCTTCCATCCCTAATATAATTATACATTTCTTTTTATCCGCTAAGTCTCTTACAAGATTCTCCTTCTCCCTCATCACTTTAATAAGTATCTTTAGTTTGTTCTTTCATCTGCTGTTTCACTATATCTCTAAGTTCAATTTTATTGTTCTCTTGTACTTTTTTCCAACCACTTACCTCTTTTGCTATGGACTCCTTTTTATTCCTCTTTAATTCCTCATTCCCATCCTTTACTTCTCTATTATCTATATTTCTGTTTTTGACACTTCTGCTTCCTTGTTCTTTCTTGTCTGTGTGTTCTGCACCCCTTTTGTTTACACCCCTTCTAACACCCGGGGCCCGTTCGCCCCCTTCCTCATTTCCTTCCATTTTCCTCAATAATCCCTCTCTTTCACCTTTTTCTTCACCTTCCCACTGCACCACGAGCTTTCCCCTTCCCTACTAATACAACAAAGGTACTCCCTCGTTGTTGAGATCGATGAAAGTAATTTTCCTGGAGTTTCAAATTTCATTGTCACTTCAACCGACACGTGTGTGTGTGTGTGTGTGTGTGTGTGTGTGTGTGTGTGTGTGTGTGTGTGTGTGTGTGTGTGTGTGTGTGTGTGTGTGTGTGTGTGTGTGTGTGTGTGTGTGTGTGTGTGTGTGTGTGCGTGTGTGTGTGTGTGTGTGTGTGTGTGTGTGTATGTATGTGTGTGTGTGTGTGTGTGTGTGTGTGTGTGTGTGTGTGTGTGTGTGTGTGTGTGTGTGTGTGTGTGTGTTTACCTAGTTGTATTTCGCCATGTCTAATTTGCTCTTAAATTCGTGTACGGTTTTTGCCCACGCTATTGTTTCGTCTAGTTTGTTCCATACATCCACCACTCTGTGAGGAAAGCTGTTCTTTTTCAGGTTTCTTCTATAACTGTCCTTTTTTTAGCTTCCTTTCATGTCCCCTTGTATATCTCTTATCCCAATTTAATACGTCTTCTCTGTCAAGGACTTCCATACCTCTCATGATTCTGTAGATGGTCAACAAGTCACTTCTTTCTCTCCCTTGTTCCAGAGTTGGCATTTTTAGTTTTGATAGTGTTGGGGCCATCTTCGTAGTTGCTCTCTGGATTCTCTCAGTTTTCCTTATATTCTTTTTAGTACTGGGTGACTATAGTGTCGCTACGTACTCCAATTTAGCCTTATCAGTGTGACTAGTATTTTGTTTACCATTTCTTCATCCAAGTAAGTAAAAGCTACCTTTATTGATCTTAGGAAGTTGTTCATCTGGCTATCAGGGGACATGTCCTTTATGATGATTACTCCCAGGTCTTTTTCAGATCCCATTTTCTTTACTTCCTTGCACCAATTTTATATTGTCCTGATATCCTTTTTTAACCAAATTCCATTATGCTACAATTTTTAATGTTGAAGTCCACTTCCCAAGTAGAACTCTTATCTCTGAGTACTACTCTCATTTTTCTTCTGTGCAAGAAGTCCATCCATTTCAATAGTTTACCTTATATCCCTCCTAGGGTTTCCAGTTTTCTTAATAGCTTTTTGTGTGATACTTTGTCAAAATCTTTTTAAAATGTCTAGGAAAGCATAATCAGCCCATCCGTCCCTTTCCTGCATTATATCTAGTAATCTTGAGTAAAAGCAGATCAGATTTGTGGCACACGATTTTCCCTATCTAAATCCGAATTGTCTCGGATTTAGTATATTGTGGTCCTCCAGATGTTTTATCCATCTACTTTTTAATATATTTTTCACAAATTTTGGCTGCTGTGCTTGTTGGGTCTTCCTTGTTTTCTCCTTAATATATTGGTACGATATCGGCATTTTTCCAGTCTTCTGGTATTTTTCCTTCTTTGAGTGAGCAACTTATTATGTTACATATTTTGTCTATTAGTTCTTCTTTACACTCATTTAGTATCCAGTTTGCAATTCCATCCGGGCCGTGCGATTTCCTGACATCAAGGTTCATTATTTGGTCCACTATTTCTTTCCGTGTTACCATTATTTCTTTCATAGGGGGCGGGGGTCACTTCTCTCCCTTCATCCCAATGTTATACATTTTCTCTAGTGAAAACCGACTTGAAGTGTTTGCTCATGACTTCAGCCATTTCTCTATCTTCTGCGTATTCCATTTTCTCTTGGCGTAGTTTCACTATTTCCTGTTTGTTTTTTAGTTTACCGTTCACATATCTATAGAATAGTTTTGGCTGATCCTTACATTTTTCTATTATGTCTTTTTCATAATTTCTTTTTCCTCCCTGCATATTTTTACATACTCATTCCTTTAATTGATATATATATTTGCTACTTTCTAGATGTTTTTGTCCTTTTCTATCTTTTCCAAGCTTTATCTCTTCTATCTTTCGCTTTGCGTCACCTCCTGGTAAACCAGCACTTAATATACACCTTTACCTGTCTTTGCTTTGGGACATATTTATCCACTCCATTATAGATTTCCATCAAAATCATCCATTTTTCCTCCGCTTGTGTTTCTTCATTTTAGAATTTATCCCAATACACCTTAAGAAAAAGATTCCTAAGTTTCTCAAAGTCCATTTTACTATACATTAGTCTTCCTTTTCTGTATTTCTCATTTATCTCTATATATATTTCCTCCTTTACTTCTAACTCAAGTAATATGTGGTCACTCTTCCGAAATGGTGTCTTGTATTCAATTTTATTCACAATTTCAGGTTCTGACGTAAATAGTAACTTTAGTCTCGATGGTTCTTCATTATTTCTAAATCTAATGTTTTCTTTTACCCACTGTGTCATTGCATGTTCTATAGTCATGTAAAGTAATACATTTCCCCATAGATCCTCTCCACCTCTCACTGTCATCTCTTCCTCTCAGATTTCTTTGCAGTTAAAATCTTCCATATGTACCAGGTTTTCTCCACCCTTCAGCATCTCATTTAATGAAAGCTTTGTATCTTCTAACATTTTAGAATAATCTCTCACCAAGACCCCGTTTTGAGGGGCACATAAATCACCACAAACTATCTACTTTTCATGTTACTATTTTCAACTGTTATTGTGATCTCTTCATTTGTAACTTTTGTCACATTTAAGTTTTTCTTAGCCAAGAACATGACTCCTCCACCCTGTTTCTCCTCTGTAATTCTAAGCCAGTGATTATATAATCCATGTCCAACACTAGTAATAGTGAACCCTTTAAATTTGTCTCCACAATTCCCATTATGTCTGTTTTTTTCTTCTGACAGGTAATAATTTAGTTTGTTTAATCCTGAGATTAATCCGTCTATATCAGTATATGCCACTTTTAATTTTCTATACTCTCTCCAGCTCGTTCTCTGTCTCTTTCGTTTCTTTTTCTTGAATATACGATTTTTTCAGTCTCATGTACAATACTCTCCAATAGAACTTCGTTTTCTCGGTCCCCTTTTTTTTTTTTTTTTTATAAGCTTCGCTTCTTAATGTCTTTTCTTTTTCTCTTTCTTCATCACTCATGTCTCTTTTTATCAATATACTTTAATAGTGTTCACTTCTCGCTAACTTTCCTGTTTTTGTTAGAATTTCTTCCGCCGCCATTTACCTTAATTTGACCTTTAGAGGTCGACTTATCCTTCTGCATATTTGTACGCGCGCGTGTGTGATTCACCATGGTTCACCATGGTCTTGGATCAGGTGTTGGACTCGTGATCGACAGTTATTACCCTCCCAGAAGAGCTCGGAGCTCATATATGTGTGTATTTCCCTAGTTGTATTTGCCTAGTTGTATCTTACGGGAAGGGGAGCTACGCTCGTGGTACCCCGCCTTTGTATCTCGCAGTGTAAAGTTTGCTCTAGAATTCGTGTATGTTTTTTGCACACAATATTGTTTCGTCCAGTTTGTTCCAAGTGTCCACCACTCCGTGTGGAAAACTGTTTTTCTTCATATCTCTTCTATAACTTTACTTTTTGAGTTTCTTTCCGTGTCCTCCTGTGTTTCTCTTGTCCCAATTTAGTAAGAATTCTCTATCAAGTATTTCCGTGCCTTTCATGATTCTATAGATGGTCAGTAGATCGCCTCTCTCTTCTTTGTTCCAAAGTCGGTAGTTTCAATTTAGTCAGTCTCTATTTATATGGCAAGTTTTAAAGTACTGGGCCATTTTCTTTGTGTTCTTTTTGGTACTGGGTGACCATAATGTCACAGCATACTCCAGTCTAGGCCTTATTGATGTGAATAATATTTTTCTAATAATTTCTCCATCCAAATTTCAATTTAGCCAGTCTCTCTTCATATGACAAGTTTGAAAGTGCTGGGCCATTTTATTTATGTTCTTTTTGGTACTGGGTGACCATAATGTCACAGCATACTCCAGTCTGGGCCTTATTAATGTGAATAATATTTTTCTAATCATTTATCCATCCAAATAGGTAAACGCCACTTTTATTGACCTTATTAAGTTATAGGATTCTCTGATATTTTTTTTTTTTTTTTTTTTTTTTTTATCAGAGGACATGTCGTTTAAGATAATTACTCCCAGGTCTTTTTCAGATCCCACTTTCTTTACCTCTTTAGTTTCAATTGTATATTGCCTTAATATTTTTTTCCAAACTCTATTATGCTACATTTCTTAATGTGTGTATGTGTGTATATATATATATATATATATATATATATATATATATATATATGTATATGTATATGTATGTATATATATATACATATATATGCATATATTACATATGTATATGTATGTGTGTGTGTGTATTTACCTAGTTGTATTTACCTAGTTGTATTTTACGGGAAGGGGAGCTATGCTCGTGAGGTCCCGTCTTCATATCTCATTTTATCTAAACTATTTTTAAATTCATGTATTGTTTTTGCACACACCACTTTCTCATCTAACTTGTTCCAACTGTCTATTGCTCTGTGAGGAAAGCTGTTCTTTTTCAAATCTCTTCTATAGTTGTCTTTTTTTATTTTCTTTCCGTGTCCTCTTGTATTTCTGTCATCCCATTTTATCAGATTCTCTCTATCAGTAATTTCTATGCCTTTCATGATTCTGTAAATAGCTATCAAATCTCCTCTCTCTCTTCTTTGCTCTAGTGTCTGTAGTTTAAGTTTTTGTAGTCTCTCTTCATATGATAGTTTTGAGAGTGTTGGTGCCAGTTTTGTAATTGCTCTTTGTATTCTTTCAAGTTTTTTTATACATTTTTTGTACTTGGTGACCATATCGTTGCTGCATATTCTAATCTTGGTCTTATCAGGGTGATTAGGATTTTCCTCACCATTTCTTCATCCAGGTATGTAAATGCCACTTTGATTGTTCTTATTAAATTATAAGTTTCTCCAAAAATCTTATTTATATGTTTCTCAGGTGACATATTATTCATAACAATGACTCCCAGGTCCCTCTCATTTTCTACTCTTTTTATTCCTTCTTCTCCCAAATTATATGATCCTGTTATTCTGTTTTTGCTTTTTCCAAATTCCATTATACTACACTTTTTTGTATTGAACTCCATCTCCCACTTCCTACTCCATTCTTGTACTTTATTTAGATCTCTCTGTAGTGATTCACAATCTTCTTCAGTTTTCACTCTTTTCAGTAATTTTGCATCATCTGCAAAGAAGCTCATATAGCTTTCAATTCCTTCATCCATATCATTAATATATATAGCAAACATTATTGGGGCCAGAACTGTTCCCTGCGGGACACCGCTTATTACTTCATTCCATTTTGAGTGCTGATCTCTTATCACTACTCTCATTTTTCTTTCTTGCAAAAAGTCTTCCATCCAATTTAGCAATTTACCTTGTATTCCTCCTTCATATTCTAATTTCTTAAGCAACTTCTTATGTGGTACTTTGTCAAAAGCTTTTTTTAGGTCTAGAAATGCACAATCAGCCCATCCATCTCTTTCTTGTATTATATCTATTAGCCTTGAATAGAAACATATTAAATTGGTGACGCATGATCGTCCTTGTCTGAATCCAAATTGCCTTGGATTTAGTACGTTGTTTTTTTCCAAGTATTTTACCCATCTACTTTTGATAATTCTTTCACATATTTTTGCTATTGTACTTGTTAGAGAGACTGGTCTATAGTTGGTAGGTTCTTCTTTATTTCCTCCTTTATATATAGGTACTATATTTGCTTTTTTCCAATCTTCTGGAACTTTTCCTTCTTTTAAGGAACTGCTTATTATGCTATGTATTTTGTCTGCCAGTTCATTCCTGCATTCTTTCAGAATCCAGTTTGCTATTTCATCTGGCCCATGCGATTTTCTGACATCAAAATTACCCAAGTGTGTCAATATTTCATTCTTTGTTACTTCTATTTCTTCCATAGGGGGGACTTTTTCCTTCCACTCAATCTCTTCAGGTTGTATATTTTCCCTTGTAAACACTGATTTAAAATGTTTGTTCATAATTTCTGCCATTTCCATTTCCTCAGTGTATTCAACTCCTCCTTGTCTTAATTTCTCCAAGTCTTGTTTGTTTTTCAGTTTATTGTTTACAAATCTGTAGAATAGTTTTGGTTGATCTTTACACTTTTCTATAACATCTTTTTCATATTTTCTTTTTTCCTCTCTGCACTTTTGTACATATTCATTTCTATAACCAGTATATATTTTCCATTTTTCAGGTCTTCTGTCTTTTTTCCATCCGGTCCAGGCTTTGTCTCTTTTGTCTTTTAACTCCCTACAACTTTTGTTGTACCAGCATTTTACATATTCTTTTTCTTGTTTTTGTCTTGGGACATACTTTTCCACTCCTTCTTTGTAAATTTTTGTCAAAATATTCCATTTCTCTTCCACTGATGTTTCTTCTTTGTATATTTCTTCCCAGTTTTCTTGTTGGAAGAATTCTCTTATTTTATCAAAGTTTGTTTTTTCATACATCAATCTTCCTTTTCTATATTGTTCATTTCTTTTCATATATTTTTCTTCATTAAGTTCCAGTTCAATCAATATGTGGTCACTTTTACCTATTGGTGTTTTATATTCAATCTTGTCCACTATTCTAGGTTCAGATGTAATTATTAAGTCTAGCCTCGATGGTTCTTCTTCATTTCTATACCTAGTGTTCTCTTGTATCCATTGTGTCATTGAATGGTCAGTAATCATCTCAAGTAGAGCATTTCCCCATGAGTCATCACCACTCTTTACTGTCATTTCTTCCCAGCAGATTTCTTTGCAATTAAAGTCGCCCATCATAACTATTCTTCCTCCGTCTTCCATTATTTTAGTTAATGCTATCTTTGTGTCCTCTAACATACTTTTATGTTCACTCTCCTCCCATGAGGCTGTTTTCGGAGGCACATAATTGATCACAAATTTTCTGCTCTTCTTATCTCTGTCTTCCACTTCTATCATAATCATCTCTACTGTATTCTTTCCATATATGACACCTTTCACGTTTATATCCTTCTTAGTCAGGAACATAACTCCACCCCCTTGTTTTTTCTCTCTGTTTCTAATCCAATAATTGTATGTATCATGTCCTACACTGTTGGGTGGTAGTGGGCCTTTTAATTTTGTTTCTACAATTCCCATTATGTCCGGTTCTTTTTCTTTCAAATAATCATTCAGTTCATTCAATCCTGTTATCAATCCATCTATATTTGTGTAAGACACTCTTAGTTTTCTGCCACTTCCATTGTATTCTCTGTTTCCCTTATGTTTTTCTTTAGTATGTCGAACTGCTTTATTTTCATGTTCACTACTCTCCAATAGAATCTCTCTTTCTCTGACTCCGTTCTTTCCTCGTTTTTTGCCTTAGCTTCAATTCTTTTCTGCTTTTCTGCCTCTCTTTCCTCCTTATTCATTTCTCTTTTTATCCATACCTTTTTATATTGATCATTTGTTGCTAGTTTCCCTGTCTTGGATAGAATTTTCTCTGCCGTTGTTTGAGACCTGAATTTAATCTTAATTGGTCTGGTCTTATCTGTACTATATTTTCCGAGTCTGAATTTTTCCTCAATTTCCTTTATAATTTCTGGTTCATCTTCCTGGACTAATTTTAATAAACTGCTTACCCTTTCATTTTCCTCCTTGATTCTTGCGGTTCTATCTGGGTTATGTTTCTCTTCCATTCCTAATATAATTATACATTTCTTTTTGTCAGCTAATTCTCTTACTATATTCTCCTTCTGTCTCATCACTTTAATAACTGAGTCTTCATTATGTTCTTTCAATTGCTGTTTGACTATGTCAGTGAATGAAACCTTATTCCCTTCTTGAGTTATTCTCCAATTTTTAGCTTCTGTAGCTATTTTCTCACTGTTTTCATTACTATTCTTCTTCAATTTCTCATTCTCCTCCTTTACATTTCCTAACTGTCTTTTTAGGTCCTCTACTTCTTCAGTTAAGTTTCTGTTAGCCTTCTCTAGTTGTTCCAACCTTTCAATTCTTTGGAAGATGGAGTCTACATTACCTAACTTACGTTCCAAGTCCTCGATCACCTTATCAACTCTCTCCTCTAGTCTTATCAGTCGGGGGGGGGGGGGGTTGTGTCCCCCCCACCCTCTTTAAATCCCTGGAACATATTCTCGTCACTTTCTACTGTATTGCTCCTCTCTATACTTCTAATCTTTACATTTTTATTTGCCATTTCGTCATCACTGAGCTGGTCCGGTGGTCGTTTCATGTTGACCTTACGCCCGTCTGCCTGGGCCAAGTCCTCCACATCCTCATTTCCTTCCATTTCCCCAGCAATCCCTCCCCCTCTCCTCTTTCCTTACTTTCCCACTACCTCACGAGCAATTCCCCCCCCCCCTGCAAATACAAAAAGGCACTTCTCTTTGCGTTGGTATCCACAATCTGCACTTTTCTTCAGAGCGTTCGTCAAGCCGTCCGTTCGTTGAAAGTGTGTGTGTGTGTGTGAGTGTGTGTGTGTGTGTGTGTGTGTGTGTGTGTGTGTGTGTGTGTGTGTGTGTGTGTGTGTGTGTGTGTGCGTGTGTGTGTGTGTGTGTGTGTGTGTGTGTGTATTTACCTAGTTGTATTTTACGGGAAGGGGAGCTATGCTCGTGATTCCCGTCTTCATATCTCATTTTATCTAAACAATTTTTAAATTCATGTATTGTTTTTGCACACACCACTTTCTCATCTAACTTGTTCCAACTGTCTATTACTCTGTGAGGAAAGCTGTTCTTTTTCAAATCTCTTCTATAGCTGTCTTTTTTTATTTTCTTTCCGTGTCCTCTTGTATTTCTGTCATCCCATTTTATCAGATTCTCTCTATCAGTAATTTCTATGCCTTTCATGATTCTGTAAATAGCTATCAAATCCCCTCTCTCTCTTCTTTGCTCTAGTGTCTGTAGTTCAAGTTTTTGTAGTCTCTCTTCATATGATAGTTTTGAGAGTGTTGGTGCCAGTTTTGTAATTGCTCTTTGTATTCTTTCAAGTTTTTTTATACATTTTTTTGTACTTGGTGACCATATCGTTGCTGCATATTCCAATCTTGGTCTTATCAGGGTGATTAGGATTTTCCTCACCATTTCTTCATCCAGGTATGTAAATGCCACTTTGATTGTTCTTATTAAATTATAAGTTTCTCCAAAAATCTTATTTATATGTTTCTCAGGTGACATATTATTCATAACAATGACTCCCAGGTCCTTCTCATTTTCTACTTTTTTTATTCCTTCTTCTCCCAAATTATATGCTCCTGTTATTCTGTTTTTGCTTTTTCCAAATTCCATTATACTACACTTTTTTGTATTGAACTCCATCTCCCACTTCCTACTCCATTCCTGTACTTTATTTAGATCTCTCTGTAGTGATTCACAATCTTCTTCAGTTTTCACTCTTTTCAGTAGTTTTGCATCGTCTGCAAAGAAGCTCATATAGCTTTCAATTCCTTCATCCATATCATTAATATATATAGCAAACATTATTGGGGCCAGAACTGTTCCCTGCGGGACACCGCTTATTACTTCATTCCATTTTGAGTGCTGGTTTCTTATCACTACTCTCATTTTTCTTTCTTGCAAAAAGTCTTCCATCCAATTTAGTAATTTACCTTGTATTCCTCCTTCATATTCTAATTTCTTAAGCAACTTCTTATGTGGTACTTTGTCAAAAGCTTTTTTTAGGTCTAGAAATGCACAATCAGCCCATCCATCTCTTTCTTGTATTATATCTATTAGCCTTGAATAGAAACATATTAAATTGGTGACGCATGATCGTCCTTGTCTGAATCCAAATTGCCTTGGATTTAGTACGTTGTTTTTTTTCCAAGTATTTCAACCATCTATTTTTGATCATTCTTTCACAAATTTTTGCTATTGTACTTGTTAGAGAGACTGGTCTATAGTTGGTAGGTTCTTCTTTATTTCCTCCTTTATATATAGGTACTATATTTGTTTTTTTCCAATCTTCTGGAACTTTTCCTTCTTTCAAGGAACTGCTTATTATGCTATGTATTTTGTCTGCCAGTTCATTCCTGCATTCTTTCAGAATCCAGTTTGTTATTTCATCTGGTCCATGCGATTTTCTGACATCAAGATTACTCAAGTGTATCAATATTTCATTCCATTTTGAGTGCTGGTTTCTTATCACTACTCTCATTTTTCTTTCTTGCAAAAAGTCTTCCATCCAATTTAGTAATTTACCTTGTATTCCTCCTTCAGATTCTAGTTTCTTAAGCAACTTCTTATGTGGTACTTTATCAAAAGCTTTTTTTAGGTCTAGAAATGCACAATCAGCCCATCCATCTCTTTCTTGTATTATATCTATTAGCCTTGAATAGAAACATATTAAATTGGTGACGCATGATCGTCCTTGTCTGAATCCAAATTGCCTTGGATTTAGTACGTTGTTTTTTTCCAAGTATTTCACCCATCTATTTTTGATAATTCTTTCACAAATTTTTGCTATTGTACTTGTTAGAGAGACTGGTCTATAGTTGGTAGGTTCTTCTTTATTTCCTCCTTTATATATAGGTACTATATTTGTTTTTTTCCAATCTTCTGGAACTTTTCCTTCTTTCAAGGAACTGCTTATTATGCTATGTATTTTGTCTGCCAGTTCATTCCTGCATTCTTTCAGAATCCAGTTTGCTATTTCATCTGGTCCATGCGATTTTCTGACATCAAGATTACTCAAGTGTATCAATATTTCATTCATTGATACTTCTATTTCTTCTATAGGGGGGACTTTCTCTTTCCATTCAATCTCTTCAGGTTGTATGTTCTCCCTTGTAAACACTGATTTAAAATGTTTGTTCATAATTTCCGCCATTTCCATTTCCTCAGTGTATTCAACTCCCCCTTGTCTTAATTTCTCCAAGTCCTGTTTGTTTTTCAGTTTATTGTTTACAAATCTGTAGAATAGTTTTGGTTGATCTTTACATTTTTCTATGACGTCTTTTTCATATTTTCTCTTTTCCTCTCTGCACGTTTGTACATATTCATTTCTATAACCGGTATATATTTTCCATTTTTCAGGTCTTCTGTCTTTTTTCCATCTGGTCCAGGCTTTGTCTCTTTTGTCTTTTAACTCCCTACAACTTTTGTTGTACCAGCATTTTACATATTCTTTTTCTTGTTTTTGTCTTGGGACATACTTTTCCACTCCTTTTTTGTAAATTTTTGTCAACATATTCCATTTCTTTTCCACTGATGTTTCTTCTTTGTATATTTCTTCCCAGTTTTCTTGTTGAAAGAATTCTCTTATTTTATCAAAGTTTGTTTTTTCATACATCATTCTTCCTTTTCTATATTGTTCATTTCTTTTCATATATTTTTCTTCATTAAGTTCCAGTTCAATCAATATGTGGTCACTTTTACCTATTGGTGTTTTATATTCAATCTTGTCCACTATTCTAGGTTCAGATGTAATTAATAAGTCTAGTCTCGATGGTTCTTCTTCATTTCTATACCTAGTGTTCTCCTGTATCTATTGTGTCATTGTGTGGTCAATAATCATCTCAAGTAGAGCGTTTCCCCATGAGTCGTCTCCACCCTTTACTGTCATTTCTTCCCAGCAGATTTCTTTGCAATTAAAGTCGCCCATCATAACTATTCTTCCTCCATCTTCCATTATTTTATTTAATGTTATCTTTGTGTCCTCTAACATACTTTTATGTTCACTCTCCTCCCATGAGGCTGTTTTTGGAGGCACATAATTTATCACAAATTTTCTGCTCTTCTTATCTCTATCTTCCACTTCTATCATAATCATCTCTACTGTATTCTTTCCATATATGACACCTTTCACGTTTATATCCTTCTTAGTCAGGAACATAACTCCACCCCCTTGCTTTTTCTCTCTGTTTCTAATCCAATAATTGTATGCATCATGTCCTACACTGTTGGGTGGTAGTGGGCCTTTTAATTTTGTTTCTACAATTCCCATTATGTCTGGTTCTTTTTCCTTCAAATAATCATTCAGCTCATTCAATCCTATTATTAATCCATCTATATTTGTGTAAGACACTCTTAGTTTTCTGCCACTTCCATTGTGTTCTCTGTTTCCCTTATGTTTTTCTTTTGTATGTCGAACTTCCTTAGTTTCATGTTCACTACTCTCCAATAGAATCTCTCTTTCTCTGACTCCGTTCTGTTCTCGTTTTTTGCCTTAGCTTCCAGTCTTTTCTGCTTTTCTTCCTCTCTTTCCTCTTTATTCATTTCCCTTTTTATCCATATCTTTTTATATTGTTCACTTGTTGCTAGTTTCCCTGTTTTGGATAAGATATTCTCTGCCGTTGTTTGTGACTTGAATTTAATCTTAATTGGTCTGGTCTTGTCTGTGCTATACTTTCCGAGTCTAAATTTTTCTTCGATTTGTTTCATAATTTCTGGTTCATCTTCCTGAACTGATTCTAGTAATTGGCTTACTTTTTCATTTTCCTCTTTGATTCTTGTGGTTCTATCTGTGTTGTGTTTCTCTTCCATTCCTAATATAATTATACATTTCTTCTTGTCTACTAAATCTCTTACTATATTCTCCTTTTGTCTCATCACTTTAATAACTGAGTCTTCAGTATGTTCTTTCAATTGCTGTTTGACTATGTCAGTGAATGAAACCTTATTTCCTTCTTGGGTTGTTTTCCAATTCTTAGTTTCTTTTGCTATTGTCTCTCTGTTTTCTTTACTATTCTTCTTCAATTCCTCATTCTCCAACTTTACTTCTCTTAACTGTCTTTTTAGGTCTTCTATTTCATCAGTTAAGTTTTTATTCGCCTTTTCTAGTTCTTCCAATCTTTCAACCCTTTGTAAAATGGTGTTCATATGACCTAACCTACTTTCCAAGTCCTCGATCACCTTATCAACCTTCTCCTCTAGTCTTGTCAGTCGGGGGGGGTGGGGGTGGGGGTGGGGGGTGTCCCCCCCCACCCTCTTTAAATCCCTTGAAAATATTCTCATCACTTTCTACTGTATTGCTCTTATCTATACTTCTAATCTTTACATTTTTATTAGACATTTCGTCGTCGTCGGGAGGCCTTTTGTTTACCTTTCGCCTGTCTGCCTGGGCCAAGTCTACTCCTTCCTCATTTCCTTCCATTTCCCTCAGTAATCCCTCCCCCTTTCCTCTTTCCCTACTTTCCTACTACTCCACGAGCAATTTCCCCCCACCCTGTAAAAACAATAGGCACTTCTCTTTGCGTTGGGATCCACAAACTTCAATTTTCTTCAGAACGTCTTCTAAGCCGTCCATTCGTTGAAGTGTGTGTGTGTATTTACCTAGTTGTATTTTACGGGAAGGGGAGCTATGCTCGTGAGGTCCCGTCTTCATATCTCATTTTATCTAAACTATTTTTAAATTCATGTATTGTTTTTGCACACACCACTTTCTCATCTAACTTGTTCCAACTGTCTATTACTCTGTGAGGAAAGCTGTTCTTTTTCAAATCTCTTCTATAGCTGTCTTTTTTTATTTTCTTTCCGTGTCCTCTTGTATTTCTGTCATCCCATTTTATCAGATTCTCTCTATCAGTAATTTCTATGCCTTTCATGATTCTGTAAATAGCTATCAAATCTCCTCTCTCTCTTCTTTGCTCTAGTGTCTGTAGTTTAAGTTTTTGTAGTCTCTCTTCATATGATAGTTTTGAGAGTGTTGGTGCCAGTTTTGTGATTGCTCTTTGTATTCTTTCAAGTTTTTTTATACATTTTTTTGTACTTGGTGACCATATCGTTGCTGCATATTCCAATCTTGGTCTTATCAGGGTGATTAGGATTTTCCTCACCATTTCTTCATCCAGGTATGTAAATGCCACTTTGATTGTTCTTATTAAATTATAAGTTTCTCCAAAAATCTTATTTATATGTTTCTCAGGTGACATATTATTCATAACAATGACTCCCAGGTCCTTCTCATTTTCTACTTTTTTTATTCCTTCTTCTCCCAAATTATATGATCCTGTTATTCTGTTTTTGCTTTTTCCAAATTCCATTATACTACACTTTTTTGTATTGAACTCCATCTCCCACTTCCTACTCCATTCTTGTACTTTATTTAGATCTCTCTGTAGTGATTCACAATCTTCTTCAGTTTTCACTCTTTTCAGTAGTTTTGCATCATCTGCAAAGAAGCTCATTTAGCTTTCAATTCCTTCATCCATATCATTAATATATATAGCAAACATTATTGGGGCCAGAACTGTTCCCTGCGGGACACCGCTTATTACTTCATTCCATTTTGAGTGCTGATCTCTTATCACTACTCTCATTTTTCTTTCTTGCAAATAGTCTTCCATCCAATTTAGCAATTTACCTTGTATTCCTCCTTCATATTCTAATTTCTTAAGCAACTTCTTATGTGGTACTTTGTCAAAAGCTTTTTTTAGGTCTAGAAATGCACAATCAGCCCATCCATCTCTTTCTTGTATTATATCTATTAGCCTTGAATAGAAACATATTAAATTGGTGACGCATGATCGTCCTTGTCTGAATCCAAATTGCCTTGGATTTAGTACGTTGTTTTTTTCCAAGTATTTTACCCATCTACTTTTGATAATTCTTTCACAAATTGTTGCTATTGTACTTGTTAGAGAGACTGGTCTATAGTTGGTAGGTTCTTCTTTATTTCCTCCTTTATATATAGGTACTATATTTGCTTTTTTCCAATCTTCTGGAACTTTTCCTTCTTTCAAGGAACTGCTTATTATGCTATGTATTTTGTCTGCCAGTTCATTCCTGCATTCTTTCAGAATCCAGTTTGCTATTTCATCTGGCCCATGCGATTTTCTGACATCAAAATTACCCAAGTGTGTCAATATTTCATTCTTTGTTACTTCTATTTCTTCCATAGGGGGGACTTTTTCTTTCCACTCAATCTCTTCAGGTTGTATATTTTCCCTTGTAAACACTGATTTAAAATGTTTGTTCATAATTTCTGCCATTTCCATTTCCTCAGTGTATTCAACTCCTCCTTGTCTTAATTTCTCCAAGTCTTGTTTGTTTTTCAGTTTATTGTTTACAAATCTGTAGAATAGTTTTGGTTGATCTTTACACTTTTCTATAACATCTTTTTCATATTTTCTTTTTTCCTCTCTGCACTTTTGTACATATTCATTTCTATAACCAGTATATATTTTCCATTTTTCAGGTCTTCTGTCTTTTTTCCATCCGGTCCAGGCTTTGTCTCTTTTGTCTTTTAACTCCCTACAACTTTTGTTGTACCAGCATTTTACATATTCTTTTTCTTGTTTTTGTCTTGGGACATACTTTTCCACTCCTTTTTTGTAAATTTTTGTCAAAATATTCCATTTCTCTTCCACTGATGTTTCTTCTTTGTATATTTCTTCCCAGTTTTCTTGTTGGAAGAATTCTCTTATTTTATCAAAGTTTGTTTTTTCATACATCATTCTTCCTTTTCTATATTGTTCATTTCTTTTCATATATTTTTCTTCATTAAGTTCCAGTTCAATCAATATGTGGTCACTTTTACCTATTGGTGTTTTATATTCAATCTTGTCCACTATTCTAGGTTCAGATGTAATTATTAAGTCTAGCCTCGATGGTTCTTCTTCATTTCTATACCTAGTGTTCTCTTGTATCCATTGTGTCATTGAATGGTCAGTAATCATCTCAAGTAGAGCATTTCCCTATGAGTCATCACCACTCTTTACTGTCATTTCTTCCCAGCAGATTTCTTTGCAATTAAAGTCGCCCATCATAACTATTCTTCCTCCGTCTTCCATTATTTTAGTTAATGCTACCTTTGTGTCCTCTAACATACTTTTATATTCACTCTCCTCCCATGAGGCTGTTTTCGGAGGCACATAATTGATCACAAATTTTCTGCTCTTCTTATCTCTGTCTTCCACTTCTATCATAATCATCTCTACTGTATTCTTTCCATATATGACACCTTTCACGTTTATATCCTTCTTAGTCAGGAACATAACTCCACCCCCTTGCTTTTTCTCTCTGTTTCTAATCCAATAATTGTATGCATCATGTCCTACACTGTTGGGTGGTAGTGGGCCTTTTAATTTTGTTTCTACAATTCCCATTATGTCCGGTTCTTTTTCTTTCAAATAATCATTCAGCTCGTTCAATCCTGTTATTAATCCATCTATATTTGTGTAAGACACTCTTAGTTTTCTGCCACTTCCATTGTGTTCTCTGTTTCCCTTATGTTTTTCTTTTGTATGTCGAACTTCCTTAGTTTCATGTTCACTACTCTCCAATAGAATCTCTCTTTCTCTGACTCCGTTCTGTTCTCGTTTTTTGCCTTAGCTTCCAGTCTTTTCTGCTTTTCTTCCTCTCTTTCCTCTTTATTCATTTCTCTTTTTATCCATATATTTTTGTATTGTTCACTTGTTGCTAGTTTCCCTGTTTTGGATAAGATATTCTCTGCCGTTGTTTGTGACTTGAATTTAATCTTAATTGGTCTGGTCTTGTCTGTGCTATACTTTCCGAGTCTAAATTTCTCTTCGATTTGTTTCATAATTTCTGGTTCATCTTCCTGAACTGATTCTAGTAATTGGCTTACTTTTTCCTTTTCCTCATTGATTCTTGTGGTTCTATCTGTGTTGTGTTTCTCTTCCATTCCTAATATAATTATACATTTCTTCTTGTCTGCTAAATCCCTTACTATATTCTCCTTTTGTCTCATCACTTTAATAACTGAGTCTTCAGTATGTTCTTTCAATTGCTGTTTGACTATGTCAGTGAATGAAACCTTATTTCCTTCTTGGGTTTTCTTCCAATTTTTACTTTCTTTAGCTATCGTTTCTCTGTTTTCTTTACTATTCTTCTTCAATTCCTCATTCTCCACCTTTACCTCTCTTAACTGTCTTTTTAGGTCTTCTATTTCATCAGTTAAGTTTTTATTCGCCTTTTCCAGTTCTTCCAATCTTTCAACCCTTTGTAAAATGGTGTTCATATGACCTAACCTACTCTCCAAGTCCTCGATCACCTTATCAACCTTCTTCTCTAGTCTTGTCAGTCGGGGGGGGGGTTTGTGTCCCCCCCACTCTCTTTAAATCCCTTGAAAATATTCTCATCACTTTCTACTGTATTGTTCCTATCTATACTTCTAATCTTTACATTCTTATTAGACATTCCGTCGTCCTCCAGCTCGTCTTGTGGTCGTTTGTTTACTTTACGGCGGTCTGTTTGGACCAAGTCCTCTACTTCCTCGTTACCTTCCATTTTCCCAGCAATCCCTCCCCTTCTCCTCTTTCCTTACTTTCCCACTACCCCACGAGCAATTTCCCCCCACCCTGTAAATACAAAAAGGCACTTCTCTTTGCGTTGGGATCCACAATCTTCACTTTTCTTCAGAACGTTCTTCAAGCCGTCCGTTCGTTGAAAGTGTGTGTGTGTGTGTGTGTATTCACTTGGTCTTTGGATCACGTGTTAGACTCGTGATCGACAGCTATTTCCCTCCTGGAAGAGAGCTCAGAGCTCGTAGGTCCGATCTATGGGTAATGCTATGACCTTGCACACACACACACCCCCAACTCCCCGCCCACGAGAGTTGGAGTAACACCCCTCAGTGCTGCGATACTGATATATTATTTCAGCCCCGGGCGAGAGTCGAACCCGGACCTCCGTAGTGGCAGGCCAGAGCTCTAACCACAGTGTGTGTGTGTGTGTGTGTGTGTGTGTAAATATATATATATATACATATATATATATATAAGAAACTCGCGGGTTCGAATCCCCTGCGCGACGGTCATGGAGATTGTCTGATATGTATATATATATATATATATATATATATATATATATATATATATATATATATATATATATATAATATATATAATGTATAATATATAATATATGAAGCGGCCTTGCTGTGGATGTGCTGTCTTGCGACACTGCTTCTGACCCAGGGCAGTGGATGGGATACAGGGATGAGCCGTCATCCAGGTGCCAAGATGTGAGGGAGGGAAGAGGGTGGAGGGGAGGGGAGTATGTAGGGGATGGAATGGGTGGGAATGGTTTCTATGCCTTTTTCTTTTTGGCTACCTCCCATATTAAATATGATTTGATCAAAACACTATTTCATGAAGTACACATACATATATTCCATAAAATGACTAACTGGCAACTTTCTATATTTGTAAGTCTGAGTGCAATGGTGAACGTGGTTGAACCAGTCTGATTCGGTTTGCCAATCTGTGAACACTTGTCAGGATGCAGGGAAACATGGAGCAATGTTACGCCATCAAATGTTGTGTTAAACTTAAGAAAACCAAGCAAGAAGCTTGCAAATTATGAGGCATTACTTCAGATTTTCTGAAGGAAATGAACAGGTTGAGGATGAACCCAGATCTGGAGCACCAAAAAATGCACACAAGGAAGAAAACATTGAGGAAGTGCAAAGGTTAGTGATGCAAGACCATCGAATATCTATGAGGATATCTGAAGCTGTTTGTATTAGTATTGGCACAGTAGAGACAGTTCTGACCGAAGATCTGAAGCTCCACAAAATCTGTGCCAAGTTCATGCCAAAGATCCTCTCCGACAACCAGAGGCAGTTTTGTGTGGAATGGTGAACAAGTCAAAGTTGGTGACCAGCTGGATGGCCGACAGGGGAATAAAAGTGGTACAACACCCACCCTATAGCCCTGACCTAGCCCCTTGCAACTTCTTCCTGTTCCCACACATGAAAGACAGCCTCGGGGGAACCAGATTCCAGTCAACAGAGGAGCTGAAAGAGGCATCGGAAAGTTACCTGAAGGGACTACTGAAAAAGGACTTTGAGGAGGTCTTCCAGGATTGGGAAAGACGCATGCAGAAGTGTGTAGATGCGAGAGGCAATTATTTTGAAGGAGACAAAGTTTTGTAAGCTTATGAAAATAGTGTCTCTCCTGACATTTTCTCATTACTTATTTAACATACTTTGTATATATATATATATATATATATATACATATACAGTATACATATATATGTATATATATATATATAATGTATATATGCATATACTGTATATGTATATATGTATATGTAAATATATATATATATATATATGTTTATATTATGTTTATATTTATATGTATATATATATATATATATATATATATATAAAGAATATATATATAAATATATATATAAATATATATATATATATGTATATATGGATACATAAAACCCTGAGTACCATTTCATGATTTTATAGATCTCTTCTGCACTTTTACGAAAAGAGTGAAGGCTGGGTGTATGCATTGGCTAAGCCACCCTTCATTTAATGGGGAAATTAGTTTTTGGTGTACAGTATGTATGCATGTACAGAAAGATCTCTTCTGTTTGGATGATGCAGTTGTTGCAACATTCTTAAATTCTTGTTTTTTTAGTGTGTATGAAATACAGTGTATTTTTCCTTCTGTACATTTACCTTATAATATTTGCTTGTCTATTTCTTTGTGTATGCTTGTATCTATCTAGTTGTAGTATATGGAATTGGAGCTGTGCTCGTGGGTCCCATTTCCATGCCTGTAATTATCAAGGTCTGCCTTAAATTTGTTTATGGTGTTGCCCTAGTTTATATTTTTATGCAACTTGTTCCATAAGTTTATGCATCTATGAGGAAGCAATAACCTTGCTTTTTCAACTTTTTATTATGATCTTTTGTTGATCTCTCATCTCATACCAGCAGCTCTTTTCATTCTTTCAATGTGGAAAGTCCCAGTTGTCTTTCCTCATATGTCTTGTCTTGTAATGGTTTGGAATAATTTTGGTTGCTTCCTATTTTATTCTCACTATTCATCTTACACCTTTCTTTGGGTGTTTTGACCACACCACTGCTGCATATTCCAGTTTATGACAAATCAGATTTTCAGTTATTTTTTCATCATGTCCTCATCCATGTAATGAAATGCCACTCTTATAATGTTCAGCAATCTATACATTTTTCCTGTTATTCTCTATATATGACTTCCTGACAACAAATCATGTCTAATCCTTAAACCCTTTTCCTTCTTTGCCTTTGCCATTAATTTATTTCTCAGTTCATATCATCCTTTCTCTCTCATCTCTTGCACTTTCTTTTTTTAACTTTGTACTGTACCAGTTTCAAGACACTTACATTTCTTTATATTGAAGTTAATCTTCCATTAATGGCTTTGTTCATAAACCTTGTCAAGGTTTTCCTGTAGCTATTTACAATCCACATTGCTTTTCACTTTCCTTATGATCTTAGGATTATTTGCAAATAAATTTACATACCTCCTTGTTCTATTCATTATAACATTGATATCCAGTGGAAATATTACAGGTGTCTCTGTGTTTGTGTTTACAGTATTCTTAAAGTGTTAGATTAATAAATTCCTTGTTACCTTCATAGGAACGTGTGGACTGGCGACCCAGACCCATCATCGGAGGATTGCACCAACAGCAAGGAGCTGGCGAACTTGAGAACCAGAGTGGATTTTCTGGAATCCTTTCGAGTATAAGTGAGCGTTTGTCTGGGGTCTTGAATTTCTTTGGCTAGATAGTGCAAGGACAGCAAAAACCTTCCTTTTTTATCTTTTCTGTCTAAAATACAAACTATTCATCCCATTTGTTACAGTCAGTCTAAGGTATACAAAAACGAAATAACAAGCATATCCTGTTTGAATTTCAAGACCTCTATACCTCAGATTTAATTGACAAATTTATTTATTTATTTGTTTTAAAAAGCAAAGATGAATACCTGGACTGAAATATAGTCAGTATTATTTATTCAAATATTTAAATGTGAGAAGAAATTCTAAGGTTGAAATTTCAAAAGAATGACCCTGTTTTGAAACATAACCCTTCAGAACCTAGCACCTCCTTTCCAGCAGTACTTTCATTGTATTAGACAAATAAGAAAAAAAAAAGTAAATAAATTGCAAATTATGAGGCATTACTTTAGTGAGCTCCCTTCTTTCATAACCATAGATGGATTGTACCATTGTCCCCTCCAAAAAGAAATTGTTGGATTTATTGATTAGTAATTTTATTAGTTGCTGGAATTGTGTGTATAATTCCATTAGCCTGAACTGTTATGTATTTTTAAGTGAATTAAATTGTAGGACAATTTATTTTTTTAAGAATGATAGGCAGTGTTAAGAATAGATCCTTAGTAGGTGACAGACATGTATCCACATTGATTAGCAAAATTATGTAGTACTATGACTCCCTTCAAACTTGCTGCTGGTAAGTAAACTAATGTTGAATGTAGGAACAGTGTAGTTTATCTCAACAACATTCAGCATGTTGCTGTTACCTGAAAATAACACAAAAATCATCCTAAAGTGCAATATCTGCAGCACATTTCTTCATCATCTGCTACTATCTTGATGGTTGATATAGAGTGAGTCATGTTGGACTCAATTTTGAATTCTTCAAGAAGTTTTCTGTCTGGCTCATTTATCCCAACTTGTATCTATCTGCAAACCTCAGTTGAAAGTAGTAATTTTCAAGATGCAGTAACTTATGTTGAAGATTTTATATTTTTGCATCCATTTGAGTCCATAACCAACAGTTGTTAATTTGCCATCAAACTTTAACAGATCTGTGTACTACTTGGAGCAGGTTTCTGACAATAGTTTCTCCTTGAAATGCAGCATTCAACTAAGATTTTATTATCAAGGAAAATTATTTGTCAATTTTACTCTTGTTTAGGATCAAGCAACATGTCCAAACATGGGCTAGTGATGGCTAAGTGAAGAGGAAGTGCATTTAAAGTTGGAAAAAATCTTAGTGTATGTAAAAATATCTTGCCTTTTATTATATTTTATTATTGCCATTCCCAGACTGTGCAAGAACTTTTTGAATTTTAAGGAGGAAATATCCTTTAGCAAGTCCCTGGACTGTGGCTATGGACCCATCCAAAAAGATGCTTTTGGGAATATGTAAAACAGATGCAAGTGCTTTTGAAATTAAACCTTGCCCATAGAAACAAAGAGCCATTCACAATGGATTAAAAAATTATGACAAATGCAAGTTTAGATACTACACACACACAGTATGTGATCTTGGTAACACATTCAAACAAGCACATTTCAATCATCTTCTCTTGAGCTTGATTACTTATCACATATTCAAACTCATTTTAAGATTTTAATATTCACACCTAGAAACACATTTGCTGTCCTTAGAATAGACTAATACAAGATGAATAGATCTCTCCTGTAATAAAATTTTATGTTGTAGTTAATGAAAAAATTGCACATCTGTTCGTATATAGTCCATCGTTTTTGGAATCTTATCCCTGTGTGATGCACATTGTCAGTCCATTTATCAGGGTGAATATTCCAAGGTGCAGTAGATGTGTCACAATGGAAGTCCCACTTATTATGATTTTAGGTCTTTGGAATAATCCAAAGTTGCTGTGATTTTTCTGCATGTTATTGTAGTTGGACAAAACTGATGAAGGCTCTTTTATTTGTAATGGGTATTACTTGGCATGAGAGACATGTGCAGTGTACTGACACAGTGCAAATAACTTTGAGGAAGAACCTTCTCTTGGATTGCGTATCTCTCCATGTACAGTAATAGCCAGGCCCTGGTCATAAGACACACTCCCTTCTACTTTTATCAGG
>NC_134818.1:35165582-35365582 GCF_046742065.1 Oratosquilla oratoria
ATATATATATCTATATATATATATATATATATATATATATATATGTGTGTGTGTGTGTGTGTGTGTGTGTGTGTGTGTGTGTGTGTGTATTCACTTGTATTCACTTGATCTTTGGATCACGTGTTGGACTCGTGATCGACAGCTATTTCCCTCCTGGAAGAGAGCTCAGAGCTCGTAGGTCCGATCTATGGGTAATGCTATGACCTTGCACACACACACACCCCCAACTCCCCGCCCACGAGAGTTGGAGTAACACCCCTCAGCGCTGCGATACTGATATTATTTCAGCCCCGGGCGAGGATCGAACCCGGACCTCCGTAGTGGCAGGCCAGAGCTTTAACCACAGCGCCATGAGAGGTGTGTGTGTGTGTGTGTGTGTGTGTGTGTGTGTGTGTGTGTGTGTGTGTGTGTGTGTGTGTGTGTGTGTGTGTGTGTGTGTATTTACCTAGTTGTATTTACCTAGTTGTATTTTACGGGAAGGGGAGCTATGCTCGTCGTATCCCGTCTTCATATATCTCATTTTATCTAAACTATTTTTAAATTCATGTATTGTTTTTGCACACACCACTTTCTCATCTAACTTGTTCCAACTGTCTATTACTCTGTGAGGAAAGCTGTTCTTTTTCAAATCTCTTCTATAGCTGTCTTTTTTTATTTTCTTTCCGTGTCCTCTTGTATTTCTGTCATCCCATTTTATCAGATTCTCTCTATCAGTAATTTCTATGCCTTTCATGATTCTGTAAATAGCTATCAAATATCCTCTCTCTCTTCTTTGCTCTAATGTCTGCAGTTCAAGTTTTTCTAGTCTCTCTTCATATGATAGTTTTGAGAGTGTTGGTGCCAATTTTGTAATTGCTCTTTGTATTCTTTCAAGTTTTTTTATAAAAAAAAAATTGTACTTGGTGACCATATCGTTACTGCATATTCCAATCTTGGTCTTATCAGGGTGATTAGAATTTTCTTCACCATTTCTTCATCCAGGTATGTAAATGCAACTTTGATTGTTCTTATTAAATTATAAGTTTCTCCAAAAATCTTATTTATATGTTTCTCAGGTGACATATTATTCATAACAATGACTCCCAGGTCCTTCTCATTTTCTACTTTTTTTATTCATTCTTCTCCCAATTTATATGCCACTGTTATTCTGTTTTTGCTTTTTCCAAATTCCATTATACTACACTTTTTTGTATTGAACTCCATCTCCCACTTCCTACTCCATTCCTGTACTTTATTTAGATCTCTCTGTAGTGATTCACAATCTTCTTCAGTTTTCACTCTTTTCAGTAGTTTTGCATCATCTGCAAAGAAGCTCATATAGCTTTCAATTCCTTCATCCATATCATTAATATATATAGCAAACATTATTGGGGCCAGAACTGTTCCCTGCGGAACACCGCTTATTACTTCATCCCATTTTGAGTGCTGGTTTCTTATCACTACTCTCATTTTTCTTTCCTCCAAAAAGTCTTCCATCCAATTTAGTAGTTTGCCCTGTATTCCTCCTTCAGTTTCTAATTTCTTAAGCAACTTCTTATGTGGTACTTTGTCAAAAGCTTTCTTTAGGTCTAGAAATGCACAGTCCGCCCATCCATCTCTTTCTTGTATTATATCTATTAGCCTTGAATAGAAACATTAAATTGGTGACGCATGATCGTCCTTGTCTGAATCCAAATTGCCTTGGATTTAACACTTTGTTTTTTCTAAATATTTTACCCATCTACTTTTGATAATTCTTTCACAAATTTTTGCTATTGTACTTGTTAGAGAGACTGGTCTATAGTTGGTAGGTTCTTCTTTATTTCCTCCTTTATATATAGGTATTATATTTGCTTTTTTCCAATCTTCTGGAACTTTTCCTTCTTTCAAGGAACTATTTAGTATGCTATGTATTTTGTCTGCCAGTTCATTCCTGCATTCTTTCAGTATCCAGTTTGCTATTTCATCTGGTCCATGCGATTTTCTGACATCGAGATTACTCAAGTGTGTTAATATTTCATTCTTTGTTACTTCTATTTCTTCCATAGGGGGGACTTTCTCTTTCCATTCGTTCTCTTCAGGTTGTATGTTCTCCCTTGTAAACACTGATTTAAAATGTTTGTTCATAATTTCCGCCATTTCCATTTCCTCAGTGTATTCAACTTTCTCCTGTCTTAATTTCTCCAAGTCTTGTTTGTTTTTCAGTTTATTGTTTACAAATCTGTAGAATAGTTTTGGTTGATCTTTACACTTTTCTATGTCATCTTTTTCATATTTTCTCTTTTCCTCTCTGCACGTTTGTACATATTTATTTCTATAACAGGTATATATTTTCCATTTTTCAGGTCTTCTGTCTTTTTTCCATCTGGTCCAGGCTTTGTCTCTTTTGTCTTTTATCTCCCTACAACTTTTGTTGTACCAGCATTTTACATATTCTTTTTCTTGTTTTTGTCTTGGGACATACTTTTCCACTCCTTTTTTGTAAATTTTTGTCAAAATATTCCATTTCTCTTCTACTGTTGTTTCTTCTTTGTATATTTCTTCCCAGTTTTCTTGTTGAAAGAATTCTCTTATTTTATCAAATTTTGTTTTTTCATACATCATTCTTCCTTTTCTATATTGTTCATTTCTTTTCATATATTTTTCTTCATTAAGTTCCAGTTCAATCAATATGTGGTCACTTTTACTTATTGGTGTTTTATATTCAATTTTCTCCACTATTCTAGGTTCGGATGTAATTATTAGGTCTAGTCTCGATGGCTTTTCTTCATATCTATACCTAGTGTTCTCCTGTATCCATTGTGTCATTGTATGGTCAGTAACCATCTCAAGTAGAGCGTTTCCCCATGAGCCGTCTCCACCCTTTACTGTCATTTCTTCCCAGCAGATTTCTTTGCAATTAAAGTCGCCCATCATAACTATTTTTCCTCCCTCTTCCATTATCTTGTTTAATGCTATCTTTGTGTCCTCTAACATACTTTTATGTTCACTCTCTTCCCATGAGTCTGTTTTCGGGGGCACATAATTTATCACAAACTTTCTGCTCTTCTTATCTCTGTCTTCTACTTCCATCATTATCATCTCTACTGTATTCTTTCCATATGTGACACACCTCACGTTTATATCCTTCTTGGTCAGGAACATAACTCCACCCCCTTCCTTTGTCTCTCTGTTTCTAATCCAATAATTATATGCATCATGTCCTACACTGTTGGGTGGTAGTGGACCTTTTAATTTTGTTTCTACAATTCACATTATGTCTGGTTCTTTTTCTTTCAAATAATCATTCAGCTCATTCAATCCTGTTATTAATCCATCTATATTTGTGTAAGACACTCTTAGTTTTCTGCCACTTCCATTGTGTGCTCTGTTTCCCTTTTGTTTTTCTCTTGTATGTCGCCTTCTTTAGTTTCATATTCACTACTCTCCAATAGAATCTCTCTTTCTCTGACTCCGTTCTTATCTCGTTTTTTTTTCCTTAGCTTCAAGTCTTTTCTGTTTTTCTTCCTCTCTTTCCTCTTTATTCATTTCCCTTTTTATCCTTACCTTTTTATATTGTTCACTTGTTGCTAGTTTCCTTGTTTTGGATAAGATATTCTCAGCCGTAGTTTGTGACCTGAATTTAATCTTAATTGGTCTGGTCTTGTCTGTACTATATTTCCCGAGCCTGAATTTCTCTTCGATTTGTTTCATTATTTTCTGGTTCATCTTCCTGAACTAATTCTAGTAAATTTCTTACTTTTTCATTTTTCTCTTTGATTCTTGTGGTTCTATCTGGGTTATGTTTCTCTTCCATTCCTAATATAATTATACATTTCTTTCTGTCTGCTAAGTCTCTTACTATATTCTCCTTCTGTCTCATCACTTTAATAACTGAGTTTTCAGTTTGTTCATTCATTTGCTGTCTGATTATGTCAGTGAATGCAACTTTGCTATTTTCTTGGATTTTTTTTCCAACCCCCCTTGTTCTCCTTGTTATTCTCCTTTAAGATCTTTATTCTCTTCCTTTACTTCTTTTAACTGTTTTTTTAATTCTTCAATTTCCTTAGTTAAGTTTTTGTTCGCCTTCTCTAGTTCTTCCAATTTTTCAACCCTCCTTACAATGTTGTTAACATGACCGAACCTACGCTCCAAGTCCTCGATCATCTTATCGACCTTCTCTTCTAGTCTTGTTAATCGGGGGGGGGGGGAATATTCTCATCACTTTCTACTGTATTGCTCTAAGCTATACTTCTAATCTTTACATTTTTATTAGACATTTCATCGTCGCTCAGCTGGTCGGGGGGCCGTTTGTTTACCTTTCGCCTGTATGCCTGGGCCAAGTCCTCTCCTTCCTCATTTCCTTCCATTTCCCTCAGCAATCCCTCCCCTTCTCCTCTTTCCCTACTTTCCCACTACCCCACGAGCAATCCCCCCCACCCTGTAAATACAATAGGCACTTCTCTTTGCGTTGGGATCCACGAAACTTCAATTTTCTTCAGAACGTCTTCTAAGCCGTCCGTTCGTTGAAGTGTGTGTGTGTGTGTGTGTGTGTGTGTGTGTGTGTGTGTGTGTGTGTGTGTGTGTGTGTGTGTGTGTGTGTATTACTTAGTTGTATTTACCTAGTTGTATTTTGCGGGAAGGGGAGCTATGCTCGTGATGTTCCGCCTTTGTATCTCGCAGTGTCTAGTTTATTTTTAAACTCATGAATGGTTTTTGCGCATACTATTTCATTGTCCAGTTTGTTCCAAGTGTCCAAAACTCTATGAGGAAAACTGTTTTTCTTCAGTTCTCTTCTATAGCTATGTTTTTGTTTTGTTTTTCTTTCCATGTCCTCTTGTGTTTCTTTTGTCCCAGTTAAGTAAGTTCTCTCTATCGAGTACCTCTGTGCCTCTCATGATTCTGTAGATGGTCAATAGGTCACCTCTCTCTCTTCTTTGCTCCAGTGTCGGTAACTCCAGTTTAGCCAATCTCTCCTCGTATGATAGGTTTGCAAGTGCAGGTGCCATTTTTGTAGCTGCTCTTTGGATTCTTTCTATTTTCTTTATATTCTTTTTGGTACTGGGGGACCACAATGTCGCCGCATACTCTAATCTAGGCCTTATCAATGTAACCAATATTTTGTTTATCATGTCTTCGTCCAAGTATGTAAACGCCACTTTTATTGATCTTAGCAAGTTGTAAGTCTCCCCGACAATTTTGTTAATCTGTATATCATAGGACAAGTCGTTCGTGATAATTACTCCCAAATCTTTTTCGGATCCTACTTTCTTTACTTCTTTGGTTCCAATTGAATATTTTCCTGATATTCTGTTTTTGCTTTTTCCAAACTCCATTATGCTACACTTCTTAGTATTAAAGTCCACTTCCCATTTCTGACTCCAGTTCCATACCCTATTTAGGTCTTCTTGCAGTGCTTCACAGTCCTCATCAGTTTCTATTTTCCTTAGCAGTTTGGCGTCATCAGCAAAGAAGCTCATGTAGCAGTTCACGTCCTCGTCCATGTCATTCATATAGATAGCAAACATTATTGGTGCCAGCACAGATCCTTGCGGTACTCCACTGATCACCTCTTTCCAATCTGAATATTTTTCTCTGAGCACTACTCTCATCTTTCTACCAGTCAGAAAGTGTGTGTGTGCGTGTGTGTGTGTGTGTGTTTGCGTGTGTGTGTGTGTTTGTTTGCCTGTGTGTGTGTGTGTGTGTGTGTGTGTGTGTGTGTGTGTGTGTGTGTGTATTCACCTAGTTGTATTTTACGGGAAGGGGAGCTATGTTCGTCGTATCCCGTTTTCATATCTCGTTTTATCTAAACTATTTTTAAATTCATGTATTGTTTTTGCACACACCACTTTCTCATCTAACTTGTTCCAACTGTCTATTACTCTGTGAGGAAAACTGTTCTTTTTCAGGTCTCTTCTATAGCTGTCTTTTTTTATTTTCTTTCCATGTCCTCTTGTATTTCTGTCATCCCATTTTATCAGACTTTCTCTCTCAGTAATTTCTATGCCTTTCATGATTCTGTAAATAGCTATCAAATCTCCTCTCTCTCTTCTTTGCTCTAGTGTCTGTAGCTCAAGTTTTTCTAGTCTCTCTTCATATGATAGTTTTGAGAGTGTAGGTGCCAATTTTGCAATTGCTCTTTGTATTCTTTCAAGTTTTTTTTTTGTTTTTTTTTTTTTGCATTTTTTGTTTTTTTGCATTTTTTTGTACTTGGTGACCATATCGTTGCACACACCCATCAGGGTGATTAGAATTTTCTTCACCATTTCTTCATCCAGGTATGTAAATGCAACTTTGATTGTTCTTATTAAATTATAGGTTTCTCCAAAAATCTTATTTATATGTTTCTCAGGTGACATGTTATTCATAACAATGACTCCCAGGTCCTTTTCATTTTCTACTTTTTTTATTCCTTCTTCTCCCAATTTATACGTTCCTGTTATTCTGTTTTTACTTTTTCCAAATTCCATTATACTACACTTTTTTGTATTGAACTCCATCTCCCACTTTCTACTCCATTCCGGCACTTTATTTAGATCTCTCTGTAGTGATTCACAATCTTCTTCCGTGTTCACTTTTTTCAATAGTTTTGCATAATCTGCAAAGAAGCTCATATAGCTTTCAGTTCCTTCATCCACATCATTAATATATATAGCAAACATTATTGGGGCCAAAACTGTTCCTTGTGGAACACCGCTTATTACTTCATCCCATTTTGAGTGTTGGTCTCTTATCACTACTCTCATTTTTCTTTCTTGCAAAAAGTCTTCCATCCAATTTAGCAGTTTGCCCTGTATTCCTCCTTCAGTTTCTAATTTCTTAAGCAACTTCTTATGTGGTACTTTGTCAAAAGCTTTTTTTAGGTCTAGAAATGCACAATCAGCCCATCCATCTCTTTCTTGTATTATAGCTATTAGCCTTGAATAGAAACATATTAAATTGGTGACGCATGATCGTCCTTGTCTGAATCCAAATTGTCTTGGATTTAGCACGTTGTTTTTTTTCTAAATATTTTACCCATCTATTTTTGACAATTCTTTCACAACTTTTTGCTATTGTACTTGTTAGAGAGACTGGTCTATAGTTGTTAGGGTTTTCTTCATTTCCCCCTTTGTATATAGGTACTATATTTGCTTTTTTCCAATCTTCTGGAACTTTTCCTTCTTTCAAGGAACTGTTTATTATGCTATGTATTATGTCTGCCAGTTCATTCCTGCATTCTTTCAAAATCCAGTTTGCTATTTCATCTGGTCCATGCGATTTTCTGACATCAAGATTACTCAAGTGTTTCAATATTTCATTCTTTGTTACTTCTATTTCTTTCATAGGGGGGCTTTCTCTTTCCATTAGATCTCTTCAGGTTGTATGTTCTCCCTTGTTCATAATTTCTGCCATTTCAATTTCCTCTGTGTATTCAACTCCTCCTTGTCTTAATTTCTCCAAATCTTGTTTGTTTTTCAGTTTATTGTTTACAAATCTGTAGAATAGTTTTGGTTGATCTTTACATTTTTCTATGACATCTTTTTCATATTTTCTCTTTTCCTCTCTGCACGCTTGTACATATTCATTTCTATAACAAGTATATATTTTCCATTTTTCTGGTCTTTTGTTTTTCTTCCATTTGGCCCAAGCTTTGTCTCTTTTGTCTTTTATCTCCCTACAACTTTTATTGTACCAGCACTTTACATATTTTTTTCTTGTTTTTGTCTTGGGACATACTTTTCTACTCCTTTTTATATAGATTTTTGTCAAAATATTCCATTTCTCTTCTACTGTTGCATCATCTTTTTGTATTCTTTCCCAGTTTTCATTTTGGAAGAATTCTCTTATTTTATCAAAATTTGTTTTTTCATACATCAATCTTCCTTTTCTATATTGTTCATTTCTTTTCATGTATTTTTTCTCATTTAGTTCTAGTTCTATCAATATGTGGTCACTTTTGCTTATTGGTGCCTGGTATTCTATCTTTTCCACTATTTTAGGTTCTGATGTGATTATTAGGTCTAGTCTCTATGGTTCTTCTTCATTTCTATACCTAGTGTTCTCTTGGATCCATTGTGTCATTGTGTGTTCAATAATCATCTCAAGTAGAACACTTCCCCATGAGTCTTCTCCACCCTTTACGGTCATCTCTTCCCAGCATATTTCTTTGCAATTATAGTCGCCCATCATAACTATTCTTCCTCCATCTTCCATTATCTCGTTTAGTGTTACTCCTGTGTCTTCTAATATGCTTTTATGTTCATTCTCTTCCCATGAGGCTGTTTTTGGGGGCACGTAGTTTATAACAAACTTTCTGCTCTTCTTATCTCTATCTTCTACTTCTATCATAATCATCTCTACTCTATTCTTCCCATATGTGACTCTCTTCACGTTTATATCCTTCTTAGTCAGGAACATAACTCCACCCACTTGTTTTATCTTTCTGTTTCTAATCCAATAATTATATGCATTGTGTCCTATGCTGTTGGGTGCTAGTGGGCCTTTTAATTTTGTCTCAACAATTCCCATTATGTCCGGATCTTTTTCTTTCAGATATTTGTTCAGTTCATTCAGTCCTGTTATTAATCCATCTATATTTGTGTAGGATACTCTTAACTTTCTGTTATTTCCATTGTATTCTCTGTTTCTTTTATGTTTCTCTCTTTTATGTTCCATTTCTTCAATTTCATATTCACTACTCTCCAGTAGAATTCTTGTTTTTCTGTCTCCGTTCTGGTCTCGTTTTTTTTTTTTTTTTTTTTTTTCTTAGCTTCATGTCTTTTCCTTATTTCCTCCTCTCTTTCCTCTTTATTCATTTCCCTTTTTATCCATACCTTTTTATATTGTTCACTTGTTGCTAGTTTCCCTGTTTTGGATAAGATATTCTCTGCCGTCGTTTGTGACCTGAATTTAATCTTAATTGGTCTGGTCTTGTCTGTACTATATTTCCCGAGCCTGAATTTCTCTTCGATTTGTTTCATTATTTCTGGCTCATCTTCCTGAACTAATTCTAGTAAATTTCTTACTTTTTCATTTTCCTCTTTGATTCTTGTGGTTCTATCTGGGTTATGTTTCTCTTCCATTCCTAATATAATTATACATTTCTTTCTATCTGCTAAGTCTCTTGCTATATTCTCCTTTTGTCTCATCACTTTGATAACTGAGTCTTCAGTTTGTTCTTTCATTTGCTGTTTGATTATATCAGTAAATGCAACTTTGCTGTTTTCTTGGATTTTTTCAAACCCTCCTTGTTGTCCTTATTATTCTCCTTTAAGACTTTATTCTCTTCTTTTACTTCTTTTAACTGTTTTTTTTTAATTCTTCAATTTCTTTAGTTAAGTTTTTGTTCGCCTTCTCTAGTTCTTCCAATTTTTCAACCATCTGCACAATGTTGTTAACGTGACCGAACCTAAGCTCCCAGTGCTCGATCATCTGATCGAGCTTCTCTTCTAGTCTTGTTAATCGGGGGGGGGGGGTGTCCCCCCCCCTTCCCTCTTTAAATCCATGGAAAATATTCTCATCACCTTCTACTGTATTGCTCTTATCTATACTTCTAATCTTTACACTTTTGTTAGACATTTCGTCGTCGCTAAATTGGTCCGGACCTCTTTTGTTTAGATGGCGTCTGCCTGCCTGGGCCAAGTCCTCACCTTCCTCATTTCCTTCCATTTCCCTCAGTAAACCCTCCCCTTCTCCTTTTTCCTCACTTTCCCCTACACCACGAGCAATCCCCCCCACCCTGTAAATACAATAGGTACTTCCTTTGCTTCGGGATCCACGAAATTTCACTTTTTCTTCAGAACGTCCTCTAAGCCGTCCGTTCGTTGAAGTGTGTGTGTGTGTGTGTGTGTGTGTGTGTGTGTGTGTGTGTGTGTGTGTGTGTGTGTGTGTGTGTGTGTGTGTGTGTGTGTGTGTGTGTGTGTGTAGGTGCAACACTGACTGGGTCCCAGTGAACAGATGGATGGATGGTGTAAGAGGGGCATTGGGAAAGAGGAGAATCTCTGTTGAGGAAAAACGGAAGAGGACTGAAGAAAGGGGTGCATTGAGAATGGTTGTGTATGGATGATGCTGTGGTGTATGATGTGGAGTGGGTGGGGGTGGGGGTGGGGGTGAGGGAGTATAACAGATTTGTGAAAAGTCACTACACGGCACCTAGGAGATATATCTACGAGCGTCAATGCCTATGAGACAATCATACATGAGAGCAATCCCAGAAACTACTACAAATTTAACATGGAAAATGGTAGCATGGGAAGAAAATATTAAGGAAATACAAATAGACCCAAGAATAGATAAGGGAGAATCTTGTACAGAATGCAATCCTTTACAAAAATGAGATAAAGATATAAATGCTTTTGAGAGCATAATATGCCTTTTTACCTATAAGACATTCTACTCCAGTATCTACTGTTACGGAAATAGGTGTCATCCGTGTACAAAACTGGAATGTACATAATTGCGAAGACTCAGCAGCCATCAAAAGGATAATCTGAGGCCGGTTATTACTGGTCAATCCCTTGGTTTTTTATTCGAGCGCTAGTGAAAATGGGGCTGAGTTTACCTAAGAGTAGAAGTTTCTGCTTAAGTTTCAGAATCTTTGAACACTGTTCAGTTGAATGCTTACATTGGCCATGGACATGACAGTTACTCTAGAGAGGTCATGCATCATGTTAGAAGAGGTACTGAATGCCAATGAAGGACCAAATGTCAATATAGAACAAGGTGTTTGTAGCAGTGTGTCGGTGAGGAAAGTTGAAAAACGGGGTCTTGCCTTTTGAATTTATTAGCAAGCGGATGTAAACAAAACAAGCGACGTCTAGAACGTCTTCGTATCAGTAACTTAACATAAACAAAAGATGTCTACATAGGATTCAATTAGATACACACGACTAAAAGTGCTGTATAGGATCTAAACCTATTACAAAGTATAAAACATATGAGAATCACATATGTAAGGAATCTACAGCACCAGTATACAATTCTTTAACACCATCTACATGTATATAAACTAATAATAAGACAATTAATCTCAATTTACCACAGTGTTAATAAAGAACAAAATTATAATGTAAGACATGATGTTGAAATACAAAACGTGTCAAAAAAGAAATGATCACGAGTTCCTTTATACTTTATATTTTAACAAGCACCCGGACCTGGCTTCGCCAGGTGTGCTTGGCCTACGGGCAGTTTTAATGTACCAAAATGGGAAAATAAAAGAGTAACAATAAATTCCATAATTTTATTTAGACCTACTACGATTTTGTACATGAAAAATACATTAAACACATAAGTGGAAATTCAAATCTTCCTTCTCTTTCTAACGATGTCCCTCAGTGAAAGGTCTTTAGAATAATCCACTGTGTAAATTTCTTCGGGCATAATCATGGCTACGGCTTCTTCTTCTGTCTTACTGAAAATTGATCTTGGAATGCACACGATGGATTGATCAGGTTCTTCTTCCCCTATTTGCGAAGGAGTCTTCAAAATCTCCCGAAGGAGTCTTCAGTCTCCAAAAGGAGTCGTCAAAGTCTACTGACGTTGTCGTTAAATTCTCCCCTCGTCTCTCTCTCTGTTTCTCTTTCTCGTTAGGTCAATCATAAAGGCAATAAAATTTCGGAAGGTGGTCATAAAAACGCCAGGAAATTTTCAAAACTGAAAAACTTTATTTTTTTATGTATATAGATTCTCTTGGCAATATTTCGTAAAGATTCTCTTAGCAATATTTCGTAAAGATTCTCTTGGTAATATCTCGTAAAGATTCTCTTGTTAACATTTGGTAAAGATTCTCTTGGCAATATTTCGTAAATATTTTCTCATTAATATTTCGTAAAGATTCTTTTGTCAGAATTCCGTAAAGATTCTCTTTTTCTTGTTAGCACCACTTTCTTTTTCCATGGTAATATTATTAACACACGGAGAGCAGCTTAAAGACACGTCTACCCTCTATGAATGCTTACAGGCGTCTGAGTCAGATGTGTCCCCGGGAGTTAGTGTTTCCGGTGATGACTCATTTCCGGGTTGGGCCTTGCGTAGGAGGTTGGAAGGTTTAGAGAGAATATTTTTTTATGTTAGTGGATGCTCGTAGTATTAGGAATAAATACCAAGAAAGACAGGCATATGTTAAAAGCGAAAATCTCGATATGATAGGAATAACCGAGACATGGTTAAATGGTAAAGAGTTTGAAGCT
This sequence comes from Oratosquilla oratoria, assembly GCF_046742065.1. Classification (NCBI taxonomy): domain Eukaryota; kingdom Metazoa; phylum Arthropoda; class Malacostraca; order Stomatopoda; family Squillidae; genus Oratosquilla; species Oratosquilla oratoria. The sequence continues at coordinate 35,177,714 of NC_134818.1, forward strand.
GAATTTAAAATTGCGGGATTTAAACTCTTTCATCAAGATAGAAACCACAAGAAAGGTGGGGGTGTTCTGTTGTACGTTAAAAGCAATGTCCATGCCTGTGATTTAGAGAAAGTGAAACAGGATGCATATGATAGTTTGTGGGTAGAATTAACCCAAACAAATGGACAAAAAATTAATATAGGTGTAATATATGGGCCAAAAACATTATCAATAGCAGACGACAAACTGCTGTTTCAAGAACTGTCTAGTTTCTGCTACCGGGACTTATTAATAATGGGTGATTTCAATTTTACAGACATTGATTGGATAACCCTTGAACATGGTCATATAAGTAGTTGTTTGATAGAATAGAAATTTACTCGATCTCTTGATCACTAGCCGTGAAAGCATGATAACCGATGTAAAAGTCGGAGAAAGTATTGCAAATAGCTATCACAACTTAGATTCAAACTGCTATTATTATTATTATTATTATTATTATTATTATTATTATTTTTTTTTTTTTTTTTTTTTTTTTTTTTTTTTTTTTTTTTTTTTTTTTTTTTAGAATAGATACTTATGTATCTAAAATACCCGATTTTAGTTTTTTAGTTAACGCCAGGAGCTTCAACTTACAGATTTGGAGGCAAAATTAAGCAAAAGACCTGTAGATCAAATGTGAGAAGTGTTTCAAAATACGCTAACTAAAATTATTCATACTTACATCCCGTGGACAGACGCCCCCCAAATCAGGCTCGCCCAAAATGGCTCGACAAAGAAACTGAAAAAGTATTGCTAAAAAGAGATGGGCTTACAAGAAATACAATAGAGATATAAAAAAGGCAATAAAAAAACGAAAAGACAATACGAAATTAATATCGCAGATAAATCCGAAGAGAATCCCAAAGAATTCTATAGTTACATCAGATAAAAAGATTATTAGGAATCACATCGGCCCACTATTATCTGCTGACGGTCAACATGAATATTCAAATGAAGGAATGTGTGATATTTTAAACAGTTATTTTAGCTCACTATTCGTAAACTAAACACCTCAAAGTGAACTCCAAACTGAAGCCTGTGAAAGATATAGGGTGAACTTACTACGGTAAATATAAATAAAGAAAAAATAAAAGAGAAACTCAAAATTAATAAAACACCAGGGCCTGACGGTTGGCATCCAAGAATCTAAGGAAATGAAAAAAGAGATTGTTGTTCCATTAGAAATTATTTTCAAGAAATTCATCATATCCGGAGATGTTCCAAGAGAATGGAAGTTAGCTATCATTACTCCCATATTAAAAAAGGTGACAAAAAGAAACCAAATAACTATAGGCCTATAAGTTTGACTTCAATCGTAGGAAAAATGATGGAAACTATCATCAGAAATGCTATCAAACATCATTTAGAAAGTAACTGTTTGATAAATGATAGCCAGCATGGATTCAGACGGAAACGTTCTTGCGTGACTTACTTGAATTCTACAACACAGTCATCTCGAATTATGACAAAAGAAACAATATAGATTTAATATATCTAGACTTTGCAAAAGCTTTTGATACCGTCCCCTACGAAAGGCTACTTACTAAATCAGCTTCACACGGAGTAAGTGGTAGTCTACTAAGTTGGACTAGAAATTGGTTGAATAATCGAAAACAGAGTTGTTTTAAATGGCAAAACTTCTAGATGGAAAAATATTACGAGTGAAGTTCCTCAGGGTTCCATTCTTGGGCCACTTCTATTCATAGTATATATAAATAATATAGACCATGGACTAAAATCTATTGTCTTTAAATTTGCTGATGATACAAAATTGTGCGAAACGGCAAATGATCACTTAAATCAATTAGATATTCAAGAAGATTTAGATAGATTATAGCAATGGTCTGAAAAGTGGCTAATGAAATTTAACACAAGTAAATGCAAGGTAATGCACATAGGTAAAAATAACAGTAAGTACGATTACAAGTTATTTGGAAATTCATTAACAAAAGTGGATAGTGAAAAGGATCTCGGCGTAATAATCAGTAATGATCTCAAATCATCTAAGCAGTGTATTTCAGCCTCCGAGAAAGCAAATAAGATTCCAGGACTGATTGCACGATCTTTTGACTTCACAAGTCCATCACTCATTAACAAGTTATAAATCGTGAGTTCATCCACATTTGGAATATACTGTTTCCGTATGGTCACCGAATCTCATTAAAGACATTGACAGATTAGAAAAAGTACAATGGCGGGCCACAAAACCGATTCCAATTATCAAAAATAAATCGTACGAAAATCGACTAAAACATATTAATCTGTTTTCCCTAAAAAAAAAAAAAAAGCGTAGAATCAGGTGACTTGGTATACAGATCTAGATTCTAAAGGAAATTGACATCAAGTGACAAAATATTCACACTAAATGAGAATCCGACAAGAAATAAAGGTCTAAAACTGTCAGGAAATAGATTTAATTTGGAAGTGGGTAGAAACAACTTTGCCAACCGTGTAGTTAATGAATGGAATAAACTTCCTGCAGAGGCAGTACAAAGTAGTTCAGTTCGAAGCTTTAAGATTCATTTAGATAAACACTTAAGCAAGATGTTGTAATGACTGCCATCTATTTTATGTTATTTGTTTATTTGTTTGTTATTATTTGTCTAATATTATTTCTTTGATTTTCATTTATTATTAGTTATCTATCAATTTATCATTACCTACTATTTACCTGTTTATTATTAAACTATACCTATGCATTTATTTATTCTATTTATTATTATTTATATCATTATAATTTTTATTTATTAGAACAAGGAGGGCGGGAAGAAATAGAAAGAAGGATAAAGAGTGGTGGGATGAGGAAGCAAAGAAATGTGTAGAAGAGAAGAAGCAGGCATTCATAGACTGGCTACAAATTAGGACGAGGGAATCGTATGAGAGGTACAAAGTAAAGAGAAGGGAAGTTAAGCCTAAGATAAAGGAAGCAAAGAGGAGAGCAGATGTGAAATGGGGTAAGAGTATGACAGAAAATTTTGAAAGCAATAAAAAGATGTTTTGGAAGGAAATTAAGAGAGAAAGAGAGACTGAGCGGGTTAGGGCGTTGTTACTTGCGGCGAAGGTCAAGGGGATGGCGGTTCGAATCCTACCACCAGCGAAGTTGAACCAAGGGCATGGTTTATTAAATTCCACGCCACAAAAGCCTTCTGTGAGGTGCACCGTCCTAGCCCTCCGATAGGGGGGAGTTTGTGACGTTAAACCATATCATCATCATCATCATAATTTTTTCCGCATCCCACCTAGTTATGGACCAAAAGGTCTCCTGTCGGCATGCTCAGCCTTGGTAATCCTTTGTAAGTCTCAGTACACGAGGTCTCTAAACCCGTCACAGTTTTGCGCGACTCTGGGGCTCTACAAACCCTCATTCGTGCAGGTATAGTAGACGTAGAGGAGACTGTGGAGTGGGTAGTGTTGTCATCAATAGGGGGTCGGAACAGTGCCCCCCTGGTAAAGGTGCACATAGACACAGAGTGTTTTAAAGGAATGGCTTCAATAGCTGTTTTGCCTGAGTTTACAACTCAGGGCGTAAATTTGATATTGGGAAAGATTTAGCCGGAGGGAAAATAGTGCAAAACCACTCTCCGATTCTCCAGGTGAAGCCTGAAAATTCCCCGGATTAACTCAGTTGGAAGAGGCTATGCCCCAGGTTTTTCCTTTGTGTGCAGTCACCCGTTCGATGACACCTATCACGCACGTGATCCACATGCTTGCGACATAGCACTACCTCCCCCTCTTGCTGACCTTGCTATCCCAGAATAACCACCTTGATGTCTTCTGGACCTGGCAGAGTGGTTCCTTCAGGCAGAAAAAATTATCCTGTCTGGAATTATTTTGAAAAACTACCAACAACTTCTGGCAAAGGGTACCGAACTAAATGCAAACACTGCAGCCAGGAACTACAGGGTATTGTATCAAGATTAAAATCTCACAGAGATAAATGCCAAGGGCAGCCACAGCATACAGAAGAAGAAATTGGTGACCCAGGTAAATAATTTTACTTATTGTGTGCATTTCTCCCTTTTCATACGCAACTATATAAATTTGGTGAACAATGGAGAGCATGTGCAATAAAAATGTGAAGGCCTAAAGAGGTGATACTTCAACTTCATTACTTATAAATTTGGGTAATGACTATATCATTATAATATATTGTATCCACTCAGCTTTGGGGCCTAGATGATTGTTATTCATTTCATTCGACATTGTGTAATATATTTCATAGGTTCCATTGGAATTCAGCCCACATGGGATTCAGCCCAAAGGGATTTAACCTAACCTAACCCAACTAACCCATTATTCTTAGTGAATTTAAAAGTGGACTGAATCCTGGGTGGGCTGAATTCCAAGCCCACCTATTTCATATCCTGTTAATTATTTCCAAATAATTTAGTGGCTTGTGTGAATATGATCATTATCTAAAAAAAATAACTACTGTACTCAAAAGTAGCCTAAATCACACTGTATTCATTCACTTATTTATTCATTTATGAATTATGCAATATGCTGAAATTTTCTGTTTCCATTTCAGGGTCTGTATCAACAGCTTCAATCCCATCATCATCGGCTCCACTTGAATTATCTGCAAACCTGACTCCACCATTAAAAAGGTCACTATCAGACTCCACAGACGCCACTTTTTCTAAATCATTTTCATCTAAAAGAAAGTCATCAACATCTCTGGACAGATTTATCATAAAAACTTTAGCCTCTCAAAAGGAAAATCTCGACAAAGAAGTCGCAAGAATTATATTTGCTACAAATTCACCATTTCGTCTTGTTCAACATCCACAGTTTCTCAAGATGATTCAGAACCTGAGGCCAGGTTATATTCCTCCATCCAGAAAAGATATTGCTGATAAGTACTTGGATCTTGTGTATGAAAAGAAATATAAAAAAGTGTGCAGATGACCCGAATAATGAAACTGTATGTCTTTCAATTGATGGGTGGTCTAACATCCATAATGAGCCCATATGTGTCACTCTAACAACATCCAATAGTCAGATTAATTTAGTTGACACAATAGACACATCAGGGAAACCTCACACTGCTGAATATCTTCTACAACTTGTACAAAATTCGATCAAGAAGGCTGAAGAAGATTTTGGTTGTCACATTGGAAGTTTTGTGACAGACAATGCAGCAAATGTCACCAAGATGAGAAAACTCTTGGAGGAATCGAATGAACCTGAGCATACCGTCCTCACATACGGATGTGCAGCACACCTACTAAATCTACTGGCTCATGACCTTGAGATTGATAATGTAAAACAACATGTGGTCCATGTAGTTAAATATTTTAGAAATAATCATTATGCTGCTTCAAAGTATCGACAGGAAGGTGGTCAGTGTCTAGTCATGCCCCAGGACACAAGGTGGAACAGAATGTCAGACTGTCTCAAGGCCTATATGAATAACTGGCCAATTCTAATGAAGATCGGTGAAGTCAACAGGGAAGCTATTGATACTGAAGTAAGAAACAAAGTATCAAATTTAGGCCTAAAACGTTCGGCTGAGGAATTACTGGATCGATTGCAGCCAATAGCAAAGGCTCTATATGAGGTACAGAGTGACAAGTGCACTATTGCTCAAGCGGTAGATGTTTGGAAGAAATTACTTGGCCATTTCACAAACAATAAACAAGCTGAAAAACTGGTGAAAAAAAGGTATGAACAGTTTATCACCAAAGCTCACATACTTGCCAACATGCTTCATCCAGCACTTCAAAGAAAAATGCTCAGTGCAGAAGAGGTGAATATTACTATGGAGTATGCCAATGAGAAATATACAACACTTGTTCCTGTCATTATGAAGTTTCAGGCAAAATCACCTCCTTTCCAGGCGTTCAAGTTTACTGAGTCTGTGACCAAGACCCTGACAGCTATTGAATGGTGGGATTCACATACAGCCATGTTAGACAGGGATATTCTGATATCAGTGCGTCAACTCCTAATTGCAGTAGCCTCATCATCAGAAGTTGAAAGAGTTTTCTCCTCCTATGGACTTGTACACACAAAATTAAGGAACCACCTCTGTAATGAGAAGGCAACCAAATTGGTCTTCCTTTTCAAGACAATGAACTCAAATGTAAATAATGATTAATGTAAATAACTGTCCACTAACCTCATCCAATAATACATGTTAAGTCCGGCCAAAATTGGCATTTCAAAGCATAACAGTACCTTAAAAATAGTTTCTTATTTCACTATAAAAGTTTAAATTAACTTATACTGCATCGAATAAGTCAATAGTTGATATATTTGTCCTATATACAACGTTAGGTTTCGAGTTTTAATATATTTGTCCAATATAAAATGTTAGGTCACAAAGAAAGCAATGTCCTCCGCTAGCGGAGCCAGGAATCTGGGTGCGCACGTCCTGTGTAATAGTAGTCCTTGATATATATATATATATATATATATATATATATAAAATACCTAACCATAACCACCAACTATACGACTAACCCGCATATATAGAACTGACCCTAATGCATAGAATAGCCAGACCTTTACTAACGACAACCCACTAACCTCCTATATTAGCCGACGATAATGTAACCAAGCAGAGAGCTGAGCAGGTCGAGAGCCTGCCAGTCGCAGGTGTGCCCGAGGTCAAGGCCCAGCACTTACTGTATTTTGCCCAAAGAGCCCATATATAGTTTGTTAATATCAAACCAGATCACCTTGTAATAAAATAGAAGAAACTCCGGTTTTGGAGTTAATCTCGCGCGCATTAAGTCCACCTTATGTAACCACAACAATCACCAACTGGGGTTACAATAAACACCCACCTCCCGAGTCGCCGGCTCCTGTTAAGGAGAACACTAACATCCAGCCCGATGATGTAATAGACCTTACAAAGTTTTTCTCCCAGAGCGATAATGTTTTTGTTAGTTCTTCCCCAGACAAGTCTATTTCAGGGAGACAGGCGTTAATTGCAGCCCAGAGAGGGAACGAGGAGTTGGTACCCCTTTTCGAGGAAGCTGGAGAGGAGGCGAGACCGATCTGCACCTTCTACCCACGAGAAGGGGTCCTGTGCCGACGATGGTTGCCGCCCACCTACTCTAAGGAAGACGCACCGTGGGCAGCCGTGGAGCAGATCGTGGTCCCAGCAGTTTACCGGAGGGCCCTCTTGGAAGTGGCCCACGACGGACGTTTTGCGGGCCACCTAAGCGTCCGTAAGACTTTCGAGAGGATAAGCCGGGGTTTCTTTTGGCCAGGCATTAGGAAGGACGTCACGCAGCACTGCAAGCTGTGTCATGTCTGCCAAGTGGCGGGGACGCCCAACCAGAAAATCCCACCTGCACCCTTTGTGAAGATACCTTACCTACCGGAGCCCTTCGCAGAACTCCAGGTGGACGTCGTGGGGCCTCTCGATAAAACACGGAAGGGCAACCAATATTTGTTGACCATGGTCGATACGGCCACCAGGAATGTGGAGGCTGTTCCTATGCGTAGTGTCACGGCGACAACGATAATTCGCCACATGATGAACTTCTCTCAGTTCGGGTTACCGTGCCGTGTGCAGACGGTGCTTCATATTTCACTGGGAAATTGTTTAAGGATTTTGCAGTCTCCTTGGGCTTCCTGCACAAAATTACGAGCCCCTATTACCCTTAGAGACAAAGGATGGTGGAAAGAAGCCACCAAACCCTCAAAAGTATTCTGTGCAAGTATGCGCTTGTTTTTCAATATTCTTGGGATGACAATTTCATTTTCTGAAATTCGTGCTCAGGGACATGCCGCCTGAAAGTATAGGTTTTAACCCTTTTGAATTAGTTTTTGCCCACCAGGTTAGGGGGCCCTTGTGTCATATTAAGCAAAGGTTGTTGGAATCGGAGCTCAAAGATTTCAGCTTGTTAGAGTGGATTAGGGAAATAAGATTTAATCAAGTGTTGGAAAATCGCTGCAGAGCACCTGGACGAGTCTCAGTCCCGTGCTAAGCACTGGTTTGACAGGAAAACCAGGTACCGGGAGTTCCAACCAGGTGACTTAGTGCTAGTCCTTCTGTCATTTATAGGGAACGCCTTTCAGGACAAGTTCCAAGGCCCTTACCGAGTAGTTAAGAGGTTGGGTGAAGTAAATCATGTGTTTGCCACGCCAAAGCGTCGCCGCAAACAGTGGTTATGCCACATTAATATGCTCAAGGACTACGCGCATACCTCTGGGGAACCTTTAGAGGCCCCCGTTTGCGTCACGAGCCCGGTGAATCCAGCCGAGGTCGAGGGAGGGGTCGGCCCCCTACCGGTCTCCTTCGCGGAAGCTTGGGGTGAGAACACAGCTGCGAGAGCCTTGCTCGAGGCAAAGTTGGGTCACCTGAGCGTCGAGCAGAATCGAGATCTGCTCGCCGTGATGGATAAGTACCCCAATATGTTTAAAGACCGACCGGGTTTGTCCACCTCGGTAGTCCATGACATTGATGTTTGCAACGATTCCCCGGTTAGGCAAAGCCACTATAGGGTACACCCTCATAAGGCTCCCTTGATACAGGAGAAGGACGCCATGTTGCAGATGGGCCTATTTCGACCGGGTGCGAGTGAGTGGTGTTCACTCGTTTTTCTTGTGCCCAAACCAGACGGTGGCCAGAGGCTCTGTATTGATTTCAGGAGAGTTAGTTTGGTTATCAAGAAGGATTCTTTTCCTCTGCCAAAGATAGAGGATTGCATAGAACGCACGGGTTCATCAAACTATCTGTTAAAGGGTTTTTGGCAGATTCCCCTGTCGATCAAAGCACAGGAAATTTATTGCTTTTCCACCTTAGGACATTATCTTCCTTTAGTGTTACCGTTCGGCCTATGCAATTTTCCATCCACTTTTCAAAAGGTTAATGTACTCTGTGTTAGTCGGCATTGACAAATGTCGTAGTTTATTAGGGCGACATTTTAGTTTAATGCTCTTAACAACAACCTCGTAGTAAACTTGAAAGTGTATTTTTGCTCAGGCTCAAGTTCCTTACTTAGGGCACATTGTGGGTGGGGGCGTTCTGTCACCCCTATCGGCCAAAGTGAAGGCAATTTCTCTGATGGCAGTTCCTACCACGAAGAGACAAGTTAGGAGGTTCCTAGGGACGGTAGGATACTATCGTCGCTATATAAAGAATTTTGCTGACTTAAGTCTTCCACTCACCGAGTTGCGAAAAACACTCCTTTCAAATGGCCAGAGCCTTGCGAAAAATCCTTTCGAGAATTAAAGCAAGTGAAGTGCTCGTACCCTGTTCTTGTTGCTCCTAATTTTGGGGGGAAAAAATTAAACTCGCTTCCGATGCCAGTGATGGAGCAATTGGAAGTATCCTGTTTCAGAAGAATATACAAGGAGTAGATCACCCAGTGGCATACTTCAGCAAAAAGCTTACGCCTGCCTTGGACCATTTTTCATTTTATTTGCCTCCTTCAGAGGAAATAAAAATCTACACGGGTCATCGGCCGCTCACATACCTTGGGCCTTTTAAAACTAAGAACCAGCGGCTTACTCGATGGAGTTTGTATCTCCAGAATTTTAACCTAAAGGTTATCCACATAAAGGGAGTGGATAATGTCCTTGCGGATATGTTATCGCGACCTGTGAACGAATAAAACTCCCCCCCCCCTTGGTGGGGACAGTTTCAACATCAAAAGTTTCACTAGCGACCAGTACATGTTGTTTACGTTTGCGAGGATTATGTCAATGAAACGCTGAAATGTGGCCCCGGCGTTTTTCAACCCAAAGGGCGTGTATAAGAATTCAAACAAACCGAAGGGCGCGCATATCGCAGTCTTAGGAATATCCTGTTCAGCGACAAGGATTTGCAGCTATGCACGTTGTAAGTAGGGTTGCCAACCGTCCTTTATTACAAAGGACAGTCCTTTATTCAGCTCTATTTGTCCTTGTCCTTTATTGAGATTTGAAATGATACTGTTTGTCCTTTAATTTTAAATCGTTTTACTGATAGTTCAATTTCCTACTCTCAAGATGTGATGATTGCAAAAGTGTTTACTTCTTGTAAGAGTGCAGACTCTGTCAACTCTGCATTCTGCACAATACCAGACGCACAGAGCGGCAGACCACAGACCAGGGTGTAAAATTAGCCTCATTTTATGTATAACTCAATTTTCCATGAAAAAAGGCACTCATTTTGGGAAAACCAGAAAATCGTAAACTATGTTACTAAATATGAGAACCACCACCAAGAAAACAGAAAAGAAAAACAATAGAGGAAGAAAGGAGGTGCCATTGGACGTTTGGAAAGGCAATACTTCCGCCCATCAACTGAACTCACAAAGAACCAAAACAAATATGGCGTATTATACAACAATGTAATGATGAGAGCCTTCACAAAATCGAGCCGTAATTTGTTATATCAGAAGAACAGTGAAATCTGTGTGAGAAAACTTGTAGTGCCAATATTTCATGTTATAAACATATATTTGGAAAAACACAATAGATTTCAAAGAAATTCAACATTCAGCAAATTATCAAACCTAAGCTTCGTAGGCCATTCATTTCCCAAAGTTTCAGAAATTTGTAGTAGTAAAACATTTGAAGCTAGAAGGAAAGTTTAGATTAAAGATGGATGAACTTTTTGATGAAGTAGTATTAATTCAAAGAAACTTCGACATTAGCAAAAGCTCTGGACTCATCATAAGCTCAAAAACAACAAAAAGAAAGTGGTATTTTATTTCTATGGACTTTAAATGTATCAATGTTTTCAAAATAGTTTCTTTTTGTACCATCAATTCCTGGAACATCATATTATTGTGAGAGAGTTTTTAGTTGAATGTCATCTAAATGGTGCTAAGAACAGCAAAGATGATACAAGTTTTCTGAAGGCAGCAAAAAGCCAGGGTAAATATAGTTTTAAAGATTAGAATCCTTTGATAATAAATGGCTTCTCATTCTTGTTTTTGTATTTTCATTTAGGTAAGAGAAATGTAATTTTCAGCTGCATTTAATATTGGCATCTACTATGATCTATAGCCACTTAAATCAATATCAATAAAGTTTTTATGTCCTTTATTGTAGCTTAACAGAGTTGGCAACCCTAGTTGTAAGTCTTAGTAGAAAAAAAAATATGCTCATTCTTAAGTGACATGGTGAGGGAGCGCAAGTGTGGTATGGGATATTTGTCATTTACAGTTACGTTATTCAGACCTCGGTAATCACCGCAAGGTCTCCAGGAATGTGGTTCTTTCTTAAGAATCAAATGAAGTAGAGACGCCCAAGGTGAGTTGGAACGTCGAATAATCTCTGCGTTATAAACAAATATTGGAATTCTTCCTTAGCTACCTTGAGCTTCTCACCTATCAATGGTCTCGCCTTAAATAAAACAGGAGGGAAATCACCAGCATCTATTCTATGATATATAGTGCCTTCCAGTTGTTGACTCTTTGAAACCTGCATTGGTGCGGTGAGTACGGGGAATTCCGAAAGAAGAGCAATGGCTCTTGAATCAATATCCCCATAATGCACCGCGTGTAATAAGGTAGTGACATCGGAAGTCTTAAGGGGAATGGTACATCCAGTGGACGGGTCAAGTAGATATCCGTTCTTACAATCTATAATGAGGGATTTGGTTATCAAGAAATATGTTCCAAGGATAGGGCGGACGGCATCATCAACGACAAAGGACCATGGAAAAGAACGTCTGATACGTTGAATTCCAAGTTCCACGTCGATTTCGCCGTACGTGCGAATTCGCGTACCTGAAGCATTCGTAAGAGGAACTACCGTCGGTCTGAGATGGTGAGACAAATTTGAGTCATAAGGTAACAGTGACATTTGGGAACCGATATCGATGAGGAATTCGTAGTTCTTAAAACCTATTAAGGCACTTATAACAAGTGGCAGTCCTGCGGTTCCAAGAGATACTTCTACAGACTGCTAACCGAGCTTCCCGACGTTCTAGGCTGAGGGCCTGGGGACTGGGGGCGTGAATTAGGGTGTGAATTGGGGAGCGAGCTGGGCAGAATGTTACCACAAGTGGAAGACAATATACACCACGTTTTGCATGATCTAGTCCTGTTGCCGTAGAAGATGTGGTAGCGGCACTTTCGCTGCCGTTGACCTTCGTAAAATGGGGTTAACCCCACTGAAGAGTTAGTAGAAGCGAAACCACTGGTAGTGGAGTTACCACTGCGGAACACAGGCGTACTATCACTATGCGGAACCCTTGGCACAGGCTTGTTCACTGATGAAACACTTATACCTTTGTTCCTGTGGCCATGAGCCATGTGTGTCTGGGCGACACGGGCCACTTCATCCAGGAGATCAGCGTTCGTTACGAGAAGAGGTCTAATATCACTTGGCACGGCTCGTAGAATTTTCAGGCGTATGAAATCATCGTCGACTCCGAGTTGTTTGCCAATGTTACGGAGTTCCCTTAGGAAGGTCATCGGCTTGTCATATATGATGTTGTTCTGGTGTACCAAGGCATCGAACAATTCTGGCGTTGACCTGGTAAGGACGTCAATGAGCGCTTGCTTTATTCACCCGTAATCTCCGGGGTTCACGACATCGTCGTCGCGCTGGTTGAGCACTTGAATGGGCAGATCGGCCAAGACATGGCTGAACTTGGTGAGGGGGACAGTTGGTGACTCCTCGTCGAACTGTTGAGGGCGAATAGCGACGGCGCCAGCAACAGGGAATGAAGTCGAAAACGAATGCGGGGGCATGGTGGAAGAGGAGACTGCCGCTGCTGCTGCTGCTGTCGATGAAGTGGGCGCAGCGATTGGCCGCTGCGTAGGGGCAGTCATGGCGTCATTGTCAGACATTCTTCAGGATTTAGGTAGGCAGTCTAAGGTTCGTAGAGTTGTCTGGTCGCGTGTAGATCCGTCGGTAACGATATCGCGCTCTTCGATTAGAATATGAATTTATTTGCACACTTTGAAGTCACGCAAAGTGCGTGGTTACCCGCGCGTGTCAAAGTCACTCATAATGCACAGTTTAATTGTATGTATATGCACTTAACCACGTCAAAACGATCACTATGACACACTGGTCACTCCACCGATTGCTGCGATATCACGGAGTTTATTTCGTAGATCTACACACTACCAGACCTAAGTACATTCTGCCCTCAGGCGTAAGCTGGGAGCCTGGCACAGGGTAGGGGCATGACCTCTGACCCACTTCTCGCACTCTGTTGCCAGGTGGAACTTGTAGGTAGAACAATATAGACACACACACACACACACACACACACACACACACACACACACACACACACACACACACACACACACATATATATATATATATATATATATTATATGTATATATATATAGATATACATATATATACATATATATATGTATATATATATATATATATATATATATATATATATGTATATATATATATATATATATATGACGTAAGCGGAGTAGGAAACACAGGAGTCTTAGTCTTGAGTTTATTCAAGACTTCTGTGTTTCCTACTCCGCTTACGTCAACCTGTCAGAATGTCTCAGCATATATATATATATATATATATATATATATATATATATATATATATATATATATATACATATATATATATATATATACACATGCATATGTATGTGTGTGTGTGTCTGTGTATTTACCTAGTTGTACTGACGTGTAAACACACACACACACACACACACACACATATATATATATACCTGTATATATATATATATATATATATATTATATATATATATATTTATATATATATGTATATATATATATATTATACATATATATTTTATATATATATATATATATATATATATATATATATATATATATATATATATATATATATATATATATATTGTCACGGCGTGGCGAAGGAAAGGAGAAATTTTTTAAATGAGAATGGCAAAAGGACGCCTCTCGTCAAGAATCGACAGTCATAATCCTCAAATCCCTATCCACTCGTGTCCAGGTTCTTTTAAAGAGGGGTAAGTTTTTAAGTTTTATTACAACAACAAGTAAATCAAATAAACAAACCCCAATATTATACACATATCACTTTTAAAACTATCACACTTTTTGGTCATAAAATTAAGATTGAAGTAGTATTAAAAAAAAAAAAAATCACGCGAGATATAACCCGAATAGAAATATTTGAATACAAAACAGTATACAAAACTTATCAAGACAGAGGTAACTAAAACACCACATACGGGCAAGAAAAGGACAAGCCAGAAAGACTCTCCTACATTCTAATTTCCCCAAAATGTAAACTAAGAAAATGGTAAAAACCCCGAAATTAAAATGACACGTAAGTAAAAAAAATAATAATAATAAAAAGGGTGGAAAGAAAAACAGAGATGAACTAAAGTCTAATCGACACGTTCACTCCAATAAATAGAACCTATTCCAAAAAGGCATTCAAACCACGGGAAATAGGAAATCGCCCACGAGAAAAGATTGATAAGACAAAAGCCTAAGAATTGACACGTCTAAAATCTAATCTAACTTAATTAACCCAAAAAGGAAATTTCCACAGGGTTAAGAAAAAGGACTCTGGCAAAAAGCCTACCGACACACCAGGTCCACAATTTTATATCTCCAAAGGGGATCCTACACCTCGTTGCAGAGAAGAAAAATGAAAAAGCCACGAAACAAGAAGGTTCCTACTTTTAAAGGCGCCATGACCTGAGGTGGTCATGACTGCCATAATAGACCGAAGAGGAAGATTTTCCATATTCTATTTGAATACGGCATAGAAAAATCCCATATACAAGAACCTTTAGAGAACCCACACAAACATATATGCAAATACATACATACAAAATAAATCTTAATTCTAACATAATAAAAATAAGTATATAATATACAATTGTATGGCAACTCATCGATATATGTGACCCAGCCAGTCAGCCGGGCGATTGAGTGTTGCCATACGCGGTCAAATTAAGATTACAAAAAGAATTAAAAATGTCAAGACTCATACGGAGCAGCGTATGTCTTGACAAAAAGGATACCGATTACAGAAATACAAAAGGAATGCACAAACGACCAGTTACAAGTAATCTGGTCACACACAGAGAAAGAAAGAACATTCCACATTAAAATATAAAGAAAAATAAAACACACAACCTGGTAATATGTGCCGCGACGTCAACGTCCCCTGGTCTTGATCTAAGCGCAAGGGGATTAACTAAGATCTGACCTACTGTGGGTCAACTTGGCCAGGTGTGTGAGGGGTGGGGTGAAAGTACGTGCATGGCCGACCGCGTGCGACCACCACACCACGAAAGAAAACACGTGACCCTTAGAGATACGTGACACATCCCCACCGAGAAAAAAAAAATTGTACTTGCACAATTTTTACTAAATTAAATTTCTTGCGGAAGTCAAAGCACAACTACTGGCTACCGTCTGACAAAAGCAAATATGGGTGAACAACACTCATTCGCACATGACGAATGAGACCCACCTTGCAAAAAGAAGAAGAAAAAAAAACAAAGACTTCTGCTCCAAACAAAGAGGCGCTTAATGAGGATGCACTATACGAGAACTCCACCGAGATAACGTCACCATCACCAAAGTCGTAGGCTACCGAGATGGCCGGCCCCACAGTCTGTCTTCGAACCCCTGGGAAGGAACTTACCCTTTACAACGAGCGGTTTTTTGTCTCCGCCCGACGCTCAGGTGCCCCCCACTTCCGACTCCAGCGGCGGTTTTCTCAGACCAGACACCCAACAGAAAAATTAGGCAGGAGGCCGTCCTCGGGTGTGCTCGCCGGGCCCGTTGAGGCAAACAGGAAACCCCGTTAAGGCTCCTCAGAGACACTCTCGTTGTAGCCTTTTGACACGTGAAGTGACCTAGCCACTGTCTGCGGCCCCTATCTGGTGTTGCAACTACGTAGTTGGCAACCCTCACCCCTTAAACAGAAAACGGGTACAGGACATGGCCTGCAAAAGCGTCCCTTAAAAAGGCAGAAGGGCCAAAACTAAAATGACTTCCTGTCAAACCGGTGCTTGTGCACGGGACAGAGACTCGTCCAGGTGTTCTGCATTGACTTTCCAACACAAAACACATATATATCATTATATAAAACAAACTCCTAACCATACCAAAAAAATAAATAAATAAACCCTAGGCCACTAAAACAGACCCAAAAATTAAAACACAGTGTCGAGCACTACACCAAGAGTTCCACTAGCACTCTACGAAAGCTGCCTTGCACAAAACAGACTGCATCGTCTGGTGCATCTTTACGCCTCTCCCACTTCTCCAAAGCAGCAACAAAGAAAAATGAGGATTCCCGTCCACTGGCACACGGAACGGTTCCTTTAAACGTCTGTTCACTTCACCTGGGCTGGGCCTGTTGGGAGGTCCCACAATGTCCATCGCTATGGTGGAGAATATTTCCGGATTCTCTCGATTGTCGAGAGATCCGGCTGTTTGGTCCGCGACCTTCCGACTTCGCCGAGAGAGGGCGTTGCTTCGCCTCTCGAAGGTCTCGCGGACGCCTGAATGGCCCGCAAAGCGTCCGTCGATGGCCACTTTCAAGATGGCCCTCCGGTGAGGAGAGGGGACAATCAGCTGTTCCACAGCTTCCCAAGGATCCTCGTCCTTGGAAAAGGTTGACGGTAATTTCCGTCCACACGACTTCTCGCCTCGTGGGTGAGACGATGTCTGTCTCTCCTCCTGCTCCTTCTCGTGGGATGCAATGGTCAGCTCCTCGTCCTCCGTCTGGGCTGCAATCGGCTTCGGTCCCTCTGCAACGGACTCCTGTTTTCCTGAAAAGGACTTATCTGGGGGAGGACTAACAAAAGAAAAATCATTGCTTTGAGAGAAAAGAGAGGTGAGGTCTATTACCTCATCATCAGGCTGGGTAAATAGCAGGGAAATGTCACGAATGACATCGTCGGGCTCGCCGCCCGCGTTCCCTATAGCGGGGTTAAGTGACTCGGGGGGTGGGGGTGAAATGGTCATTGGACGGGTGACAGAAGACAAAGGTAAAGACAGAGGGATGGCTTCTACTGTGGCTAAATCTGGGGAACCTTCAGGCATCACCTGCAAACTCGGAGGGGGGTTCTGCCCCATTTCCCTACCGCTTAAATTTTCCCCTAAATCCACACCAAAGCACTGAGTTTGAAGCTCAGGCAAAACACCTTCCGCCTTCCCCTTAAAACTCTGTGTCCAATTTCACCTCAACCAGGGGGGCACTGTCCCGATCCTTGATGACGTCAACACTCTCCACAATCTCCTCTCCTACAAAAACAGCACGACTGGGGATTTGTGGTGCCCCTGAATCGTGCAAAACTGTGACGGGTTCCGATTCCTCATCAACAGTAACACTCAGACAAAAAGATCTGGTGACCTACGTCTGGTACAGGCTCAGACTTCTTTGCCTGCATCTCCCGCTCCCACTCCGACAACTTCCTTAACCCACAATCATCTACCTTGTGACCCCTTAACTCACAATAAGAACAAAGTGGGAACCTAGAAGGATACCTACACCCTACATATTCTCCTAACTGTTTCTGCTTTTCAATTATCTCACCTAGGATACGGAACATTTCACTACTTCTTTCTGGCTTTTCCATTTCTGTACCGTTCCAAGAAATCACCATATCAAAATGCTATTAACCCTTAACAGGTAAAGGTCTTTTTGACAAACGATTCAGGTAAAGCGGGGTCTGACAGACCCCAAACACAAAAAATAAAAATAAAATACTTTTACTGCATTTATTTACATAGAAATCAAAACATATGTACTTCAACTTATGTTCTTCCATTTACATGCTTAAAAGTGACTATAATTGTTAGACATATATTTTAATGAAAATTACAAAAAAAATTATGAAAAATAAGATATTGTTGACTTCAGAGGGTGCTTGACTGAAAACATGAAGCGGTTGGTCATCATCATTTTGTAGAGACCAATGTCCCAACTATCTTTAAGGAAAAGCAGAGCTACAACAAATGAATAATAAATGTGTTTCATAAACCATGAAATCTGAAGAAAAAAAACGAGGTGATTATTTTGACTTTGACCAATTTTACGCAAAAATTATGGACTGGTTTTAATTAAATTTTCAGGGAAGGTTGATACTAGGTCCAGCAAACAATCTATAAGTTTTAATGGTATCTAAGTTTATTATTTATAAGTTTTTATGGCTCCAAGCACTCCTACCCTGACTCAGCAAAACCCCATCCTTCGTTGACGGAAGTTTGTGGTCTCAGAGGGTTTTGAGTTTTCTTGAGAGGACATGAGTCGAGCAATTCATACACAATGCTAATGATAATGAAGAACATATTTTATTGGATATACTGAAAGTGGAATTTGTGATACTGAAGAATCTAATTGCAGTCATCGCAGATGGGGGTTGAATGGTCCTGACACACTTGTCTTTTGCAGTGTAGGCAGTAGTTCTTGGTCTTCCTGTCAGACTTCTGGTCACACAAGGCACATCGCTTTCTCATAGAAGAGGTATTCGCTTGCTGATGGCGCATGTTCAAGCCAAAGACCATTCTGATGGTCATCAAAGTACTTTTGTGCATCCCCTTGAAGTTCATCCTCTCCTCTGCCCATGGCCGTATCATCTCTTCTGCCAGCTCAATCAGATACTTCCGGCGTGATGAAAGTTCCGCCTGTCCATCACGTTTCCTCATTTCATTGCAGGTGATATAGGAGTTGACACCGGCGGCGTTGACCAGTCCGTACATTATGCACAAGGCCACCGTTTGGTTATTCGGCTGCACGTATATCAGGCACACATTTGATCAAACGCGTCAACCCCTCCCTTTGTGTTGTTATAATACAAGATGATTTCTGGCTTCCCACAGTCATCCATAACAGGTTGTTGGTGCATTGAAGAGATCAACTGCACAAATTTTTTCTTCTTGTCAGGTAAATGTGACACAAGTGCCATGGTTATGTCAAAGAGGAAAGCCGTGCACACTTTTCTGATGACCGTCTTGTCTGTCATCAGAGCTGGTACTTGTGGCTTCTTGTCCCTCAGTGTGCCTACATATGTGAGCCCATAATTTTTCAAAAGATCTTGTACAAGGGGGATAGATGAGAACCAGATGCATGTGTGGGAATAGAGTGGCTGAGGTGTCCTAAAATGTGGCGAGATGTCACATCTTATGATGATATGAGAATAGTGTGAGAAGAAACATATTATCAACAGAACAGAAAATATCAAACATTTATATGTGATACAAATTAAATTTGAACTAAAAGAGGGGAAGGATGAAATAAATTACAGCTGTATGTGTGGGAATAGAGTGACTGAGGTGTCCTAAAATGTGGCGAGATGTCACATTTTATGATGATATGAGAATAGTGTGATCTTGTTGTGAGAAGAAACATATTAACAGAACAGAAAATATTAAGCATTCATATGTGATACAAAATACGTGATACAAATTAAATTTGAACAAAAGAGGGAAGGATAAATCAATCAAATAAAATGTGGCGGAATGTCATGCTTTATGATAATATGAGTAGGCTATAGTGTGACCATGATATGAAAAGAAACTCACATTACTAGAACAGAAATTAAACATTGTGATAAAAATTAATGTAATCAAAAGAGGGAAAATGGAATAAATTAAATAAATAAATCAAATAAATTAAATAAATTAAATAAATTAAATAGATAAATAAAATCAAACTCGGATGTATGTTTTTCTGTTGATAAAAAAGAAGAAATTATTATTTACCCATAAGTATAAATGATAAAACATTTATATGACATGAACAAACCTCAGGTAAAGTGGGGTCTGACAAACCCCACGCTACTCACACCTCAGGTAAAGTGGGGTCTGACTGACCCCACGGTACTCACACCTCAGGTAAAGTGGGGTCAGATGGGCTCAAAAGCTCTATAAAGTTTATATAGAGCAAGATTCAGGAATAACCCTATCACCCCATTAAACTACTCCACTGATCAAGAAGGTATATGGGAGTACATATCTGTATGTAATATATTAGTATATCAAAATTAAAAAACAAAAAAGTATGGGGTCTGTCTGACCCCACTTTACCTGTTAAGGGTTAAAAATCGGGTTAACAAAAATCTCACGTGAATCCTGGCAAGGTCGCCACTGTCACGGTTTGGAAGATGGAAGGAGAAAAATTTAAAATTAGAATAGCAAAAGGACGCCTCTCGTCAAGAATCGACAGTTATAATCCTCAAACCCCTATCCACTCGTGTCCAGGTTCTTTTAAAGAGGGGTAATTTTTTAAGTTTTATTACAAGTAAACCAAATAAACAAACCCCAATATTATACACATATCACTTTTAAAACTATCACACTTTTTGGTCATGAAATTAAGATTGAAGTAGTATTAAAAATAAAAAATAAAAATGAAATTCACGCGAGATATAACCCGAATAGAAATATTTGAATACAAAACTGTATACAAAACTTATCAAGACAAAGGTAGAAAAAAATAATAGCACTTTAACGAAATTCAAAAGGTAACTAAAACATCACATACGGGCCAGAAAAGGACAAGCCAGAAAGACCCTCCTACATTCTAATTTCCCCAAAATGAGACCTAAGAAAATGGTAAAACCCCCGAAATAAAAATGACACGTAAGTAAAAAAAAAAAAAAGGTAAAATAAAAAGGGTGGAAAGAAAAACAGAGATGAACAAAAGTCTAATCGACACGTTCACTCGAATAAATAGAACCTATTCCAAAAAGATATTCAAACCACGGTAAATAGGAAACAAAAAATAGGTCGCCCACGAGAAAAGATTGATAAGACACGCCTAAGAATTGACACGTCTAAAATCTAATCTAACTTAACCCAAAAAGGAAATTTCCAGGGTTAAGAAAAAGGACTCTGGCAAAAGCCTACCGACACACCAGGTCTACAATTTTATATCTCCAAAGGGGATCCTACACCTCACACACTAAAGATTACTTACCATACTACCTAAGTGCCTTGTACACCTTAGGTGACGGGGGGAAATGTCTCCCTCGAGGAGACGAGAGCGATCTGCCTCGTTGCAGAGAAGAAAAATTAAAAAGCCACGAAACAAGAAGGTTCCTACTTTTAAAGGCGCCATGACTACCATAATAGACCGAAGAGGAAGATTTTCCATATTCTATTTGAATACGACATAGAAAAATCCCATATACAAGAACCTTTAGAGAACCCACACAAACATATATGCAAATACATGTTGAAAGTTATGGGTATTATATAAACGCTTAGAAAAGTACTTAACTGTTTATTGTTCTTGAAAGGCACAATGCACATGACACGATTAAGTTTATATTCAGACAAAAATGTACACGACAACCTCTCCACACTGTGGCTTCACAAAGACTGACTTGGAGAAGCGTAATGTTTCCCTTAGCGCGGGAAATCTCTCAGGCCTAGCAACTGAACTTTCTTATACATGCAAATTAAGTATAGGTTATACAATAAATCAAATGACAAAATTCTTACTATACATTGCATTATACATTCAATCAAAAACAACACAAGATGCACAATAACAAATATTCATATTTCAACACTCTTTCTCAGATTGTATTGTTTTTGTAAATTCTATTCATTCACTTTTAGTTCAGTCATTCCCATACCTTTTCTAAATTTTTTAAACTTATCCACGGGGAGTGCCTTGGTTAATATATCAGCCAACATATTATCACTTGGACAATATTTCACACCAATGATTTTGTTATTGATCAACTCTCTCACAAAATGAAACTTTATATCAATATGTTTAGTACGAGAATGATCTTTCTGATTCTTCGCAAGGACTATAGCAGACTGATTATCCTCAAAGATAGTTATAGGACTTTGACAATCGTGTTTCAAGTCCGTTAGCAAAGATTTAAGCCAAACAGCTTCCTGTGCTGCACCAGATAGTGCTACAGGAATGGAAATATCAACTTTTTCAACTGAAGCAGAATCAACATTAGCACACTCCTTCTCAAGAAAATACATTTGAGATTCATTGAAAATTACATCCCTGCTGTAAATTATTTTCTTACTAGTTACATCATACAATCTGTAACCTTTAGTAGTAGATCCATATCCTAACATAACACAACGCTTAGATTTAGAATCTAATTTAGATCTTTCATCTTTAGGTACATGAACATATGATACACATCCAAAAATTCTTAAATGTTCAACATTAGGTTTTCTGCCATTAAGAGCTTCATATGGTGTCATGTCTGTTAGAGCAGCTGTTGGACACCTATTTCTAATATAGACTGCTGTACTTAGAGCTTCAGCCCAAAATGACTTAGGTAAATTTGAATCTGATAGCATTGCTCTTACGGTTTCAACCAGGGTACGATTTTTCCTTTCTGCAACACCATTCTGTTCGGGAGTTTTAGGTACAATAGTTTCATGACGTATTCCCTCCTTCTTAAGATAATTTTGGAACTCATTGGAGGTATACTCTCCCCCGTTATCTGATCTCACAATTTTGATTTTAGCATCATATTGTTTCTCAACCAATGTCTTCCACTCTACAAATTTGTTGAAAACATCGCTCTTATTTGTCAAAATGCACACCCATGTATACCTAGAAGCATCATCTATGAAGGTCAGAAAGTAATTACCATTACCCAAAGAACTAGGGTTAAGCTTCCCACATACATCAGTATGTATTAATTCAAACAATTTTCTATTTCTGTCCTTCAGTGATGGTCGAAATGGTTGTCTATGATTCTTACCATCAACACAGCTTTCACAAAAAATAGAGTCACTTCTAAGAGAACTGTTGACACCATTTATCAAATCTTTCCTAACTAATTTACAAAGGTTATCAATGCCAAGGTGGCCTAACCTGCGATGCCATAACATCTCTTTTGACTGTGCAACAAGTGCAGAATTGGAGACAGAGTCAAGTGTCGTTGCAGCTGCAATATCACTTACATATTCTAGAAAATACAAATTCCCTACTAAATTTGCAACAGCCAACAACTCATTTTCTTGGTTGAAAATTTCACATTTACCTCCATGGAAATTTACAGTTACATCATTCTTAACCATCTTAGGTACTGACATCAAATTATAAGTTAAATCAGGAATCAAGAGAACATCTTTTAGAGTACAATTAGTTATTTCATCATTAGGTAGTTTCAATTTAATGCAAACATCACCTACTCCATAAGCTTTCAATGCTCTACCATCTCCTACTTCAACAAACAAAGGTATTTCTAGTGTCTCATAACTTGAAAAAAGTTCCTTTTTATGGGACATATGTTGCGTAGCACCTGAATCAATTACCCAACTGCCTGCTTTGACTACAGTATTTATAGATAAAGCACAAGCAACCAATGCTATTTCTTTTTCATCCTTTTTATTTCCCACTGCACAATTCACTTTTTCATTTTTACACTTCTTCAAATAAACCCAACAATTTTTCTTGACGTGCCCCATCTTTTTGCACTCAAAACACTGTATCTTTCTATATGACTTTGTTTTATTAACAACAAGTGCACTGTTATTGTTTGTTGACTTCATAAGACTACACTTACTTTCTTCGTGTAGAAGACGTTCCGTCACAGTTTCCCACTTTGGAAAATTTTCCGAAGCCTCTAGTGCTGTTACAAGCACTGAATAACTGTCAGGCAATGACGATAACAATATAATAACCTTGTCTTCCTCGTTAACGGCGTCGCCAACCACTGCGAGTTCATCAAATAGTTCTACGAACTTCTTCAAATGTTCCTGCATACTGTCTTCCTGGCGTAATTTCATGTTGTACAACCGTTTCTTGAGTCTTAGTTTATTTGACCAGGTTTTCTTTTGAAAAGTGTCCTCCAGTAGTTTCCACACAGCACCTGGATCAGTTGGATCCCCAACCAAATAAAGAAGGTTTTGGTCAATAGCCAATACAATAAAAGCCAACGCCCTGGCATTTTTCTTATTGTATTTTTCCAGTTCCCCTTCCTCTGTCGGTACTGTTTCTGAGCCATTTACTATACCGAACATATCCTCTTTAATCAAGTGCATCTTCATCTGCAACTTCCACGTAGGATAGTTCTTATCATTCAACAATGTGAGGTTGATTGTACTACGATCCATTTTGTCAGTCTGTGTCACACAAATGAAATGCAACGTAATAAACACTTACGTTCACTCTTGTTCACGTGCCTACACCGCCATGCTCGATTCAATCACTATTCGCTGTGACGCAGTGTAATTTCTAAGCACACAAAATAACGTGTCCTGGGCCCATAACCTATGTTGAAAGTTATGGGTATTATATAAACGCTTAGAAAAGTACTTAACTGTTTATTGTTCTTGAAAGGCACAATGCACATGACACGATTAAGTTTATATTCAGACAAAAATGTACACGACAACCTCTCCACACTGTGGCTTCACAAAGACTGACTTGGAGAAGCGTAATGTTTCCCTTAGCGCGGGAAATCTCTCAGGCCTAGCAACTAAACTTTCTTATACATGCAAATTAAGTATAGGTTATACAATAAATCAAATGACAAAATTCTTACTATACATTGCATTATACATTCAATCAAAAACAACACAAGATGCACAATAACAAATATTCATATTTCAACAATACATACATACAAAATAAATCTTAATTCTAACATAATAAAAATAAGTATATAATATACCATTGTATGGCAACTCATCGATATATGTGACCCAGCCAGTCAGCCGGGCGATTGAGTGTTGCCATACGCGGTCAAATTAAGATTACAAAAAGAATTAAAAATGTCAAGACTCATACGGAGCAGCGTATGTCTTGACAAAAAGGATACCGATTACAGAAATACAAAAGGAATGCACAAACGACCAGTTACAAGTAATCTGGTCACACACAGAGAAAGAAAGAACATTCCACATTAAAATATAAAGAAAAATAAAACACACAACCTGGTAATATGTGCCGCGACGTCAACGTCCCCTGGTCTTGATCTAAGCGCAAGGGGATTAACTAAGATCTGACCTACTGTGGGTCAACTTGGCCAGGTGTGGGGGGGGGGGGGGGTGAAAGTACGTGCATGGCCGACCGCGTGCAACCACCACACCACGAAAGAAAACACGTGACCCTTAGAGGTACGTGACAATATATATATATATATATATATACATATATATATATGTATATATATATATATATATATATATATATATGTGTGTGTGTGTGTGTGTGTGTGTGTGTGTGTGTGTGTGTGTGTGTGCGTGCCTGTGTATGTGTGTGTGTGTGTGTGTGTGTGTGTGTGTGTGTGTGTGTGTGCGTGTGCGTGTGCGTGTATATGTGTAATATATATATATGTATATGTGTGTGTGCGTGCGTGTGTGTGTGTGTGTATTCACTTTTTTCACCTTGGTCTTTTGGATCATGTGTTGGACTCGTGGTCGACAGCTATTTCCCTCCCGGAAGAGAGCTCAGAGCTCGTATGACCTATCTATGGGTAATGTTATGACCTTACACACACATATACACCCAACTCCCCGCCCACGAGAGTCAGAGTAACGACCCGAAGCGCAGCGATACCGAAATAATTTCGGCCCTGGGCAGGATTCGAACCAGGTACTGCGAGCACCACCGTACTCGACAGTCCAGCGCTCTATCAACTGCGCCACCGAGGTGGTTCGGGACGAACACTCGATATGGGGTGCAGAGGTTGCATAGATTGACGTTGCCTAGTGGTGGGGGTGGGGTCAGGACTATAGTGTGAAAGGAACTGGAGGGGATGGGGAGAGTTGGTAGGGGAAGAAAGCCTGTCAATGAAGAAGCGATCTGGCTTGGCATATCGGTCGATGAGGAAGTGTTTCGCCGACATGTGTGTGTGTGTGTGTGTGTGTGTGTGTGTGTGTGTGTGTGTGTGTGTGTGTGTGTGTGTGTGTGTGTGTGTGTGTGTGTGTGTGTGTGTGTGTGTGTGTGTGTGTGTAGGTTCGGACAAGCAAAGGAAATGAAATTCACAATAACAGTAAGACACACAAGATTTAATGAATACTAGGCTCGGAGGTCATGGACGAGGGCTCGTAGAGGGAAGGTCCGGACTGAGGGCCTCTTCAAGTGTCGTGGGCTGACAGCGAAAGGCCACAGGAGGGAAGGTCCAGGGTGAGGGCCTTCAAGTGTCGTAGGCTGAGTGCGAAGGGCCACTTGAAGCTTGGAGATGTGTCCGAGGCGACTTGCTGGAGAGAACCTTTTGTCTTGGCGAGATGTCGTCCTTTTAAAGGAGGCTGGCGGCTCAGCAAGGTTCCCGGAAAGCTTTCCTGAATTTCTGATTGGCTGCTGGCTGGAGCTGGCCGAGACATCTTACTAACTTCGGCGAGTATATAGGCCTAGATTGAGTTGTGTGACGACTAGTCTGGTTTTGACCAGCGCCGCGTCACCACAATACTCCCCCTCCCTTCTTTAGGAGCGAGCGCCGCGGAGGGTAAGGTGAGACGCAAGTGATGTGGCAGAATCGGGCCGGCCTTTTAACCACCTGACCAGAACGGGTGATTGTGCCGTCAGATGGTATCTCTGGAGAGGACGACCTGGATGATGGAGAAGTCGGCGGCAGCGTGCTGTAGGTGTGGTCGCTTTGTTGGCGAGGGGGGCCTGGCTGAGCATGGAGCTGTGGAGATATACGCTTAGGTGAAAATGGTTGCAGTGAAGGGGAGAGTGAGTTCGGGGGAAAATTGGGGTATTAGGGGCTGTGGGGAACACTTGTGGTGGGATAGGTTTGCCTGGGTGAAGGAGGAGACGGGTGCGGCGTACCGTAGGCGTGGTCGATGTCTGGCGAGGATCCTGACTGAGCCTGGCGGTGTGGGTTTGGGTGATCAGGTGGGAAGGGTTGGCCTGAAGAGACGAGTGGTGCCGGGGGGAGGGGTAGGGTCTTGAGGTTCGGGAGAAATACTCGATATGGGGTGCAGAGGTTGCATAGATTGACGTTGCCTAGTGGTGGGGGTGGGGTCAGGACCATAGTGTAAAAGGAACTGGAGGGGATGGGGAGAGTTGGTAGGGGAAGAAAGCCTATCAATTTAAAAGCGATCTGGCTTGGCATCTCGGTCGATGAGGAAGTGTTTCGCCGACCTGCTGATGACTTTGAAGGGTCCATCGTACGGGCATTGGAGAGGGGTTCGTCTGGAGTCCCGCCTGACGAAAACGTAGTCACTTGCAGCGAGGGCCGGGGGAACATGCATTGACTTTGATTGTGGCGTCCGAGGTGGCGGGAGGGCGGGTGTTGGCGAAGGTCTCCTTGATGAGTGGAGGGCGTAACGGTCGGGATCGCCAACGGCAGGGGTGGCAATCTCTCCAGGAAGGCGAAGGATTTCAGCGTACACTAGCTGAGATGGAGCCACGTCACTGTCGACCTTGGGAGTGTTGCGAATGGAGAGGAGTACTAGGGGGAGGACGACAGCCCAGTTACATGAGGGTTACTGTGCCTTGAGTGACCCCTTTAGTTGGAATCTTTCTACTAGTCCATTGTCTTGAGGGTGGTAGGCGGTAGTCCGGTTGCGGTTGATGCCAAGGAACTTGAGCATTCTGGACCAGAGATCAGATTCGAACTGGGAGCCCCTTTCGGTGATAATGGTGTGAGAGGCGCCGAATTTGGATACCCAACCGGAGAGGAAAGCACGGGCAGTTGTCTCGGCAGATATATCCGGGAGAGGGATCACCTCTGGCCACCTGGTGTACCTGTCGACGCACGTGAGCAGGTAACGCATGTCACGGGAAGGCGGAAGGGGGCCCACAATGTCCACATTGGAAGCATGCTGTGGGTGTAGGGAAACGCTGGAGTGGGGCGTGGACGTGGCGCGTGACTTTTGAAGACTGGCAGGGAAGATAGGTGCGGGTCCATTCTCTGACGTCTTTGTTGCCTGGCCAGACGACCCGATCCGTGAGGAGGCGTTGTGTTGCCCGAATACCAGGATGACTGTGGTCGTGGAACGCCGAGAACACATCCTTACGATGACAGGAAGAGATGTACGGCCGGGGTTTGCCTGTAGAGACGTCACACCACAATGGTGCAGGAGCGCTGGGGAGCTGTCGGAGCTGCAGGGAGGAGGATCCATGTAGGTGTGGGAGACGGAGTTCCTCGTCGTTACCCTGGGAGGCGATGATGCGTGCGTAGTCGACGTGGTGGTGATCAGGATGCTAGAGGTAGTCCTGGACAAGGCTTTGGCCACTTGGTTATCCTCTCCCTCGATGTACTCGATGTGAGTATCAAATTGGGACAGGAATGACATCTGCCGATAGACTCTTGGTGAGTGGTGGTTAGAGATCCTGTCCAGTGCATGGGTGAGCAGCTTGTGGTCAGTAAGGATGGTAAATGGCCATGTAGACGGTGACGAAGTTGAAGTCTCTGAGGGCGTGATTCATAAACCACTGGAACGTTTGGGCGGCATTACGCAAGCCAAACAACATCATTTTCCACTCGAAAAAGCCGAACGGAGTGACGATGGCTGTCTTCTGGATGTCCTCTGGTGCCACAGGAATCTGGTGGAACGCCCTAACAATGTCGATCTTAGAGAAGACTTGCTTCCCGTAGAACTTGAAGTGGAAGTCTTGGGAGTGCGGGATGAGTAAGCGGTCGGCCTTGGTGATGCGGTTAAGTTGGCGATAGTCACCACAGGCCCGCCACTGGTTGGGTGGTGGAGGTGTCTTGGGGACCATGAGGAGTGGCGATGCCCAAGCACTCTCTGATGGGCGGATGATGTCTTGGTCAAAAAGTTCTTGGGGCTCTTGTTTGGCGGCGGCCAATTTCTCTGGGGAGAGGCGTCGAGGCTTGCTGTAGACCGGCGGGCCAGTTGTTGGTATGTGATGCACAATGTTGTGGGGGCAGTAGTGGTGGCCTTGCATGGAGACGTCAGCAGGGGAAAATCTTGCGGGATGCATGTGTATTCGCCAGCTGGTTGAAGGGAAGAGGAGAAGTGGCGATGGTGGTATGCGTCTTGTTGCATGGTACAAGCAGTTATCCTAGGCGCTGACTGCCATTTTGTAGTATTGTAGGAAGTTGTAGCCAAGAATGGGTTGACGGACATCTGCGATAACAAAAGTCCAAGGGAACTTGCCATTCTGGAGGTCGGGGACGCTGTAGTGGCTGCCGTGCGTGGCGATGGGTGTACTGTTGGCTATAGGAAGGTCGTACGACGGAAGGTCTGTACCTTGGCTCGGGTCTTCTGTCGGAGACATGACGCTGACGACTGAGCCCGTGTCCACCAGGAAGGGTAGTCCAGTATGACTATCACGCACTGAGAGGAGGGTGTGGGCGTGGTTAGCTGGGGTGGGAGTGCTTACCGACCCCCGCGTCTGGAATTTCCCGACTAGCTACAAGTTTGTGTACACTTGAGCGCCTTGTTGCCGAAACGGGTATGGTACCAGCAGGAGCCACTATTCTGTCCCGGGACAGTGCTTCGTAGAGTTTGATGGCATTCTTTCTCGTCCAAAAACCGACTCAGCAATTTCTTCGTGTCGTTGATTTCCTATCGTAGCTGTTCCACACTTTGATCCTTGGCATTGTACGACGAAAGAGTGGTTTTGCCCACTGCACTAATGTCTGAGGAACAGCTGGGTTCTCACTGCACACTCCACTTACACTATTCACCACATCATCACTGCACACGACGTTCCTCGCAGAGAGCGTGGTGTGTCGAAGCTTGTAAAGACCTATGGTGCTAGTACATCCTGTCGGCGATGGAGCAGTAGGCGTCGTCGTCCTTGTCGGCAGCTAGGGCTTCCAGATTTAACTGGAGGGTTGTCCGGCATCTTGGCGAGATGTAATGACCGGAGAAGCTCCTTGGGCAACTTCACCTTTGCCCATGCGTTAAGAGTGCCAATTCTCCTGAAGAGTTGTGATGGCCGGTCGTCTCCGAGTTCGCTGTGCTGGATTTCCTTGTACAGCTCGTTATCGGGGTTGGCGTAGTGTTTCCTCAAGGCAATCTTTAGGGATGCACACTTGTTTTCCTCCGGTGGCGAACTGACGACGTCACGGACGAGAGCAATGACGTCCGTCGGTAGTGCGGCGATGTATGCTCCGAAGGCTTGCTGGTCCGGCACGTCGTTCTGGTGGCTGAGTACGCCTCGGCATGAACTAGCCAGCTCTCCAAGTCATGGGAGAATTTTAGAACTTTAACCTGTGAGCCTGCCATCTTCCTGGTTGTGCTCACTCGGGGTCATCACTTTGTCGTGATATGGTTCGGACAAGCCAGGGAAATGAAATTCACAATAACAGTAAGACACACAAGATTTAATGAATACTAGGCTCGGAGGTCATGGACGAGGGCTCGTAGAGGGAAGGTCCGGACTGAGGGCCTCTTCAAGTGTCGTGGGCTGACAGCGAAAGGCCACAGGAGGGAAGGTCCAGGGTGAGGGCCTTCAAGTGTCGTAGGCTGAGTGCGAAGGGCCACTTGAAGCTTAGAGATATGCCCGAGGCGACTTGCTGGAGAGAACTGCTTGTCTCGGCAAGACGCCATCCTTTTAAAGGAGGCTGGCGGCTCAGCGAGGTCCCCGGAGAGCTTTCCCGAGTTTCTGATTGGCTGCTGGCTGGAGCTGGCCGAGACATCTTACTAACTTCGGCGAGTATATAGGCCTAGCTCGAGTTGTGTGACGGCAAGAAATTATAATTCTGATGTAGAGCGGAACTACGCTGGAACGTCTCATCATACCGGATACGCCTTTTGTGCCGTCACTCACCCTAGACACTAGCTCTGTTTGACGTGCCAGACCCTATAAACCGAACGAAAGTGCTGCTACCCGAGCCAATTCTCCCTTCTCGTGGAATCTCGCTCTGGCAGGATTATGTCCCAGATAACTCTCCTGTACAATCAGCATAGCCTTTACGACAGGAGACGGGGAAACCCTTCGATAAGCATTACCCGGTCTCGCGCGTCTAGGTGCACTCGGGCCTCGTGTTCATTGATAGTTGCGAAATAGACAGGTTTCGTCAAGTGACTTAGTGCCGACGCGCTCGTGAACGCCCTCGCCCCCCCCCCTCGAATTACGTTTCTCTCTCTCTCTCTCTCTCTCTCTCTCTCTCTCTCTCTCTCTCTCTCTCTTTATAGAACCGTATTGCGATATCAGTGTTTAGCGTTATCAGTCTTGCCATGGCGGCTGCTGATGGCATGACTGGCGCGCCTGGGAAAAAGCGGCGCTGCGAACCAGAATCAGAGCCTCCGTCCGACGATGAAACTACCGTGGTGGTGGCCCCTCCTCGAAGCAAGAGTGGCAAGCTCCCGACTTTCAAGGTCGTACCCTCTGCGGGCTACGATACAGAGTTTGAAGTCGTAAGAGCTTTGGAGAAAGGCCCCCTCAGCGGCAAGCTTGTGTCCCTCCAACCCCTCAGCGATGGTAACTTGCTTCTAATGCCGAGCAGCTACCAACTCGTTGAGGAGCTGGAGACGATAACATCGTTGGATGGCAAGCCTCTGTCCCTACAGCGCCTGAATCCCGAGGACAAGCAGCACAGACTCGTGGTACACAACTACCCGACCAGTTACATGACTGAAGCCATAGAAGAGCACTGTCAGGTAGTTGGGGCCACGAGAATGTGCCGCTGGGCTAAGACGCCCACGTGCCAAGTCTTGATCACCATCAAAGATTAACTTTTTAATAAGATTGACCTGGGGATATATGGCACGTATGACGTACGAACGTACATCCCTGATCCTCTCCGTTGTTTTAAGTGTCAATGCTATGGTCATCACCAGGCGCGGTGCACAGCCAAACAATACAAATACAGTATTTGCAGCATGTCTCATACCACCGAGATTTGCCCTAATAAGTTCAAGGCTGGCGCTGAGACTGTTGGAAAAAGCCCCAAATGTGGCAAGAATCACCACGCCTGGAATGCCACCTGCTCTGTTCGTAAAGCTCTGGCCACTGCCTGTCGGGAGAGGACAGAGAAGCAACAGGACTTCATACCTGCCCCCCCCCCCAGGTACATATGTACGGGGCAGCAGGAAGCACTCTCCTACAGAAACAAAACCACCTGCACCTAGAACTCCTGATTTGAACAATCAAGAGCACTTTCCTACACTTCCAAACACAGTTCAGAGACAAACCCCTACACCCCCAGCTCCCAAAAAAGCTCCAAAGCCCAAGCCCACGCCCCCAGCACCGACCCCACAAGCACAGAAACAGCAGCCCCCTCCCCCTCAATATCCGTCTGATGCCATCCCCCTGCAGGAAGATGCCATCAAACTGAAGTGTCTGGTGTCGTCGCTGGAATTACCAGTACTCTATGGGGAAATGATCAAGAGAAGACATTAGACATGGTGGATAAGGCTGTCACGAATGTGTTCAACCTCTTGAAAAAGAGAACCACCACGAAAGCCAGATGGAAGAAGAGGACTCTCTCCCCCTCTCCCCCTCCTCTCCCACCTCCTTCGCCTCTGCCTCCTCTTCCTCCCCTTCCACTTCCCCCCAAGCCCACCACACCCACTTTCACTATTGGCAAAACGACATCCACACCATCGGAGACAAGGAAAGAAGTGCTTTCTGCCAAACCCCAACACCGTCAATGTGCCCTTCAGCTTGAAGACTCTGATGATGGGGAGGAGGAAAATGTTACTGTTCAAAAGTTGCAACCCATCTTGTCTTCTGACCGGGGAGGATAAGATGAGGACGTAATGGAACTCGACAGGGAGGAAAGTCGCTTTGTTCAATAGTCATTTAAGGCTGTTACGGTGGGACATAAACGGGATCCGCAGCAAAACCTCGTATCTCCTTGCGCTTGCGCAAGAGTATGAATACGATATCATACTTCTCCAAGAGACATTGGTGAGAGATGAGGTGCGATTTCTGGGATGTCGCGTCTTCTCCCTCCCTCGCATACTCACTACTAGGGGTGCATGATCCTCGTCAAATCATCCACCCCCTGTAGCGAAATATTGGACCCTGTATCATGTAGGGATGGTGTGGAAGTTCTTGCGGTTCGTCTCCATCGGGCCCACGAAACGTACACCATCTATAACATATATAGGGGCCATAGTGAGGTGCTGGACCTTGGAGAAGTGTGTGCTCCTGCTGCGGACAGGCCCCTCATCATAGGAGGGGACTTCAATGCCCACCACCCATTATTATTGATGTCGCCCCAATGGACCAATGTCGCTGGGCACCACTTAAATTACATATTAGATTAATGCCCTGACATTGCGTTGTTGAATGATGGTAATCCGACGCACGTGCGAGGTGGACGACTTGATCTGACCTTGGCGACGGCAACTCTACTCCCTAGGGAGGTGCATCCTAGTGTCACCAGTGATCAC
Organism: Oratosquilla oratoria; assembly: GCF_046742065.1. Classification (NCBI taxonomy): domain Eukaryota; kingdom Metazoa; phylum Arthropoda; class Malacostraca; order Stomatopoda; family Squillidae; genus Oratosquilla; species Oratosquilla oratoria. The sequence goes on from NC_134818.1 coordinate 35,210,867, forward strand.
TTCAGGGTCTCTATGCACATACGGGATACACCACCCATACCGGCTGTTACCTGTTCCCAGATGAAAGACTGCCCTGGCAAACTGGCCGGCCTTTGAGAGATCAGTTGAGGAATGACCAGCTTCGTACATTCCACCACAGGACGTGGAAAAGCTAGAAGCTGACTTTTCTGTAGCCCTTCAAGTGGCTGCCAGCAGAGCCATCCCAAAGTCTGGCCAGTCCACCAGGGAACATAAGAACAGTTATATTATACCCCTGAGGTGAGAGAAGCCAACCATCGGGTCAACATGCTTAAGCGTGTTTTCCGACGGCGCCGAACTCAGACCAATTTGGCCAACTTGCTAGCTGCAGTTCGTGACGCACATATCACGGCTGCAGATGCCAGAAAAGCAAAGATTTTAGAATGGTGTGAGGGCTTTAACGCTCACACCTCCCTAGCAGAGCTGTGGTCCAAGCCTCGTAAAGCAACTGGCATGACTCAACCACGATGCACTCATCATGCCCCTGACACTGAGGCGCAGCGGCTGGTACACCTCCAGCAGCACCTCACCCCCGCAGTGTGTTCAAAACACACTGCAGGACCTACAAGGAGTGAGGCGCCTTGGTGTTGAAGACATGATGAGTCGGTCGGATGATACTGACATTAGTTTTACGCTTAGGGACCTACGGGCCACACACAAGACCAGCTCAGATACGGCACCTGGAGAGGACCTCTTCACCTATTCAATGCTGACCCACCCTAGGCCAGCAGGTGATGAGGCACTTCTAAGGGTGTTAAACGCGTCTTGGATGACTGGCACGCTACCAACAACCTGGAAGACGGCAATCATAACGCCAATTCCAAAGCCCAAAGAACCTGGTACCTGTCGTCCCATCAGCCTGACAAGCTGTATGGGGAAGACAGCAGAGAGGATGGCGCTAAACAAGCTGCTCTGGAAAATGGGCCCAATGCATGAGCATGTACATACTGCATGGGCACTGGCACAGCAAACAGTCTAGCAACACTCCTCAATGTTGTCAGTGGTACGCCGTCCATTTTTTTTTTTTTTTTTTTTTTTTTTTTTTCACTTGGAAAAGGCGTTTGAGCTGGCCAGTCCACTAGTGATGTTAGACTCTCTTGCTCACAAGGGCGTAAAAGCCAAGCTGCTTTCCTTGATTGCTGACTATCTCGGTCACAGATCTTCGAAAGTCAAATTTCAGGATCACATATCGGAGGCCAGAATGCTGAAGAATGGTACTACACAGGGGGGGGGGGGTCCTCAGCCCCATTCTGTTCAATGTGTTCATCTCCAATATTCTGGAACTACCTCTACCCAATAGGTGCAAGGTTATCTCTTATGCAGATGACATTGCGCTCATAATTACTGGGAAACGACGGTGTTTCAGCAGGGCCCAGCGCTGCTTAAGCACTGTAGCAACCAAATGTATCAGGTTAGGGTTAAAGATCTCCCCTTCAAAATCGAAGGCCATGGAGTTAGGACTCTGGAATGAGGGGGAGCACCTCACCATCCAGGGCCTTAGGCTGGACTGGGTCCACCAGTTTCAGTACCTGGGGGTCTGGATTGATGAGAGGCTCACCTTCAGAAGGAACTATCCTATCTCAAGGAGAGGCTGAAGGCGAGAACCACTGTCACGATAGCAATGACGGGAAGGGCACTTGGTGCCACACACCAGGTCCTTCGCACGTTCTACGTCTAAGCAGTCCGCAGTTTGGTGGACTATGCTGCCCCAGCTCTCATAACTGTGGCGAGTGCCATTCTTTAAGACCTAGAGCCTTGCCAAAATGCCGCAGCAAGGATTATCTTAGGAGCTCAACCTTGGACCAAGACTCTTAACCTCCATATGGAGGTTTCATTGCCTTCATTAACATCATGGGTCAGAAAGCTCGAGGATGACTTTCTTCCCAAGATAGTCCAGAGCCCCAGGATAACTGAATTGAGTCAGAGCCTTGTGATAGCTCTGGGACGGGTGGATAATCTTATCCACTGCGGTACCTGGCTATCTCAAGCGGCCAGACACCTGGACTACATCAGGCTCACCAGTGCTCTCCTTGAAAAGGGTAGGGACTCTCCTCACCCAGAGTTCAGGTCCCCACCTCCATGGCTGTCGGTACCTGCAACCTTCGTTGTCACAAAGCTTCCCAGTAAGAAGTTATGTGACCAGGAAAGAGTGCGAGCGCAGACCCTACAGGGCATCCGCGCACTGTCAAGACCTGGAACGGCTGTCTATTTTACGGATGGTTCCGTGGACACCAACAGGCCTCGTAGTGCGGGGGCTGCCTTCGTGACAGATGGTTTGACCTTTGGCAGGAGAGTATCTGATCATACGCCCACTCTCCAAGCTGAGACCATAGCGGTCCAAGGAGCGTTAGAGCATGCTCTAATATCTCGAACTGGTCCTGTGGTGGTCCACACGGACGACACAGCCCAGCGACAATGTACACTTACTGACCTCCATCCTAGCACTCCTTCTGAAGCTACACCAGCAAGGCAGAAGTGTTACGCTCAACTGGGTGCCAAGCCGTATGGGCGTCCCAGGCAATGAGCTAGCCGATGCGGCAGCAGAAGCGGCGCACCAAAGACCCGAGTCGATGTTGTCGTCCCTCTCAGCAAAAATCAGTTGCGCATGCGCACCAGGGCTCTTAACCAGGTACAACAGTTCCTCCAGCACAGACTGGAGGCAGAGGTATCAGAGAGAGCGAGGTGGTACAGGGCAGTCACTGACTACGAGACCCTTGCACTTCCTCGCTCCACACCTAGAAAAGTGGAAACTCTGCTCTTCCGTCTGGTCTGAGGTTGGAGGACCGTTGTTTCTGGCAAATCAAGAACAATCCAGCACCAGAAGAAGGAAGATGCCACCATTGTCGCCACCCACAAACCACCCTCGAGCACTACCTCCAGTATTGCCCCGCAACTGCTTTTCTGAGGGGAGGGCCCCCGACAACATCTGAGAGTCTTGTGCGCCGCCTCTGCAGCCACCTCAGCCAATTTGAATTGCGTCGGCTGATGGAGTGTTAGCCCCCCTTTAAATTTTCTTAAATATCGATTTATTAGTTCATTATCAGTGTCAATGTTAGCATAGGGTGCATTCACCGGGTTGTGCATACATACACCACATATATATGCACATCTCGTGGATGTATGAGTGGGTGTAGCGAAAATCACACACACTCATACACTGAATCACCCTACAAATGGGCTCACCATTAAAGCCCGTGGGAATCATATTCCCAAATTTCCAAGTCAACTCAAGTTGTGTGACGGCCAGTCTGGTTTTGACCAGCGCCGCGTCACCACAATGTAACGACTACATAGACTACCGGCACTTACATAAAACATTTACTATATATTGAGATTAAGTACTACATATAGAATAAAGGAGTATTACACTTACAAGTAACTATAAGTAAAGAAAAGAATCACTAAAAGATATGAATTACTACACATACGTGCGTGCACACACAGACACGCAACCGGGTCGACGGTGCAGTGGTACCGTTCTTGACCACTATTCATCGAAGGCATTTACTTGTTAAAAGGGATAGGGAAATCTGTCGGATATAATGATATTCTCTACACCTTTTGTATGCTCTCGATCTTGCTTAAATACTTCACTCTATGTGGGGACCATACCACTGATGCATATTCCAGTCGTAGACTGATCAGAGTTTCGATGATTTTTTTTTTTTTTTTGTCTCTTCATCCATGTAATGAAAAAGCCACTTTAATTTTCTGCCGCAGTCCGTATGTGTCTCCCATAATCTTGCTGGTATATCTGTCAACACTAATCTTTCTCTTATTTTGCTTTTGTAATGGGTTCTCTTCTCGAGGAATAGTATACGGATGGTCGTCTGTCACTGTTGTCCATTTCAGTACTTTTTCATTCCCCATTCTTGGCACCATGCATTACTAGTACCTAGTTTATTGTATTTGGTACGCGTCTCTATTATTACTGGCAATTCTCGTCAAATGTTGTAAATTTGAAAAGCTGTAGCACAACTTTGCTTGCAGTATTCTAGACTATGTGGAGAATATTATGACTTCCGAAAGATTTCCCATCTCTTTTAATATGAAATGTTGATGGTGTAAATTAATCTAGGTGACCGTCCCACCGAGTTAATATTGGGATACTCTGTGTGAACTTGTATACAACTTTCAGCAACAACAAAACTACATACCTGTGATCGGCAGGGACTCATCGAACCCTGAAAAGTACAATGGCATCACAAAGCATTATGTATATTTGTGAATATGTAATCATTTCAATCATTCAGGTTGGTTTGGATATTTCATGTAACTCAATTTGTGACTTACCGTGGCCTTGGGGCCACTTGGAGATCTTCTTCGTCTTTGTTCTGGTTAATGACGGTGATGTGTGATGTTTAACACACGTTCCATCGTATATGCACTTCACACATGATATATATGAGGTCTGTGATTGGGGTAAATTCGTGTCACTCCCCAATCACGAATCACTAACACTTCTGGTCAGTTACATATCTTGTCTTGGATTTGACTTGTACTCAACTGCGTTGTAGGGACGGCAGTGGCCTCTCTTGGCCCCAAATGCCTAGTGACCTTCGACCTCTCGTTGCCATGGTACCTTCACCTTAACTGAGGTGAAAATGTTGGACGATACATATATTATATAATCCCCATGCATGGGAACTATAGATGGGTAATGCACCAGAACCAATACTCAAGACGGAGAAGTCACCAGGTGGTAAATAAAAAGATTAATAATGAAAATGATATGTTGGTAACTCGACATTCCTGAGAGGGGTCAGACAACAGGCTCGGTGTATCTAGGGGTGTCGAGTCCTAACATAATGTTTTATATAATGTTTTCGTATATGTAAACAAAAATTATAGGCCACTCTATCTAAATGGAAAAAGTAAGACTGTATAATTTGTTATGCATGCTTTCATATACTAAGTTTCTAGAATACAAATGTAATACAGCTTGATATGCTTAATTAGATAGATAGATAGATAGATAGATAGACTTTATTTGGCAATAAATCAATGTACATGAAGTGCAAATAATGACAAGAACACATAGTTCGAAATAATAAATGTAAATTGCCGAGGATAACACAAATAGCATGAACGCTTATTTCTATTCTACAGCTATCATTTCACTAAATTAACTGAGGCCGTAACCACAGATGTCAATGTTAATTTGTAATACTAGCTTATTTACTCTAAAAATTGCCTCTGTCGGGATTTATTCCCGACACCCTGCGGGCGGCAAGGTAGCACGTCTAATTGCAATTGTGCATTGTCAATCAGGGATTGCCTTAATCTAATTGTCCTTCGAGCTGCTTGTCTCATAGGACGTACTGAAGGTGTCTCATCCTCACCAATGTATTCTTCACCTGTTAAGGGTGTTGGCTCTTGGGGATGAATTTCCAAGGGAACTAGTTTGTCCAGGGTTCTTCTACTAATCATCCCGTTGCACGACACATCTACAATGCGTACATTACCTTCCTCATCTGGGTATATTTTAACAATACGTCCTAATGGCCACTCATTTTGTAGTCCAAGTCTCTCCACTATCACCACTTCTCCCACCTTGGGTGATTTCATTTGCTTTGGTTTCGAGGATCTATAATGTTTTTCTCTCAGGGAAGTCAAATATTTTTTTTTTTTCAAATTCTTTCAAAATGTTTGATAATTGATGATAGACAGCTGTGTCTTTCAATTAATTCTGCATGTCCCAAGGAATCGGGGTCAGATGTATCCGACGTTATCAGTGGTGGATAGGGGTTTACGATTCTTCCAGACAAAAGGTGATTAGGAGTCAAGGATTCTATGGGTCCTTCGTTGAGGTAGGTTAAGGGGCGATTGTTCAACCGCGTTTGTACTTCCCGCAGAATTATTTCCAACTCCTCCCGGGTCTCTCTTCTTATACAAGACCTTCTTCAGACATGACTTGGTTAAACTGATCATGCGCTCATAAAAGCCTCCCATCCACGGTGCTCAGGGGGCTTTGAATTTCCATGTTATGCTATTTCCTGTCATATATTCGGAGACGTTAGTATGGTCTAACATCTCCTTGAAGAACTTGGCCCCAGCAACAAAATGTAATTTTCGCAGGAAATTTAATTTTTCCCTGATACAAACTCTTCGGTACTCCTTACAATAGGATACAAATTGGACCCATTGTCCGAAATTACTGTTCTCGGGAATGAATACATTGCACAAAATCTCCGAAAAAGGTTCAGAAATGTCAGAGCCGACATATCTGACGCTAATTCGAAATGCACCAGTCTAATTGCTGTGCATGTGATTAAATATATGTAATATTTGTGGGGGGTTCCATCCTCCGTCCTTGTGAGTGTGATAGGTCAATAATCTATTCCTGTGTCAAGGAAAGGGCGCTCAATTGTCACACGCTCAACAGGTAATGGAGGTGGACCAGGGTATTCAAATTTCCTACCCTCAAACCCTCTTACAAGTCACACAACGACCCAGTATGGTCTTGATAGTTTGACGGCCCTTTGGCATCCAATAATACATTCTAACATGTAACATTGTTTCTTGAGTGCCTCCATGCAGGCACCTTTCATGTGCATGGGTGATAAACAAATATGCTAAGTGACTTTTAGTTAGGATAAGGATAGGGAACTTGGTATCATGATCAATAGAAGCATAATTCAAACGGCCTCTGGAGCGGATAAGACCGGAAGACTCTTCTTTGTACAGACCTAAGTCTTTAATAAACTGTCTATTATTCTTATCGAGAGTATCACTCCCATTCATCAGAAAAGTATGAATACTAGGATAGTGAGTTTTCTGAGCTATCTGCATCCAATACACACTAACCGTTGGTAATGAAATATTGGGATTACACTTTCTTATAAATCTAAATATATAATTGGTTACCCTAAGCATCTTATTAAGAGACGAGTATTTTGTATAGTCAAAGAAGGGTGTAAACTTCGGTAATTCTTGGGTTCACTCTGAGATTATTTCACACACCAACACATTTGGTTTCTGTGTAGGCCAGTGTTCTTTGAAGGGAAGCCATTCCGGGCCTCCAGTCCATATCTTGGCTTTCTTAGATTGCCTGATGCTAATTCCTCTGGTGACTAAATCCGCTGGGTTTTCCTTGGAGTGTACATGCCGATATCCGAAGGATGACCCTAGACTGCGGATGTCCGCCACACTGTTTTGCACATATGGGATGGTGCTTCTGTCATTCCTGATCCATTGCAAGGCTGCTTCTGAATAAGACCAGATAATCACCTCTTTAATACGTTCTCTTAAGAGATTCTGTAGGTTATATGCAAGTTGTGTGCCCAGTTGTAGGGCTGCCAATTCTAGTTGCGGTAAGTAATTGTGGTTCTGTTCTTCAATGGAGCAACCCTGGCCTTTGAGGTCATAATAACCGATTGGTTTCCATCAGTAAGATAACTGACTGCACCATAAGCACAGGATATGCGTGGGAACTTGAAAGAGGGCAGCTCCTTAATTTCCTTAGCCAATTCATTCCACCTTTCTAGATATGAAGTAGGTAAATGTGAACCCCATCCCACCTTTTCTGCCTATGCTTTTTGATTAAATAGTTTTCCTTTAATAGGAATGGGGGAACAAAGTCCAAAGGGGCCAAAACAAGTGGATACCAGCGAAAAAAAGTTGTCGTTTGGTCACATATGACAATGATGTAAACCTACATTCCTTTAAGGATAGAGTGTCATTAATGATGTCCCATTCTAGACCCAATACTGTGACTAGGTCAGTAGGGGGAGAGACCAAATCATTATCCCTTTGGATTACTTCTCTTAACATTTCTGAGTTGCTATTCCATTGGGCCAGAGACATGCCAGCAATAGTTAGCTCCTTGTTAGCTGCTTCATATATCTTAACTATTTCCGTATCACTATTTGTCGTCCCCATCAAATTGTCTACATAGAAGGAAGAGGACAATAATTCTGCAAATGGTGATTTGGAAAGTTTGAAGTGATGTTTCTAAGTCATCTGTAACAGAAAGGGGCTGCATGTGGCTCCAAATAACACAGATGCGAAACGATAAGTTTTGGTTTCGCTACTATCATCCTGAGGGTTTGCTGGCCATAAAAACCTTGTGAAATCTCTATGATGAGGTTGCAGTCCTATAAGTAGAAAGGCCTTTTCAGTATCTGCTACAAATGCAAACTGGTTGATCCTGAACTTGATTAGGGTATCACCTAATTTTTCTGTGAGGGACCAGTTAACAAACAATCGTTAAACGAGGCATTTGTCCTTTAACTTTTGGCACTGCAATTGTACACAATCCGTAAAGGAGTGGTTGCAGACTGCTTCCGTACCGCATGATGAGTTAGATAATGAGTATTAGTGCTCACTATTGAATCAGCAACTTCTTCAATAACTCCGGCTTTTAATTGTTCCATGATAATGTTGTGATAACATTGTAGTAACTCCGGTTGATTTTTAAATCTTTTCCTTTGATGCATTTGCCCTAAGGCAAGTCCATAGTTATGGGGGAGGAATGGATGGTTCGTCTCAAGGGAAGTTCCACCCAATACTTTCCTTCCTCATACTTTACAGTTCCTTCATAATGTTTGAATGCCTTTACATCATTTCAGGATTCTTGGTTCGGGTTAATATCCATGACATCTAAATCCCACAATTTATGTATGGGATTACAATCAGTCACCACTGCATCGCATATAGTGCGTGGTTCAATTAGTAATGATGCGGGGTCAACAGGTTGACCGTGCAGGATGTAGGAGTCTCATCGCTGTGATCAGGTATGATACCATAGATCAAGTGCCCAGTGGGCACTGCCCACCTGGGGACTGCATAAGATCCACTTTGTTCACAGTAATTGTTCCACACAAGAAACTTCCGATGAAATCTGCTCCTATCAATAGTTGGATATTATCCACTACATCGGAGTATATATCCTTATCTGCCAATCGAATGCCTAATTGCTCTATTTTATTGGCAGTTGTCAATAACCCTGGAGTGGTGATCTGTTTGGGCATTTCCTCCACTACAGCCATCGTGACTTTCTTCCTATGTCTGCCTAAGACAATGTCGAGTTTCACTATTTCATAAATCTTCTCTCTTCCTTACCTGTCAAAGCAATCTAAAGCCATGTTCATGTTGGTTATAAATTTAAGCTCTAATTTACTAGCCAAAACTCTAAGTATAAAGGATCTTTGAGAACCTTGGTCAAAAAATGCTCGTGTTCTTTCTACCTTTTCGGCTCTTGGTATATCCAAGATCTAAGAATATAAGGTCTAACCACTTCCGACCGAATTTCGAAGGAGTTGGCACAGCGGGCCTGTGAACGTCACCTGGCTGTTGAAAGTGGGGTTGGCAGGTCCTATAGCTGTCAGTTGAAGCTGGTGCGTCGTTTAAGAAAGACCTTCCCTTCGCTCGCACCGCTCCACGCAATTAGTTATATTCTGACAAATATTATATAAAATATATATATATATATAAAATATTATAGTTCCTGTCCATATATATGAAAATATAATATATATGATATATAATATATATATATATATATATATAATATGAAATATTATAGTTCCTGTCTTCCTTGGCGTATATATAAAATTATAGGCCACTCTATCTAAATGGAAGAAGTAAGATTGTATAATTTGTTATGCATGCTTTCATTTACTAAGTTTCTAGAATACAAATTTCATACAGCCTGATATGCTTAATTGCTGTATTTCAATCTTAATCCTAATTCTACAGCTATCATTTCACTAAATTAACTGAGGCCGTAACCACAGATGTCAATGTTAATTTGTAATACTAGCATATTTACTCTAAAAATTGCCTCTGTCGGGATTTATTCCCGACAGACTAAGGACAATTCAAGAATGTATTTAATATTCGTATAGGCTTAACTTCTCTTAGTTCATCATTCAGATTTTCAACATATAACTCCAAGGTTATATAACATTTGGAGATTCGAGAAATAAAGAGTTATAAACGAAGTCGTTTTCACTCTAACGAACTCTTGAGACTTCAGTTTCAGTACCGGCAATTGTTTTGATGCGTTGTAAACAAAGTTGAGGAAGCACATGCTTGTAGCGTGCAGTATAGTACTCCAAAATCACGACGCAGTGGAAGGTCTTTACTTTAGAATTTGGAAGTCAAGGTATACAGAGTTTATTGTATTTTGCTACACGTCTCTATTGTATCATTAGCAAGTTCTTTACTGTCTTCTGACAAATATAATAATATTCACCATGTGTTTCACTGACCCATGTGATGATGTGTTTGTGTACCACTGGGCACTTGCAACCACAATCACAATCAACAATGGAATTTGAGGACCACAATGGAAATAAGCTTACATGTATTTTTGTGTTATCCTCGGCAATTGTAATTGATATTTCGAACTATGTGTTCTTTTCATTATCTGCACCATGTATATTGATTCAATGCCAAATATACTTACCTGGTACTATTATTTAGGTACCCCCACAAAATTTAAGAAAAAAATTAACCTTTAAATTATTGTTGCATATGAAAGACAACTTTATTAGAAACAAAATGCTTTTTAAATTTTTTAAATAGCTTGAAAAATAAGGGAGATACGATTTTTTTAATTATTTTCTTAGCCCGCATTTTTGGCTAGACTTTACCATAACAAAGTGTTAGAATTAAGGGTGGTAATTTGTAAAGTTTTCGGTAAAGAAATACACATTAACTCTAATCCACTGGTCCAATTTTATTAAAATTCGGAATACTTGGGTTTTATGGATCAACAAATCACATGAGCATGTCAAAAACAATGTGAGACATCTCCATCATACCATATTTGCCTTTTCATGGCAACCATGAAGCTGTCAATGGTGGGTCTCACTAAACGCCGACCGAAGTTGACCAAAACCACACAATGACGGTTTTTGCTCAAATGCATAATTTATATATAAAAAATAGCACATGGTTGCATTATTTTACCTATTTTCTTTAAAATGGAAGATTTCCACGTAAAATGATCAAAGAGAAGTTACGTTTTTATCCTCTGAAAAATTATCAACCGGCAACCAACACTGACGAAACCCAAACAATGACAGCGTTGGTTGCCGGTTGATAATTTTGTAGAGGATAAAAACATAACTTCTCTTCGATAATTCTACATGGAATTCACACATTTTAAACAAAATAGGTCAAATAATGCAACCATATGCTATTTTTTATATATCAATTATGCATTTGAGCAAAAACCGTCATTGTGTGATTTTGGTCGTCAATGGTAATAAGTAAACAAAATCGAACGCGAACTGGACGCATCAGATTCATGGGTGATATGGCTACATTCCGGGGCGCTAAGCTCAATTATGAAGTGCTAAACGATATTAAGCTTCTCATGTCCGGGAGAAAATAGGTTGATAAACTTGTTTATGTAACTTAAAATTATGTTTAGAGATTCCTTACCTTAATATTTTTACTCGGAAAACTATGTTGCCGAGTTTGATAACCAAATTTCCGTTTAAATCGTTGAAAATTATTTGTTTCTATTTCAAGAATTAGCCTTACACTTGCAAAACAACAAGATAATTTGAATATCTTTCACATGCGCTAAGCGCGGGAAGCATTCAAATTGAACCAAATAAAAGCTAGTGGGCCGCAACATATGGCCATGAAAACAATACATGGTCGACGGTGGTGCCGCGCGTGGATTCGGGGGTACCTATATTATTATTATTACCTTGTTACATTGTAACATTTCACATGAAATGCTCCGTATTTTGCCAGGAATAATTAAGTTGTTATTATTTGTATGCAGGTGGAGTGAACTTGAGAGGAAAACCGAGAATGAGGTGAAGAGATAGGGTGAGTTTGGCTTAAGTGAATGTGGAGGGGGTGGGTTGCAATATGATGAACCAGTGGGGGAAAGCTCTGTTCTGCTTTTCTGCTCTGGATTTTACCCAATCAGTGTGTTGCGAGGGTGGGGCTATGTCAGAGCAATCCATTATCCTTGGGGAATGAGAGGGGAAGTGTGGTTGCATGAATTTTATGTGTGTAGGACACGGGTTACTGGTAAAATTCCAGAATCACATAAATGCTGTATTCAATATTAAATTTCTGTTGTCCAATAGCTCCTCACTTAGTATAACCTAACCTAATTTAGCCTGATGTAACAATTCCATAGAAAAAAATTGGTCTTCAAATGCATACAAGTGAAAAATGTGTTTTTATGGTACTGGAGTAGAACCTCTGCCTTGACTTGGTCACCCTTCATTGTACGAATAAGACATAGGTATATACTATTTGTTTATAGTTGAGTAGTGTCCTTTTGAAAGTGATTTCAACTAAAAAAAATATGTTTTATACTTGGGTAATTTTTCCTAAGTAAAACCATGCTTGTTTTTTGAAAGTCCAGTTATTTGGACCTTGCATTTAAGAGCTGTGTGTAAATGTACCTCACATTTTGTGAATCTGCACAGGTAATACTCATAAAATGTGCACCACTAATAGTGAATTCATAATTGGGCAAACATAACAAATCCATTAGACAAGAACATATGAAGATTTGTCATATGTTAGGTTAAGTTGGGTTCTTCCACACCTCAAGTACCTGCACTAAAATTTATACAGTACATACATATACTAAAGGGAGGTAGTCAAAAAACAGGCATAAAAACTACTCCCACCCATTCCATCCCTGTCATACTCCACTCCCCTCCACCTTCTTCCCTCCCTCTTATCTTGGCACCTCCTGGATGATGGGTCATCCCAGCATCTTGTCCACTGCCCTGGGGCAGAAGCAAGTTGCAGGACACAACACATCCACAGCAAGGCCGCTTCATTAAATCAGTGACCCCACCTTCTCTATCCCCTCATGCAGAAAAGGAGAAGACGGGGAGAAATCCCTTCGGGTTGCGTCAAATTTTTCTCACACATACTCCCTCATCCCCCATTCCATCTCATGCATCACAACATCATCCATATACAACCATTCTCCATTCACCCCTGTCTTCTGTCCTCTCCCATCCTTCCTCAACAGACATTTCCTTCATCCCTCTCATCCTAGGTCACCCCCTCATGTTCACTCCTTCCACATCTGCTTTTCACACCTCTGTTACTAGTCTTTCTTCACTCATTCTTCCCATGTGTCCAAACCATCCAGATACTCTTTCATCAACCCTATCTCCCAACTCCCTTTCCACCCCCGTTCTCCTCCTCACCTCCTTATTTCTCACTCTATCCATCCTAGTAACCCCTATCATACTTCTCAGACACTTCATCTCAATTACATTCAAATTCCTCTCTCTTCCTCTCGCATGTTCCATGTTTCTGCTCCATACATTGCTGTCGGCATAATCACTCCTTCTTACAATCTCCTCATAGCATTCAGTCCCAAATGTCTATTTCTCATTACACTTTTTAATCCACCAAGACATTTACTCAGTTTTTTAAATGGCTTGAAAAGTAAGGGAGATATGACATTTTGAAGTTATCAGCAATCCCAAATTTTTGGCATGACTAAAATTAAAAGGTGAGAATTAAGTAGACATGCACGGGTAACTCAGGTAAAGATTTTGGCAAAGAAACACACATAAACCACTGGTCTAATTTTAATTAGATATGGAATTAATGGGTTTTATGTGTCAACAAATCACCTGGGGATATCAAAAACAATGTGGGACATCTACATCGTACCAATTTTGCATTTCCATGGCAATAATTAAGTCGCCAATATAGAAATAATCATCCATAAAAAAAACTGGTCCAATTTAAATGCAACTTGGCATATGAAGAGGTTTTATGGGTCAATAAATCACCTGAGCATGTCAAAAATAATGTAGGACCTTTCTTTTATGCTATTCGTACTAACACCGATCATGTTGCCATGGCCACAATTAAGACTGTACACATGAGTCCGCGGGCGGCACCACCATCGTGGATAGAATTTTCCCGCCGCAATTTAGAGTGACCCATTCCACTATGTTCTCCTGAATTTGAACTCTGGCAGCATTCAATGTATACCCAGGTGGTTCAAAATGTCTTCCTGTTCTAGAAGTTTAGATTCAGTTCTTCAAAAATAGAAGGATTGCTGCTAGATAGTATCTAGCAGCAAAACCTGACAGTCCAAAACACATTTTCCAGCAGCAAATGCACAGCTGCAACATTAACAATGATCTTGAAGTTGCTCATTTCTGGGAAAAAACAAGCTAACATGAATATCACATTAAAAACTGCTTATATAGGTGCCTTCTCTTTAGATTTCCACTTGGAAAACTAAATTACCACTGCAACTATCCAAATTTACAATTAAATCGGTGAAAATCCCATTTTTGAAGAACTCGATCTAAATTTCTAGAACAGGAACACTTTTTGAATCACCTGTGGCTGCACTGAATGCTACCAGAGTTCAAACTCAAGGCGAAGCCAATCCAAATGGTTGCAAAAATACGTACATACATATACCAAGGCTTTTTCCCCCTTCCAAGGGAAGTAGCCAAAAAGGGAAAGGCATAAAAACACTCCCACCCATTTCATCCCTAAATACACTCCACACCCCTCCCACCCTCCCTCTCATCTGAGCACCTCCTGGATGACGGGTCATCCCTGCACCCTGCCCACCGCCCTGGGTCAGAAGCAGTGTCGCAAGACACAGCACATCCACAGCAAGGCCGCTTCATTTAATCGGCGACCCCCCCTTGCATATAAGGAGAGGACGGGGAGAAATCCCTTTGGGCTGCGTCAAAATTTACTCACACATACTACCCCACCCCATTCCTCCTCATGCAATCACATCATCATCCATATACAACCATTCTCCACTCACCTCTGTCTTCCGTCCTCTCCCTTCCTTCCTCAACAGACATTCCCCTCTTCCCCAAAGCCCCCTTCACCCCATCCATCCACCTCATCCTAGGACGTCCCCTCATGTTCACTCCCTCCACATCTGCCTTCCATACCTCTTTTACTAGTCTTTCTTCACTCATTCTTTCCATGTGTCCAAACCATCCTAATATTCTTTCATCAACCCTATCTCCCAAATCCTTTTTCACCCCTGTTCTCCTCCCCACCTCCTCATTTCTCACTCTATCCAGCCTAGTAACCCCCACCATACTTCTCAGACACCTCATCTCAAACACATTCAAACTCCTTCTCCTTCTCTTATGTTCCACGTTTCTGCCCCATACAGTGCTGTTGGCACAATCACTCCTTCATACAGTCTCCTCTTCGCATGCATTCCCAAATGTCTATTCCTCATTACACTCTTTAATCCACCAAGGCATTTACTCGCTTCTCTCAATCTACATTCTACCTCCACCTTCACTCCACCTTTTCCTGCTACACTTGCACCCAAGTATCTAAAACTATCCACTTCCTCCAGTCGCTCTCCCTTAATGTTCACTTCCAGTCTACTGCCACTTTCACCCCTTGTACATCTCATCACCTTACTTTTACCCACATTTATCTTTAGCTTTCTTCTATCACATACTCTCCCAAACTCTGCCACCAGCTTCCTCAATCCCTCCTCTGACCCTACCACAAGCGCAGTGTCGTCCGCAAACAACAGCTGGCTCACCTCCCACTTTTCTCCATTTTCTTTAACCATCTCCAATCCCTGACCCACTACCCTAGCATTCACCTCTCGCACCACCCCATCCATGCATAAGTTGAACAGCCAGGGCGACATAACGCATCCTTGACGAAGTCCCACCTTTACTTCAAACCACTCACTCTCTCCATTTCTAATCCTGACACAAGCTCTACTACTCTCATAAAAACTCTTGACAGCTCCCAAAAGCTTTTCTCCTATCCCATAAATCTGCATAACCTCCCACAGTGCCTTTCTGTCTACCCTATCATAAGCCTTTTCCAGAGCCATAAAAGCCAAAAAAACATCCTTCCCCTTTCCTATAGCTTTCTCACATATCTGTCTTACCACAAAGATCTGATCTACACAACCTCTACCTGTCCTAAATCCACACTGTTCCTCACCAATTACTCCTTCTGTTCCTCTCCTAATCCTCTCAATTAAGATCCTCCCATAAGCCTTCCCTACTACACTTAACAGGCTAATCCCTCTGAAACTACTACATTCACACTTGTCCCCTTTTCCCTTGTAAAGAGGAACTATACAGGCACTTCTCCAGTCCTCCGGTACTCAACCCTCTCTCCAGCAAACATTAAATAACCTCACCAACCAGTCCACCATCACTGAACCTCCCTTTTTCAGACATTCTGCATGGCATCCATCCAGACCAAGTGCCTTACCTGCTTTCATCATCTTTACAACTGCCTTCACCTCATCCTTCCTTATTTCTCCTCCATTCTCCTCACTCATCACTCTCATTTTCTTCGCAAAAATGGCGGCAGAAAAATCCCATCTGCAATGGTGGTTCTGCCAACAGACATATCACTTATGTCAGAGGTCAGATTTTCTCATCTTTGGTAACATGTACATGTCTAATGGATTTGCTATCTGTGCACCCTATTATGAATTCATTATTAGTGCTGGATATCATATGAATATGGTTGTACAGATTCACAAAATGTGCAGGACATAAAGATTAGAAAAAAGTTATTGTGAATTAATGTTATCATTTTTATGAAATTCATCATATTTATACCTTTGCAAAATATTTCATCTTTGTAAATAATGGTCTCAGATTATATAATAAACTTCATCAATACACCTTTACAAGATTTGTGAATTTATGAATATTTGCAAGTTGCTCCTTCTACCAAAAGTTGTCCCTTCAAGTTTTATCTGCAAATAAAAATAGTCCAATAAAGAGAAATGAAAAAGGTCTAGCAATATTTTTTTCATTGTAAATTATGTATTAACCCCATAATGAGATTTTCATCTCTATTGATTGGCGCAATTACTTCATATACTATAGATTGCCTCTTAAAGTTATCTCTAGCTTAGCTTAAAACCATAGTCTAATCTAGCCCAACCAAATCTATATCTTTATACCAAGTACTTTTCCCCTCTTATAAGGGAGGTAGCTAAGTCAAAGGCATGCACCCTCCCACCCATTCCACTCCCTTCCAATACCCTTGTTTCCCTTCACCTTAGCTCCTCGTGGATGAATTGTCATCTGTCTCCTGCCTACTGTCCAGGTTAGAAGCAATGAAGCAAGACTATACAACCACAGCAAGATTGCTTCTCTTAACAATCCCCCTCTACATCCCCTCATGCAGAAAATAGAGGAGAAATCCCTTTGGGTTGTGTTGAAGTAACATCCATATACAGCCATTCTCCATTCACCTTTATCCCCTGGCTTCTCCCTTGTTCAATTTCTTGCTCAAAGCCATTTTCATCCTATCCATCCATTGGTCGCCCCCTCAAATTCACTCCATCCACCTCTGCTTTTCACACCTCTTTTGCTAATCTTTCTTCACTCATTCTTTCCAAGTGTCCAAACCATCCTAATACTCTTTCATCAGCCCTGTCTGCCATCAACTTTTCCACACCTGCTCTCCTCTTTACCTCCTCATTTTTCACTCTATCCAACCTTGTAATCCCTATCACATTTCTCAGACACTACATCACAAACGATTCTCCTTTCTGCCTCTCCCAAACCTGAACACGCAATTCTCCTTTCTGCCTCTCCCAAACCTGAAGTCTCTGTCCCATACAGTTTCATTGACAGAATCACTCCTTCATATAATCTTTTCTTTGCATCCATTCCCAGATGCATTTCTCATGACACTTTTTAATCCCCAAAGACATTTACTTGCTTCTCTTAATCTACAATTTACCTCAACCCCCACTCCTCCATGTCCTGCCACATGCAACCCCAAATACTTAAAACTACCCACTACCTCCAGCCTTTCTACTGTAAGACTTGCTTTCAGCTTGTTGCCATCCTCTACCCTTGTAAGGGAATTTCCTTGAAGATTTTTTTTGTTTTCTCCTCCTCCAAATTAAATTTTTGGAACTATGTATTTTAAAGGGAAGATTAAGAAATTATTTATGGTTTAATGAGTAACTGATTTGTTTTTCATGGAGTTAGAAAATGTAAATATTTTATTTATGAATTTATTCACTTATTAATTACATAATTCTGCTGCAAAAAAATGTAAATACAGATAAGTTGTCCATTTTCTCTTGCATTTCAACCCCTAAATATGTCATGTATAACTTCTTATAGTGTGAATAAATTTATCTCTTCAGGTGAAATGGCAGATGAATCAAAGAAAGAAGGAAAAATAGTTAAAGAGATCAAGTTGCAGGCAGTTCCTGATTACATAGAAGATATCCAGTTCCATAAGTTTGTTGATAGTGATGCTTGCTCTTCAGATGAAATTGACAAATTATTTCCTCAATTGTATTATAGTGAAAAGGATGTGAGTATTACCAAGAGCCATGCCTACTGCCAACATCTTGCTAATGACCCACAGTGGAGCAAGGTGGCTGTGGCTTTGTCAGATGGATCAATTAAGATCTTGGAAAGAGGAAACTTAGAGGTAGATAGCACCATTGAAGCTCACAGTAAAAATTTGACAGGTCTTATTTTTAGCCCCGAAAATGGCAATTTGATCTGTTCAAGTAGTGGTGATGGGTTTGTCAAGCTCTTTGATTTACGAGCTGACAGGTTTGTCAAGGAATATTCCCATTCAGAAGAAGGTGGTGAAAAGAAACCTTTTCTCTGCGTAGACCTTTCTTCAAATGAACGAGTTGTGTGTGCAGGTAGCGAGCTGATGGGTGAGGATTCCTTTCTGATGTTCTGGGATTTGCGAGGAGACAAGTTACTTGGTGGTTACTGGGAGAGTCATTCAGATGATATCATCCAAGTCAAGTTCAATCCCAAAAAGCCTGACACCCTGGCCTCAGCTTCAACAGATGGCCTTATCAACATTTTTGACATTTCCAAGCCTTGTGAAGATGATGCCCTTACATATTGTCTCAGTGCTGATGTAGCAGTGGACAAGTTGAGATGGACACAAACTGGAGGAGTTGTAAGAAATATAACTGCTCTTACAGACATCAATTCTCTCCAGTATTGGGATATAGAAGAAGTTGCTCCTATGTTCAACTTGAAACGAGAGACCATAACATCAGCAATGAAGAGGAATTATAAAGAAGAGTGCTATTTAGTGGATGTGGTTGATGAGGGGCTAAAAGATCACAGTCTTATCCTTGTTGGTTCAGGGTTGGAGAGTGAACCAAATTGGTGTTTACGAACTTTAAGATTCAATAAAGAGAAAGGAACCCTGCATCCGCATGGTGCTTTGGTGAAAAGTGCAAAGTGGCAGGTGGTACGGGCATGTCTCTACCATAAAGCCACAGAAATGTTTTTAACTGCTGGTGAAGAAGGGATTATCTCAGTCTGGTCAACAAACATGAAAGAATTACCGAAAGTGATCAATGACCTTAAGATAACTGGTAAACATAAATCAAAGAGAAGCAGACCTTACTAAGTTAAAATTCAACAACTAAGGGTCCATTTGTAGTTTTGAATTCATATTTGTGTTAGTTTATTGAAACAGTTGCAGATGAAATAGATTGAAATGGCATAATGGAAACATTCTGTCCTGATTGATCAATGCTGGGTGTAAAATGAAATTTGTGAAACTGACCCAGGAACTACACAATAATACAAAACAATATCTTACCAGATGTAACTTTGTATCAAGGTTGTTACATTATTTTAATTTTAAGGTATAATAAAGTTGATTTATTTTTTTATTATTATTTTTTTTTTCCTTTCCCATCTTTGAACTTGAGGTATCAATTTTTTTCTCATATTGTAATTTGTGAAGAAATGGATGAACTGTAACTGGTATAGTCAGTACTTCAGCTAATATGTGCATAGTCTACTAATGCTGGAATGTTCACTTGAAGATGCTGGTCATTTGATTATCAATAATGAAATAAAAGGTATGCTTGCAGTTCTCATTTAATAAATAATCAACTATTGCCTGAGTTCCACTAAGTGGAAAACCCATAGCCCCATGGTGGCTGGCGGCAGTCCATGGAACCTCCCACAGACCTCTCTGGAAAGAAATTTTGGACTGTTGTCTGTGTTATATAAGTATGGGACTTTATATATCATTGGCTCAAAGTGGTAGGTAGAGGAGAGCAGTTTTTGGTTATCAGCTCTCCATGTGTGAAAAAATGTGAGAAATACAGTTTGATAGTGATCTTGAGCCCAGTACAGAGACCAAATGCCAGCCTCTCATGGCTGCACATCCTTGTGAGGGCAAGGAGGGGTTGTTGGGTTTTGAAAAGGGGCAGCTTTGCTGCCCATTTTGTAGGACCACCACATGCAAGTATGTGTCATTGGTCCTGCATTTAATAGTTGAAGAAAAAGTTACTAGTATTACATAAAAAATTGTCCACATGTATATATATATCATCCTCATGTGAATGAGGGGAGGAGTTGCCATGTTATGGAATGGGGAGGGTAAATCAACTTCAGCTGTCAGGCCTGGTGTGGAGGTGCTGTGTCTTGTTGGATTCAGCCAACTAGAACATTGGGTATGAGCATAGAGACCCTTCATACACAAAGAGCTAAGATGGAAGGGACAACAAGTGGTTGAATGGTAGGTGTATTCATTGACTTGAATATGACCTTATAAGGGAGGATTTTTTGTGTTTATATATATATATATACAGTTGAACGTCGATAACGAACAAGTTTTGTGAAAAAATTTTGTTAATGAGTGGTACTTCATGTTATGAACATACCCATACACCTGTACACAATTCCACTGTCAGTAGTGCTTTGGGGTGTTTCCCATAATTGTTTTGGTTAGTTGACATTTTGGTTTATGAACGTGGTCATGGAACGCAACAGTTCCAAGTTTAATATATGAGGTCTCACTGTATAATTTATATATATATATATATACAGTTGGCACCAAAGATATTGGCATGATGCCTTTTTCTTCTGCAATGGTCAAAAAAATAATTAACAAAGATATTTGAGGGCACATACGTATACCAAGGGCTTTTTCACCCTTACAAGGGAGGTAGCCAAAGTCAGAGGCATAAATCCACTCCCACCCATTTCATCCCCACTTACCCCACTTCCATTCACCACCCCTCCCTACCTCTCTTTTTTTCTTGGCTCCTGGGTGATGGGTTATCCCTGCATCTTGCCCATTGCCCAGGATCAGAAGCAATGCAGCACTTACCAGCCTTTAATACTTTGTGGGGAGTTCTCTCCTTTCCAGACAGCTTGCCAAGCATCAAGGAATGGATTCAGAAAGTCTTTGGAGTATTTGGGGTTCCAATTTGCCCCAGATGGCCTGAATCTCCTTTATGAGCTTTGGCACAGTTGTGGTATTATGTCCTCATAGCCATCACTTGATAAGTCCCCAAATATTTTCAATGGGGTTTAAATCTGGATTATTACCAGCCCAGTCTTTCATGTAGTCCACTCCCACAAGCTCAAACCAATCCTTGATTAATTTTGCTGTGTGTGCAGGTGCACCATATTGCATAAACACTTCTTGCATACATCAAAGCAATCCTCTAGATGGTCATACAACAGTTCCAAGTAGTGTTCTTTATTCACAGTATACCATGATACTATCAGGGTACTTGGCTGTCCCATGTGTACTTGGTGTGGTATGGGTCCATACCAGGTTGTGACTTTACCTTTCCTCCTTGGTTCCAAGTAATGTTAAATGTAGTCTCATCACTTCACAGTATCTTCTTCCACTTTTCACTATCCCATTTCATATATTTCTTACAAAATTGCACACATTTTTACTTGTGTCTTTAATAGAATGAGTTTACGTTGTGGTGCCCAATATTCATATCCAAGGTTGTCCCAGAGGCAGCATTGGATAGTCCTAACGGACACCTGTTGCAGGAGTTGCAGATTTTTTCTTTTAACTCCTTTGTGATTTTAGGTTCAGCTTCCACCTATCCCTGAAACACCTTAAAGAGTCCTCTTAGAAGTCTTCCTAGCCAAGCCTAGTCCTCTTGACTTGGAGTGGCAGGTCATCACTTCCTACATCCTCATATTTCTTTGTCCCTATCTGGACACTGTGAATTGCTATCCCTGTCTGGATTGGGATAACTTTATTGCATTTTCCTGCCACACAGAGTGATGATATCACTGCAAATTGGTCCTTTGTCAACCCTGGACCTTGTGGCATTATCCCACAATGCATAAAAAACACCACAGATAACAGAAGGAAAAAGACGTGGGTCACATAAAAATAAAATGGAATGAATAAATAAACCACTCTATGAAATACAATGGGCAACTGAGATCTTCTTTCTCTAAGACTTAAGCTCCACCCACTCTATCTCATGCCCCCCCCGAGGCCCAGTACTTTGATGTAGTGGGGGGGGCTTCCGTGTAGCAAGGACGGGCTGAGCTGTGCCAGTCAGGTGCAGACGAAAACTGAGCCAAAAGTGTTTTTTTTTTTTTTTTTTTTTTTTTTTAGTGAATAGATAGGGGGTCCCTCACCCTTTTTTTTTGTGAATTCCCCTGTCCCTACACTTCATATTTGCTACCCTACTCTCCTTTTTCACCATCTTTCTCTAATATTTGTTAAGGAAGGTTCTGGTATCTTGGTGCCTCCCAAGCTACATGTCTGAACCCAGTCAAGTGGGGATGTATACCGCGAGGTCACTACTTCCTGCGAGGGCCGAAAGCCCACTGATTGGGGAATGCATGTTTGTGAGGTAGGTACTAGGGTGCCGACTTCCTTTCTCCCTATCCTGTACACATGCAGAGTGACTACGCCGGACCCATCCTAAATGGGACAAAACAAAAGAGGACAACCCCGGGTTGACAAAGTCTCTAACTCTCCTCCGAGGCCCTGCATGTGTAAATAGTCGTTTCTGGAACTTCCCGACTCTGCAGAGACTTTTCTTTTATTGCTTGAGGCATCAGGCAACTGCAGTATCTTCATCCATGCATTTATTTTTCTTAATATATGGTGTGGCCTCATAAATATACACGATCATGGCGGCTGTCCAAACTGAATATTCTAAACCTCCACCACTACCTGATCCTCCTCCTAAACCCCCCGATCCCTCTCCTAATATTGCCAATCCTAATGTTGATGCTATTGACTCAGCAAAAGTAAAACCCCCAGTTGATGACTCCGGCTTGAAAAAGGACTTCAGTAAAAATACTAAGACTTCATAGACAGATAATTCTGTAGCCCAGGAACTTACAATTAGAATGGATTCTGAAGTGATGAAAACATCTTTAGATACTCAGAAACCAATAAATAGCCTAAATACTGCCCCTAATAGTCATAGAATCTTACATCTAAAATATGTCTCTCTTGATAAGAGTTATACAAATTTGGACAAATGAAAGAGATCAGGGTTAAACTAACTGACAACTTTAAAGCTTGGCTAGTCTGGATCTCATTTCTTTCTAATCAGGATGCAGCTGCTGCCTGCTTGGATTATAATAACTGCAATGAAAATGAATCTTCGGCCCAACTTGTTGCTAGAGTGCCACCTAACCTGGATATCTTTTATCCAGAAAACCCAGTAGAGGAAAGGAAGGAAAGTGTGCAGAGGCCTCCCAATCCAGCTAAGTGGCTTATTATCACTCTTGCAAAGGAACGTGCTAACTTGTTCAAGTTTAAAAGATTCTTGAAGAGTCACCTTGGCTGTGGTAATTTGACTAACTCGCAGGTATCACAATTTGGAAGAAATTCCTTCTTAATTCATGTAAAATCTTATGAACAAGCTGCCATGGTGCTTAACTTGAAACAGAAATCCAACATTAAGGAAGTTAAATCCCACTATACCTTTAGTTATGCCAAAGGGGTAATTTTTAATAGAAATCTGTATGACTTTGAGGAAGAAGAAATTTTAGAAATGTACCCAACTAATGTTTGGAAGGTTGCTAAAATCCCTCGTTCTTCTATGATTATCCTAAGTTTTTCTGATGAAGATCTACCTCATTATGTAGAGATAGAAAAAGAGATAGTTTATGTGAAGCAGTTTAAGCCCCTTCCCCTTCAGTGCTTTAACTGCTATGGTTTTGGCCATCCTTCCTGCAGATGTGCAAGGGACAAACTGTGTTTGATATGTGCTCAGCCTGAACATGGGGATAGTTCCCACCCAACAGTTTGTATAAATTGTAAAGAAGAGCATGATGCCAGAGATAAGAACTGTGTAATTTATGAGAAGGAACAGGAAATGCTACTAAAAGCTCATGCAGAACATACAAGTGTAGGACATGCTAAAAGACTATTAAGAAATTCCAAAAGATACAGTGATGTTGTTAAAACAAATAGTAAAGTGGGTCAGCCAACTGTAGAACGCAATAGAAATAAAAATGCCAATATGAATGGTTCTGTTAACACTGAACCCAAGCCTCAGTGTAAAATTGTCACTATGAAATCTAATGGTCTTTCTTCTCAACTAGGAATTTGTAATACTTCTGAACCCTCCTCTGCAGAGGTTTCCTCACCCCTTGTTGAAGGGGTGTCCCCTGCCCCATCTGGAGGGGCACCTAAGGTTTCTATTGTAGAAACCTCACAAGCTTCTAATGAAGCCTCCTCTCAGGCAATCTCTCTTCCAGACTTGGGGGACTCCCCAGTAGAGGGATTGCTGACTAGTGTGCCTCACTCGGTAGAGGTGCACAGAAGCAATGAGGATCAACCAAATGCTGAACCCAAGCCTCAACGTGAAAGAGTCACTACTAGACCTAATCGTTCTTCTCCACAACTTGGAAATTGTAGTACTGTACTTCTCAACCCTCCTCTGCGGAGGTTCTCCCATCCCCAGTTGAGGGAATGTCTCCTGCCCCATCTAGAGGGGCACCTAAAGTTCCCATTGCTGAAACCCCACAGGGTTCCTTTAATAAAGCCTCCTATCAATCAGTCAACCTTCCAAACTTGGGGTGGCTCCCCAATAAAGGGATCACGGACTGATGTGCCTCACTCAGTTGAGGCACACAGAAGCAAAGCTATGGAGTCTGAAGCTGTGCGCAGTAAAAGACTCCACAGTCCACCCTCATCTCCATCCTCTTCCCCAAATCGTGATATGCAATCTAAGAAAGGAATTAATAACCCAAACTCTACATCGTCGGTCGGACCATTGTCAGAGAGGAGGATGCCACCCACGAAAGCAAAGAAATTAGAAAAGAACCCATCTTGTAGAGCAGGTTCAGATTCTCTTTAAAGAACATGATGTGTCTGCTATTTGTCTCCAAGAAACTATGCTTGGCGATTTATCCCCTAATGTTGGACTTAATTATAAATTTTACAGATCTCCTATGATTGGGGGCCATGCCCATGGAGGTACTGGTATCATTGTTAAGAAATCTGTAAACCACAGAAGTGTCCACCTACATTTGGTGTTGCAGGCTTGTGCAGTACAAATCTTTACCACTAAATGGATCACTTTATGTTCTTTGTATTTGGAACCTGAACTGGAAGATAGACTTCTAGACATACATAACCACCCCCGCCAGTTTGAGTTAAATGACCTACAATTTTTGGTTGACCAGCTCCCTGAGCCTTTTATTCTAATGGGTGACTTTAACGCCAAGCATCCTCTATGGGGTGAATCAAGGTGTGACCCCTGGGGCAATATAATTGAAGAATTTATTGATAATAATGATGTCATTTTGATGAATGACTGTTCCAAAACTAGGTTTGATGTGTTTCACAACTCAAGTTCTGCTATAGACCTATTTGTTCATCATCCTTAAGATTAGACTACAGTTGGTCAATAGATGAAGATTTACATGGTAGCGACCACTGGCCTATCCATATCAAATATTTAAAGAACACTCCCTCCTCTTGCTTACCTAAATGGAAGACAGGAGAGGCTAATTGGGAATTATTTAGGAGATCCACAGAGATTAATTATAAGACTAGTGATTTTTGTAGTAACTCTGATGCATATGATTACCTGGTAGACATCATACTTTCTGGTGCTTTCTCTTCCATTCCTAGAACAGCTGGTAAACCTCAATGCCCAGTAGTCCCCTGGTGGAACGATGAATGTGCTTTAAGCAGAAAGATTACAAGAACTTGCTATAAGAGATATCGGAGATATCCTTGTTTAGTCAATAAGATAATGTACAGAAGAGCTCGAGCAAAGCAGAAGAAAACCTTCAAGAAAGCAAGGAGGGAATCCTTCATTAAATATATTAGCAAATTGAAATATGACTCTTCCCCTACCTTAGTATGGAATAGGATTCGAAAATTACCAGGAAAGTTTACTCCATCTCCTTTACCCATTCTGAAGATAAATGACTCTTTTATATCAGATACAAGAGAAGTAGCAGAGGCTTTTGGAAGACATTATGCTGATATTTCAAGCCCACTACATTATTCACATGATTTCAGAAGAATTAGAGCCAAGACCGCGATTATTCCTCCTACCAATACGAACTCGGAGGCATATAATCTTCTCTTCACCTTGGATGAAATGGATCATGCTTTATCTTTATCCTCCCCAACCTCTCCTGGAGAGGATGACATTCTTTATTCCATGGTTGCTCACTTATCCATATCCTCAAAGAAATTCCCTTTAAATGTGCTGAACAAATTTTGGTCTTCTGGATCTTCTCCCAAATCTTGGAAGACTTCAATCATCATAGGAATCTTAAAGGCAAGAAAAGACCCTCATGACCCACAAAGTTACCTATTGCTCTCACTAGCTGCATTTGTAAGATCTATGAAAGAATGGTTAATATGCGTTTAGTTTGGTTTTTGGAATCTAAAAATCTCCTATCTAACAGACAGTTTGGATTTAGAAGAAATAAGTGCACTCTAGACCCCTTACTTTTTATCGCTCGTGAGATTCAGAATGCCTTCGCAATTCAGAACTCGAGCATTGCTGCGTTTTTTTTGCTTGAAAAATGCCTACGATACTACCTGGCGGGGAGGCATTCTGAAGCAAGTTGTAGAGTTGGGTATCGGGGGTAATATGTTCAATTGTTTAAAGGACTTCTTGTCTGACCGTTATCTAAAAGTCCGAATGGGCTCTTCTTTCTCTTGCGCATATTTTCAAGAGGAAGGGATTCCCCAGGGAAGTGTTCTGAGTCCTACATTCTTCAGCATAGCCATTAATAGTTTATTAGAACAAGTTCCCACAGGAGTTCATGGATTGGCTTATGTTGATGACTTCGCTATTGTGTGCAGCAAATCGACAACATTAGAAACAGGCCAAAAGATTCAAGAGGTTATTAACTTAGCAACAGCATGGGCTAATTGCAGGGGCTTCAGATTCTCTGCTGAAAAAACAAAAACCATAAGGTTTTCCAGACTAAGACGCAAGGAAGAGATACCAACACTATTCTTAGAGGGTGTCATATTACCATATGAAGATGAAGTAAAATACTTGGGTCTGGTTTTGGACAAAAGGTTGACATTCACAAATTACATAAATGAGGTTGTATACACTGTTAAACAGCGACTTGATATACTAAAGGTAGTGTCTCGTTTCAACTGGGGAGCAGATCGTATAACTTTAATAAGGCTTTACCAAACATTGTGCCTTAGCAAAATGGATTACAGATGTCAAATTTATGGATTGGCATGTAAAACTTCATTAAAGAAGCTTGATATAGTCCACAATATGGCTTTACGGATCTGTTCGAGAGCCTATAGAACATCTCCAGTGAATAGCTTGTATGTGGACGCAGGAATTCGTCCCCTCTATATTCGCAGGGAGGAATTAAGCCTTAGATATATATCTCGTGTCTTGACATCTAAACAGAATCCAAACTTCAAATATGTAGAGCAGCCGGTAGACAGAGCTCCAAGGAAAAGTACTCTGCCGAAACCTTTAGAAGTGAGATGTGAAGTTGGGACAGAGAAGGTAGGACTTGTTCCTAATACAATTTCTGAGATCACGCCTCCCAAATTCCCTCCTTGGAACTGATGCCCCACTGAAATATGTCCCCTTAAAAACAAGAAAAATAGAACTGCTGTAGAGCTAAAAAGTGAATTTTTAAAACATTTATCAGTACATGCTGATTCAATTTTTATTTATACAGATGGATCAAAATCCCAAGATGGTGTTGGTTGTGCTGTTGTATCTGATAGCACAGTTTTAAAGAGAAAGTTGCCTCATTTTAGCCCTGTTTGTACTGCTGAACTGCTGGCAGTCAGCAACGCCCTCAAATTTGTTTTTAATTCTGTTCCATGTAATAAGAACGTTATTTTTACAGATTCCATGAGCATTCTATCCTCTGTAAATACATTATTACCTCGTCATTTTTTAGTCCAAGAAATACAGGACTGGTTGATTCTCATTAACAACAGAAAGAAGATAAAAGTAAACTTTTGCTGGGTGCCGTCCTATGTGGGTATCACTGGAAATGAACAGGCTGATGCTGCAGCCAAAGCCGCCACTAGGCTCAGCCATATAACAGACCGAAAAGTCCCACATACGGACTTCAAACAAGCGATCCATTGTTATACAATGGAGAAGTGGCAAGAACAATGGACAAGGCTGGACGGTAGTTCTAAGTTAAAAGAGAATCACCCCTTGGTGAACCCTTGGAAGTGTCTTCCTTTGGACAGAAGGTAAGTATTGTTTTGAAAAGATTGAGAATTGGCCATTCCTACATTACTCATAAATTTTTGATGGCAAATGGAGCAGAAAGGCTGGCCCCCCAATGTCCCACTTGCCAAGTAGTTTTTACAATAAAACACATTTTAATTCAGTGCCCTGCATTCTCTAATAAGCACAGGGCAAATTTTTTAACAAATTTATCTTTTAAACAAATTTTAGGGGAGGAAGCTCATGTGAAGAATGTTGTAAAGTTTTTAAAAGACATCAATTTATTTTATGAAATTTAGAATTGTGTATATGAATGCTTGTGAGTGTATGTTGTTGTGATATGTTTTTGTGAATGTTTATTGTTTTTACTGTTTTACTTGAATTTTTATCTATAAAAGATAAATATGCGCTGAATGGCCTACTGGCTCCGGCGCTTGGCCTTCAAGCCAAAAATTTCATAAATCACTCTATCTCATGCTGTCATGCCCTTACCATTGCCATTTTTCTATAGTGGTTACAGGGGGTCCTTGGTAATGTGTCAGGTATTGATGCATAATTTTGGCACTGCCTGCATATGCATATATATATATATGTATATATACAGTATATATATATATATATATTTACCTAGTTGTATTTACCTAGTTGTATTTTGCGGGAAGAGGAGCTATGCTCGTGATGTATCTCGCAGTGTCTAGTTTGTTTTTAAACTCATGAATGGTTTTTGCGCATACTATTTCATTGTCCAGTTTGTTCCAAGTGTCCAAAACTCTATGAGGAAAACTGTTTTTCTTCAGTTCTCTTCTATAGCTATGTTTTTTTATTTTCTTTCCATGTCCTCTTGTGTTTCTTTTGTCCCAGTTAAGTAAGTTCTCTCTATCGAGTACCTCTATATATATGTGTGTGTGTGAGGGTAGATAAAAAAGTTTGAGGAATACTGCCATTGCTAGAACCCAAACAGGTGAGAACAAGAAAAAACGTTAGCATGCATCACTGAAGCCTTAGCTCACTGTCAGTTATTTGCAATGTTATGCAGTGACTACTACAGAGTGAGGATTCTCATAAACTTGCTTTCTTGAACCTTGGAAATTAGCACTTTTGAGAGAAGAGCATACATTCAATTCTTGGTGAAACTCAATGGAAGAGGTTTCAGATAATTGAGGCTTTGTAAAACGTTTATGGTGATGATGCTTCAAAGAAAACAAGTGGATTCAGCAATTCTGAGAAGGCAGGGAAGACCTGGAAGATGATCTGACTGGGAGACTAAGAATGTTGAAAAATTATGAAATGATTGCTGCTGTTAGAAATCTAATTGAAGAGGATAGAAAAATAACAGTCAATCAAATAGCTTTGTCCCTGGAAATATCATATGGATCAGCAAATTCAATTTTGCATCACTACCTAAGACTCAACAAGCTCTGTGCAATGGATCCCAAAAGCATTGCACCCAAACCAGCTGATTCTCTGAGCTGATCATTGGTGATTCAGAACAAAATTGAGGCTGATGAAGAGCTCTTTATGAGTTGAATTATTATAAGTGATGAAATCTGGATCTACCAGTATAATCCTGAAAGTAGACTACAGTCCAAACAATGGCTTCCATGTGGATCATATGGACTAATCAAGTTCAATTCAGAAAGTGATGGCCACCATGTTCTGGGATTCAGAAGAAGTGATACTTGTAGACTTATTTGACAGAATAAGAACTGTTAATGGACCTTACTATGCCGACGTTTTAAAGGCTCTGGTCAAAAAAGAATGAGGAAATCTGTATGTATGTTCTGTGAGAGTTGCAAAGGATATGATTTGAGAGTTCCAATGGGAAGTGTTACCACACCCACCCAGATATCACCCCATCAGAATACTTCCTCTTTCCAAAGCTCAAGGATTCACATAAAGGAGCCTGCTTTGAAAACTTGGAAAAAGCTAAAAATGTATTATTGATTAGTTTTAATACACACAACATATATATGAAATAAATGAACAGAAATAAAGTCCTATTTTTGGCAGCATGGTGCTGATATAGGTCTATGTATCACTGTAAAGTATCACACAACAATGGATGAATGACTTAGATTGAACAACTGAATGCAACAACTTATAACTGGGCCATCATCCGGCTTTTTAATAGATGGTATTTTTTTTTTTGTCCATTAAATTGAGGATCCATTGCATCAGGGTCTATTAAATGGAGGGTTGAGTGTACATATATATATATATATATATATATGTATATATTGAATAAACTAAATAATGACAAATTATATGGAAGATGGAGGAAGTAGACAAGGATTAAATGGGAGAATTTTAATGCTTCTCTGTTTTGACCTGTAGGGTCTTGATCACAAAGTTGACAACTCAAGTACAACAGGGGCTTTATATACATATAGTTGGGTTACCTCATGGGATGCCTGGGAGATCTTGTTACCTGACTGAATATTTCTGTTTGTTTTCTTTTAATAATATATACTTGTGACTTTTTGCCAATTTTGTAAAACCTCCTCTATGGTTAATGTTGTCATTAGTGTTAATGTAGCCTACATTAAACATAGAGAAGGTTTTATAAAACTAGCAAAAGCCACAAGTGTACTAATATTAAAAAAAAAAAACACAAATACTCAGGTAACAAGATCTTCTAGGCATCCCATGAGGTGATTTGACTATGTATATAAAGCCTCTGCTGTACTTGCGTTGTCAGCTTTGTGATCAAGGCCCTGCAGGTCAAAACGTAAAAACATTAAAGTTCTCCTATTTAATCCTCATCTACTTTCTCCAGCTTCAGTGTCATATAATACAGGTAGTCGTCGACTTACGACCTATGCGACTTACGACTGATCGACTTTACGACCACGAGATAGTGCAATAATATTTAACATTTAATAGAGTAATAGAACTGTAATATTATGCCTGGCAGCGCAGAGCAATTACTCCGCACGCCGCAAGACGCGAGTACGATAGTTTTGGCAGGCTGCCGACACCGTCAACATCCCAGCCAGCTAAATATCTTTCAATTTTTTTCTTTGAAGTAAAATGTTTCCTAATTTTGCATTGCATTTTGTATTTCTATATGTTTTGCAATTAACAAAATGTAACAATAAAACTTTTTTTTTATGCCTAGGCTAGTTTGTTGTCAATAACAATATGTTCGGCACAGTACGTAAGCGAAAAGAATGTGTTTTGAAATAAAAAAAATTCTTAATTTTGCCTTGCATTTTTTATTTATATATGTTTTGCAATTAATAAAATGTAACAGTAAAATTTTCTTATGCCTAGTCTGTTATCGATAACAATATGTTCGGTTCAGCATTTTGTATTTTTATGTTTTGCGAATGTAACAATAAACTTTGTTTATGCCTAGTCTGTTGTCGATAACAATATTTTCGGTACAGTACGTAAACGAAATGAATGTGTTTTTAAATAAATAAAAAAATCCTTATTTTGCCTTACAATGATTTTAATGTAACCAACAAAAAGTATTAGTAGGTCAAAGATGACAGGACTTTATTCAGTATGCATAGGCCTTGGCTATGTTTCCTAACGAAATTTATAAAAAAAAAAGTTAATGAATATTAAACAACGTAGCTCAAAGATAATAAGATTTCATTCAGTATGCATACGTTTCCTAAAGAAAGTCTGATGGTAAAATAATATTAAAGTTAAAAAATACAGTATTAAATATCATAGGTTAAAGATGATAGGATTTTATTCAGTATGCTTAGGCCTAGGCTATGTTTCCCAAAGGAAATCAGATAAAACTACAAATAGGTTAAAAAATACTGTACAACATAGTTCAAAGATGCTAAGATTATTTCAATATGCTAACTATAATGTACAATATATATATATATATATATACAGTAATAAAGATATTTAAAGGGTAATATATACTGTATATATATAAAGACCGACTTGCGTCCAGTTCGACTTACGACCTGTCTGTCAGCACCGAACTCGGTCGTAAGTCGACGACTACCTGTATATATATATATATATATATATACATGCACGCATGTATGTGTTTGTGTGGCAGGTTAGAAGTTTTATTTATTTCCTTATTGCCCTTTCCACATTTTAGTTGATACCGTATATATACGTCTATAAGTCGATCTCGTGTAAAGGTCGACCCCCCATTTCTGGCCAAAAAATCTGGAATTTTCCATATACCTCATGTATAGGTCGAGTGGCTTGTTTTTGTTTTGGTGCTGTGAGCATTCCACTGTCTTAATGCTTTGAAGTGGCATGGCTTGCCTGGTATAGCAATTGATTATTATGTTTTTTTTTCACTTCATTAATTCTGATGTATTTTGGTTTATGTTTTTTTTTTTCAAGTTCACTGATTTTAATATCTAATAAGTTTCACTAAAGTTGCCATTTCAACAAAGTGAAAAATTTGAACAGATTACCAAGTTTTTTTTTCATGAAAGTAGCAGTTGCCGACAAGACTGACGAGTTAAACACCATATGAGGACGGAGCCTTTATTTGTACAATGTTTCGCTTATTACAGCCTTTTCAAGTACAAGTTGAGATACATATGCTTGAGATTAAATAAGGGGAAAGGAGGGAACGGGGAGAGAAAAGAAGTAGGGGGGAAGGGAGAGGAGGAGGAGGGGGATTGGATACTGGGAAAGGTTGAGAATGCTGGCCCAAACGTCCGTGGGCAAAATGTTCACAAAGGGTGGTTTAAATATTTCAAAAATTTTTGCTGGCCATAGATATTAGGGGAATTATGTGGGGCAAGATGTTGAACATGCCCCTATTTTGTTCAATAGTGTTCGTCCCTTGAATGATCGCTGCTTTTAAACACTTCCTGCAGATTTTGTCTGCTTCTCGTATCAGCAGCTCTGCATTCTTCCAGTCCATAAGATGGTTTTCCTTGTCACACATGCATTGGTGGTGACATCATGCCTGACGTCGTAACGGTGTTCACGTACTCGTGTATTCAGGTTGCGTGACGTTTCTCCGATGTGAACTTTATCACATCCTGAACACGGAATACGATAAACACCAGCTTTGGTGCCCGGTGTTTGGTTGTAGTGTATTTTCGTCTTCGTGATGTCTTTTATCGTCCAGCTTGTCTGGCACACTACTTCCAAATTGGTGGTTCTTAAAATATGTGTCAGGTTGGTGGCAACATCGCTGGTTGGCAACATGAGACGTCTTGTTGTGCTGTCCTGCTGCACAACAAGACGTCTCGTGTTGCCAACCAGCGACGTTGCCATCAACCTGACACTTATTTTAAGAACCACCAATTTGGAAGTAGTGTGCCAGACAAGCAGGACGATAAAAGACATCACGAAGACGAAAATACACAACCAAAGCCGGTGTTTATCGTATTCCGTATGGGGTTACCGTATCTAGAAGGAATTTCACATGTTTTGGTACGTACCGTGTACGTCCCCATTGTTTACTGGTAGTAACTAGTAGGTAAATATTTTAATTTCTGAACCTAAAGAAAAGGTAAGAGTTCTTCCTAGCCTTTCTTGCCATGTCTGGATTTCAACCTAACAAGATTATTACTTGTGTATAGGTCGACCCCTAGGTTTTGGCCTAAAAAAAATTCCTTAAGATTTCGACCTATAGACAAGTATATACGGTAATTGAGGGATGGCATCTAAATTTTTAATGATGTTCTTATATCTTATTTTCTGGAATTGTGGATTTGAAACTTGTTTTGTAGAAGTGCTGGTTAATGGTGGTGGAGATACAAGGGGAAGAAGCTTTTTGGTATGTATAAATATATATACAGTAATCCCTTTATTAATTTTATCAATAAGGGAAACCCCATGTCGAAATATCCAAAGATCTGATTTATCCAATTTATCATGCCACACATGCAAAATCACAAAAGCACTTTTTAGCATCCAAACTTAATATGTATACTACAGATATTAATTGTAATTTTAAACTGCACTTACCTGTATTCATGTATGTTACTTCTATGCTCTATCATCAAAAATAACTTCAGGAACCTTGGGTGTAGTGATGGGAATTGTTGTTGCCAAGTACCTTGGCCCTCTAAATATCATGGAGAGTCTATCTTTTAAGGTCAAATTGGGTCATGAGGTCCCCCCCCCACCTTTAGTGCCTTTTTCATACAACTCGATCACCTTCAATTTCTCACTCATGCAGACACTTTCCCCCTCTCCTTTTGTGGACGTTGTAGAAGGCACAGCACTAGCCCTGGAAGCCATCACAAAGTACAAATAGGGCAGTGAATAACACAAGTGAGGATTGGCCAAATGACCATAAGTCCATTCGGTAGGGCAACACAACATAAACTGACCAAGGAGCAATGTGTGTCAGCGTGGGTGGCTGGTTTGGCAGGAAACTATACCAGATGCCCGCTGCATATATCGCCACCGTCCGATTTAGATAAAAATAATCCAGTGGCTATATAATATCCGATTTATCTGATATCCGACTTATACATATCCAATTTATAGAGGGTTGACTATATCTAAGTATAAATTAAATAAAAACTGTCTAAATTTCCTTGGTCTTGGTGTTGTTTTGGTAACACCCTGTGACGTCACGGCAACAGGGACAACTGATTGGCCGAGAGTGGTGACATCACAGCAACGGAGATGACTGATTGGCCGAGTGTGGTGACATCACGGCAACGCAGACGACTGATTGGCCAAGAACGCTGATGTCACAGCAATGGAGATGATTGATTGGCCATGAGCGAAGGGCAGGGCGTGAAGCGCCCTCTCACAAAGCAGTCCAAGCGATACCAAGAGAGCGTAGACAGAGGCATAGACAGAAGCATCTATGGAAATGGCTAATGGCTACGAAGGGTATAATGAAGAAGACGTTCCAAGAAGATAAGGTGTTGTATGCTCATACCAAGACCTTTAAGGTGAAAGCATCTATACACGAGTTCCAAAGGAAGGTGATTGCCTTCAAATAAACTCTAGAGAACTAAAAACAACTTGAATACAGTGACAATATGTTTGACAAATTAGAGTTTTCGGACGATATGATATCCGATGAGGATTGAGAGGCATTCATGCAGCACTACTTCTCAGGATATAAGAAGTTCGTTAAAAATGGTGCAAAGCCTGATCACAGGAACTCATTTCAAATGATTCTGAAATGACCTCAGTGGTGACAGTGTTTGGGGGACACTTTCATAAGGCTGACTGACTATACAATATCGACTACCGATACGATGCCACATTCATACCCAAGTATCTAAAACACTTATGCCTTTACTTTTTTTTAGGAATGTCCCCTTTGGAGCTACAGGTAGCAGGATTCCTAGTCCTATCCCTGTTCCATTTTTTGTCACCTTGTATGACACATTTGGGAAGACTTGGTGGCAGCATTCTTTTCCCCCACCACAGGCTAGGCAAAAAAGGAAATGAATATTCAGAGAAATGGTACAGGACAGTAACAAGGGGTGGGGGGACAGCATAACAGAGCGACAGTCACAGTATAATAAAAGTGTCATCACATTCTCTATGAACAGAGACTTCCTCTATCACAGACAAAATGATGTGTTGCTCTGGTCCATAGGGGTACCCCATATAGACCCTAAAGTATCAACTGCATGCTACTTTGCCACAATAACATGCAGCCAATACCCCAGACAGAGTGTGTGTGTGTATATATACATGTATTTACCTAGTATTATACAGGAAGGGAGCTGTGCTCGTGGTGACCCATCTTTGTATCTTTCAGCCTCAAGGTTTTTATTAAAATCTTGAATAGTGTTTGCACACACTATTTCTCTAAATTATTCCAGGTATCCATTACTCTGTGTGGGAAGCTATTTCCATTGTCCTATTTTAGTAAATCATTCCTATCTAGGATTTCCATTCCTTTTATGATTCTATAGATAGGCAGCAGATCTCCTCTTTCTCTTCTTTGTTCCAGAGTTGGTAATTCCAATTTGGACAATCTTTGTATGTTAATTTGGAAAGAGTTGGTGCTAATTTTGTCATTGCTCTTTATATTCTTTCTAATTTCTTTATATTCTTTTTAGTACTGAGTGTCCATAGTGTTGCTGCATACTCCAGTTTTGATCTTATTAGTGTAATTAATATTTTTTAATCATTTCCTCATCCAAGTAGTCAAATACCACTTTCATTGACCTTAATAGGTTGGAGGTTTCTCTGACTATTTTATTGATATGTTTGTCTGGTGTCATGTCTTTGCTGATTGTTACTCCAAGGTCTCTTTCCAAGTTGACTTTTTTGACTTCTTCACCAATTTAATAATTGATATTCTGTTTTTACTTTTTCCAAACTCCATTATACTACATTTCTTGATATTGAAGTTCACTTCCCACTTTTGAGTCCATTTCCAGATTTTGTCCAGGCCCAACTGTAATGATTCACAATCTTCCTCTGTTCTTGCTTTCTTTAGTATTTTTGCATCATCTGCAAAAAATTCATATAACAATCTACTTCATGTCATTTATATATACAGGTAAACGTCGACTTACGATGGCATTAGGTTTCGATAGAGCCATCGTAAGACGATCTCATCGTAAGTCGATCCCCACTCTGTTCCGTGGTCACTGTACCTAGCCTACCTGTATATTAACCACCAGAGATACTGAATATAGCCTATTAAACATGTACAGTAGTTTATTTAATTATTTTTATCCTTTTTACCATATTCAAACACTATAATATGTATTTTCAGTACGGAACTTAAATCTCGCGGGCAGCAGCCAATGCCAGCCGTACGACGTGACGTAATAATACTCGCATCATAAAATATAGTCACCTCTTATATCGATCGTTCTCTCTTTCACCCGCGAATTTTGAAAAACACAGAGAATGGGATTTAGGGCACATTTGAGAGAATGTAAAAACACAGGGGCGACTACAATAAATATAATCAAGACGCCGATATGGCAGCGTCGCGAATCTACTTGCTCCTCATGACGCCTACGTGTGCGGCACCGTATGGAAGGGGTTAAATTATCATATCGTCGTCGTCGCCATCGTAAAGTCGAACAATCGTAAGTCGCGGCCATCGTAAGTCGACGTTTACCTGTATATGGCAAACATGATTGGAGCCAGTACGGAACCTTGATGGACCCCACTCATCATTTCTTCCCAATTCAAGTATTATCTCTAATTACTACCCTCATTTTTCTCCCAGTCAGGAAGTCTTCCATCCATTCCAATAATTTTCCTCTGATGCCACCTATTGATTCTATTTTTCTTATTAGTTTCTTGTGTGGTACCTTATCAAATGCTTTTTGTAGGTCTAGAAAGGCACAGTCTGCCCATCCATCCCTCTCTTGTATTATTTCTATTAGTCTCAAATAGAAGCAGATCAGGTTTGTTGTACATGATCTTTGTTGTCTAAATCCAAATTGATTTGGATTCAGAATAGTTTTTTCTTCCAGATGTTTAACCCATCTATTTTTGATAACCTTTTCACATATTCTTGCTATTATGCTTGTTAGGGAGACTGGTCTGAGTTGGATTTTCCTTGTTTCCTCCCTTGTATACTGGTACAATATTTGCATTTTTCCAGTCCTGTGGTACCTTTCCTTCTTTGAGTATTTAGTTATATTGTATATTTTATCTGTGTATTTACCTAGTAGTATTTTACAGGAAGGGGAGCTATGCTTGTGGTGTCCCGTCTTCATATCTCATTTTATCTATACTGTTTTTGTGTGTGTGTGTGAGTGAAGAAAGACTAGTAAAGGAGGTATGGAAGGCAGATGTGGGGGGAGTGAACATGAGGGGACGTCCTAGGATGAGATGGATGGATGGGGTGAAGGGGGCTTTGGGGAAGAGGGGAATGTCTGTTGAGGAAGGACGGGAGAGGACAGAAGACAGGGGTGAATGGAGAATGGATGTATATGGAAGATGTTGTGATGCATGAGGTGGAATGGACGGGGGGGATGGGGGGTGAGGTAGTGTGTGTGAGCAAAATTTTGACGCAGCCCGTAGGGCTTTCTCCCCATCCTCTCCTTTAAATGTGGGGACGGAGAGGGGCGGTCGCCGATTTAATGAAGCAGCCTTGCTGTGGATGTGCTGTGTCTTGCGACACTGCTTCTGACCCATGGCAGTGGACAGGGTGCAGGGATGACCCGTCATCTAGGAGGTGCTAAGATGGGAGGGAGGGTGGAGTGTTTTCAGGGATGGAATGGGTGGGAGTGATTTTATGCATTTTCCTTTTTGGCTATCTCCCTAGTAAGGGGGGAAAAGCCTTGGTATATGTATGTATGTGTGTACAAGGGGACAAAAAAAGGAGGACAAGTGTGAGTGAAGTAGTTTCAGAGGGGTTAGTTTGTTAAGTGTAGTTGGGAAGGCTCATTGGAGGGTCTTGATTGAGAGGATTAGGAAAGGAACAGAGGGAGTAATTGGTGAGAAACTGTGTGGTTTTAGGAAAGGTAGGGGTTGTGTAGATCAGATTTTTGTGGTAAGACAGATATGTGAGAAAGGTAAGGATTTTTGGGGGCTTTTATGGACTTGAAAAAAGGCTTATGACAGGGTAGACAGGAAGGCACTGTGGGAGGTATTGCAGATATATGGGATAGGAGGAAAGCTGTTAAGAGTAGTCAAGAGTTATTACAAGAGTAGTAAAGCTTGTGTTAGAATCAGAAATGGAGAGACTAAGTGGTTTGAGGTGAAGGTGGGACTTTGTCATGGATGTGTTATGTTGCCTTGGCTGTTCAATTTATACATGGATGGGGTGGTGTGAGAGGTAAATGCAAGGGTAATGGGTCAGGGATTGGAGGTGGTTAAAGAAAATGGAGAAAAGTGGGAAATAAGCCAGTTGTTTGCTGACAACACTTGTGGCAGGATCAGAGGAGGGATTGAGGAAGTTAGTGACAGAGTTTGGGAAGATGTGTGAAAGAAGGAAGTTGAAGAAAAATGTAGGTAAAAGTAAGGTGATAAGATGTATAAGGGGAGAAAGTGGCAGCAGACTGGAAATGAGTATTAAAGGAGAGAGACTGGGGGAAGTGGATAGCTTTAGATAATTGGGTGCGAATGTGACAGGAAAGGGAGGAGTGGAGGTAGAATGCAGATTGAGAGAAGCAAGTTAATGCCCTGGGGGACTAAAAAGTGTAATGAGAAATAGACATTTGGAAATGGATGCTTAGAGGAGATTGTATGGAGTGATTGTGCCAACAGCACTGTATGGGGCAGAAACATGGAACAGAGAGGTGGAGTGTGAATGTGTTTGAGATGAGGTGTCTGAGAAGTGTGATAGGGGTTACTAGGCAAGATGGAGGGAGAAATAAGGTGAGGAGGAGAGCAGGGATGGAAAGGGAGTTGGGAGATAGGGTAGATGAAAAAGTATTGGGATGGTTTGGACACATGAAAAGAACGAGTGAAAAAAGATGAGTAAAAGAGGTGTGGAAGGAGTGAACATGAGGGGATGATCAAGGATGAGATGGATGGATGGGGTAAAAGGGGCAACGGGAAAGAGGGGAATGTCTGTTGAGGAAGGACTAGAGAAGACAGAAGATAGGGGAGAATGGTTGTTTATGGTTGATGCTGTGATGCATGAAAGGGAGTGGGTGGGGAATGGGGGTGAGGGAGTATGTGTGAAAAATAAATTGATGCAGCCCGAAGGGATTTCTTCCTGTCTTCTCCATTTCTGCATGAGAGGATGGAGAGAGGCTCACCAATTTAATGAAGTGGCCTTGCTGTGGATGTGCTGTATATTGAGACACTGGTGACCCAGGACAGTGGGCAAGATGCAGGGATGACCCGTCATCCAGGAGGAGCCAAGATAAAAGAGAGGGGGGTGGATGGGTGTGGAGTATATGGGGATGGAATGGGTGGGAGTGTTTTTTTTTTTTTTGTTTTTTGCTACCTCCCTTGTAAGGAGGAAAAAGCAGCCTTTGGTATATTTACGTAATTGTATCTTAAAGGAAGGGGAGCTACGCTCATGGTGTCCCATCTTTGTATCTCGCAGTGGCTAGTTTGCTCTTAAATTTGTGCATAGTTTTTTCACTATTGTTTTGTCCAGTATAACTGACCTTCTTGAGTTTCTTTTCATGTCCCCTTGTAATTCTCTTATACCAATTTAGTAAGTATTTTCTATCAAGGACTTCCACATCTTTCATGATTCTATAGATCATTACCAAGTCCCCTCTTTCTCTTCTTTGTTTCAGTCTATAATTTCATTTTTAACAATCGCTCCTATTACAGTTTTGAAAGTGTTGGGGTTATCTTTGTAGTTGCTCTCTGGATTCTTTAATTTTTTTTTTATTCTTTTTGGTACTGGATGACCATAGTGTCACAGCATAGTGTCTAGGCCTTATCAGTATGACTAGTATTTTCTTCATTTCTTCATCCAAGTAGGTAAAACCCACCTTTATTGATCTTAGCAAATTGTAGGATTTTCTGACAATTTTGTTTATCTGTTTATCAGGAGACATGTCATTTGTGATGGTTACTCCCAGGTCGTTTTCAGATCCCACTTCCTTTGTACCAATTTTATATTGTCCTGATATTCTTTTTTTACTTTGTCTAAATTTCATTATGCTACACTTCTTAATATTGAAGTCCACTTCCCACTTCTGACTCCATTTCCAAACTTTGTTCAGATCTCTCTGCAGTGATTCACAATCCTTTTCAGTATTAACTTTCCTCAACAATTTTGCATCATCTACAAAGAAGTTCATGTAACATTCCACATCTTCATCCATGTTATTCACATAAATAGCAAACATTATTGGAGCCAATACTGATCCCTGTGGAACTCCACTAATCATATTTTCCCAAGTTGAACTCTTTTCTCTGAGCACTACTTTCATTCTTCTTCCATGCAAGAACTCCTCATTCCAGTTCAGTAGTTTACCTTGTATTCCTCCTATGGTTTCCAGTTTTCTTAATAATTTTTTGTGGCACTGGCTTTTTGTAAGTTAAGGAAAGCACAATCAGCCCATCCGTCCCTTTCTTGTATTATATATATGTATATGTATATATGTGCAGAAAAACCACCAAGGAAAATAAATGACCGAGCACTTAATTTGTCAACAGCTTAAATTCAAGTCAAGGAATGTACAAACTTGATCATTTTATTGTTAAAAAAGTGGTGGCCCAAATATCCACTGCCGTGATCAGTATAGGTTAACCATGAATGTCTCCCTCACAACCTTTTCCTGTTCACATCCATGACCTCCCACTTTGTATATATACTCATGTTTGTATCATCATTGTATATACCCTGAAGATGTCTAAAAAGACAAAAGCACTTAGTTATTATCTCATTATTTTCCTTGGTGGTTTTTCTGCATATTTAGAATCATGAGTTCATGTGATTTCTCATGCAGTATATATTGAGGACCCAAATATATCATATTAAAAGGGGACAAAGTCTGTCTGATAGAGATGAAGATATGATACACTGGGTTCTCAAAATTTGATAGGGTTAAGGTAATTTTTGAGGCATCAAAAAGCACCTTGTGTTGAATTTCGAGACCCCAGTGTATATAAAAAAAATTCCCAAGAATTACTAAAATGCTTCAAAAGCACAAATAAACATCATTTGTGCATACAAAAATTATTCAGTAGAGTACAGTATATCATCATGTATTAGATTAGAAAAAAACTGTATAGTTTATCTAGTACTTATAAGTACTACTAGTATCATCACTGTTCAGATTCTTATGAAACTCAAGTACTTGTCAACATGTGTGTGGGGCACTACTTGAATGCCTGGTAAACAGTGGAGTGTAGTCCACCAGCTGCTGTCTGCAACTGCTGTGCATGGGGGATTTGAATACCATGCCAATACCTATTGGACTTTTTGTAACCTACCAGCTAGAGTACACCAGTGAGGTGTATGAGCCAACATCTATTGTGTTTCTTGCTAAATTCTGTTGGTTGAAATATTTTAGTCCTGAAACTTATGCTGCAGACAGCATCCCAATAGGTAACAGGTTTGTAAATAAACTTTATGACTATTCCTGTCACTTAAATGCTATATTTTATATCAATATTTTACTTTATTATGACATTTCCAATTTAGCCTCTATGTCACAATCTTATTTCACTCTGCGTGCTTCTTTCCTACTCCTTTGTGTTTCTCCATTTTCTGTATTTTCTTAATATTTCTCTCTGAATTTCAGGTTTGAGGGGATTGTCTCACAATAACTTGTAGCTCCAGCACATTTCTCACTTACCTGTCACATTCTGTCCAATAATAATTATATAATATTTCTCATTAATTATCTTAACTGATTTTGGTTATCCCATAGATGGATGAAGTACCACTGTTTAAGCAACCATCAAAGATGTTGTCAATTTCATCACAGTCCATTGCTCGTAACCTAGTGAACTGCATGGGATGTCATATTGGAAACATCGCCTTTGATTGGTATTTTTTCAGATAATTTTCTTAGTACTTTGTATGTTTCACATACTTCATTAAATGAAGTTGAGCTTTTTATGAGTGGATAATTTTCAAAGTATACTGTGGTGCAAAATCTCATTTTAATGAAATATATCTTTTCTATATACATATATATATTAATAGTATATATGGGCAGGAGATTTTCTTGAAAGTGATGGCTAGTTGTGCATTTATTATTTTCTTGAATGTATTTTCCATATGTCTTACTATGGACTATGTTCATTTGAAAGGAGGTTTATGACTTCACTGTAGGTGATCATCTTTGCTATATCACAATTTCAGGTTCAAGAGACCCTTCATTAGGAGCTCTAAGGAATATTCTATCAGGTCAAGATAAGAATTATTCTGGTGTTATATTTAAATATGTTACTTTATATACTTAAATTTCTAAACTTGTTCTTCACTGGGGGAGGTCACTGGTCACCTGGGAGAGGTTACCTGGTAACTCAGGCAGTGATGAAATGTCACGTGCTAGGGGAAGCCTCCAACTTCATGTTG
This sequence comes from Oratosquilla oratoria, assembly GCF_046742065.1. Classification (NCBI taxonomy): domain Eukaryota; kingdom Metazoa; phylum Arthropoda; class Malacostraca; order Stomatopoda; family Squillidae; genus Oratosquilla; species Oratosquilla oratoria. Next base: position 35,254,111 of record NC_134818.1, read on the forward strand.
TGACATAATGTCCTGTGCTTGGGATTGTGGCATTTTTGTCTCAGGCTTTGATTTGTGGGGTTATGTCTCATGCTTGGGTTTGTGGCAATTTGTCTCATGCTTGAGAGGGCCCTAAGGTCATCTGCTTATATATTTAGATTTGGGCTTAACTCTTTAATGTATAATGCTTCTAAGATTGGGAGGCATCTATCATCTGTACATATTTCCAAAATCTCAGAGTTTTCTAGGATGTGTCTTGTTAATGTTGTGTCATGGATTTCTCTTAAATGATTTTAAGGGGCTCTTGATGTCAGGTGGTATGAGGCAATGGGGTAACCTCATTGTCATCATGCCAATATAGGTGGAGGGGAGGGCTTCACAGTTCCATCGTGCACAAGTAAACCTATAGGTGACATGTGATTTCTGAAGTTCCTTTATCTCTTGGTGGGGGCTGTTTTTCAGAAGGAGATGGCTGGTCTTCTTTGTCTTGTAATAGATCACCAATTTTATTAGTTTCTCTGGGTTAGTGATAAAAATATTAAATATTGAATACTCATGCCTTTTAAACAGTTACATTAATTTAACCAATAAGATTCTCACCCCTGTCCAAGAGAAGCTATTTAACTTGGGGCTTAACTGCCATATTGTGTCTAAACCAAAAAAGTTCCAAAAAAGAACATAATGTGAAGTCCTTATCGATGACGTAGAGAATTTAAGAATAAAAGATGAAGTAACTGTTGAGCCTTCCTTCAAACAAGAAGTAATTGCTGAAGCTAATAAATCAAGAGGAAATCACAACAGCAATTTGATCGAAAAGAAACATATCGAGGCTGCAAAGTAGTTAAAATCAGGCCCTAGTATTACCATCAGGAAAGCAGACAAAGTGGCAGCTTATGTACTCATGGACACCTCCGAGTACTTGGACAAGATTGAGACCATCCTCAGTGATACTACAAAGTTTAAAAAGATCAACAAAGACCGCTCAGAATTTACCAATGAAAAAAGTAAACAAACTAATAGAGGGGAATAATGCTGCCAGTAAAATAAAATTTTATCAACTTTCAGGCAAGTATGGTGTGGGTAACTGCTATCGGACAGTCAAAAAATACAAACCTGGTAATAAACTTTGATCCATTATCTCTGAAATCCCTGCATCAACATACAAACTTGCCAAGAAACTATGCACCATACTGACCCCTTACACTCCTACCACCTACAGTCTGCAATCTACATCCTACTTCCTAGACATCTTGAAGACAAACTTTGCTAAAGGAAGAATTGCCTCTCTCGATGTGGAAGGGTTATATACAAATGTTTCCATAAACCATACAATCAATTACATCATCAACCAAGTGTACCATGATGACACTACACCAAAACTAGATATCCCAGAATCTACACTACGTGGACTGCTTGAATGCTGCACTAAAGAGGTCATTTGCCCCCGTGGAAACAAGTACAGTACTGTCAAATTGATGGAGTGGCAATGGTATCCCCCCTTGGTGTTTTAATGGCAAACTTCTTCATGGGCAGCATAGAAGAAGAAGCGTTCAGAAAAACAGAGAAACCAGACATTTACTGTTGCTATATTGACATTTTCATAAAGACCAAGAACACTGATGAAGCTGAAAAACTATGACACCTACTACAAGAGACCTCTGAACTCACCTTCAATATGGAAGATAGTGTTGATGGAGCTTTGCCCTTCCTTGACATCTTAGTGAAACAAATTGAATATTCTTTTAACACAGAAGTTCACACTAAACCCACAAACCCTGGACGCTGCCTTAATTCTAGTGAGTGCCCTCAGCGATATAAGGACTCTGCTATCGGTGCCTACATCCAAAGAGCACTCACCCACTGTAGTACATGGTAACAAGTACACAATGAAATTGAATGCTCCACCCAAGTACTAATCAATAATGGCTTCAATGAGAAAGGTGTCAACCACCAGACCAAGAAAATTATGGATGGCTGGTACAAAGATAATAAAAATAATCAAAATGTAGAAAAAATTATTCTATTATAAATCTATATTCTCATCAGCTTGTAAAGAAGATGAACATATAATGAAACATATTGTAAAGAGGAACATCAAACCAACTAACCCAGAGAAAATAATAAAATTTATCTATTAGACAAAGAAGACCAGCCACCTTCTTAAAAACAGCCCCCATCAAGAGATAAAGAAACTTAAAAGATAACGTCATCTATAGGTTTACTTGTGCACGAGGGAACTGTGAAGCCCTCCCCTCCACCTATATTGGCATGATGACAATGAGGTTATCCTGTCACTTTTTATACCACCTGACATCAGGAGCACTAGAGAAGTCCATGGCACAACATTAACAAGAAATATCCTAGAGGAAAACTCAGAGATTTTGGAAATATGTACAGATGACAAATGCCTCCCAATCTTAGAGGCATTACAGTATACATTAACCCCTTCGATACGATGATGCCTACGTAGGCGTCATGAGGAGCAAGTGGGTACACGAGGATGTCTTAATTATATATATTGTAGTTGTACCTGCGTGACCCCCATACTCTGTAAACTGGCTTCATCATATTTTCTATGGTTATCAAAATTCACGGGTGAAAGAGAACAAGCAATACAGCAGTAACTTTATTTTTTATAATGCGAGTATTATGACGCAACATCGCACGTCTGACAGCTAATGCTGCCCCCGAGATTTTGGCCTGGAGTGAAGGGGTTAAAGAGTTGAGCCCAAATCTAAATATACAAGTAGATAACCTTAGGGCCCTCCCAAGCATGAGACAAATTGCCACAAACCCAAGCATGAGACATAACCCCACAAATCAAAGCCTGAGACAAAAATGCTACAATCCCAGGCACAGGATATTTTGTCACAACATGAAGTTGGAGGCTTCCCTTAGCACGTGACATTTCATCACTGCCTGAGTTACCAGGTAACCTCTCCCAGGTGACCGGTGACTTCCCCCAGTGAAGAACAAGTTTAGAAATTTAAGTATATAAAGTAACATATTTAAATATAACACCGGTATTATTCTTATCTTGACCAGATAGAATATTCCCGAGCTCCTGAAGAAGGGTCTTGAACCCAAAATTGTGATATAGCTAGCAGAACCACCTACAGTGAAGCCATAAACCTCCTTTCAAAAGGAACATAAGTCCATAGTAAGACATATGGAAAATACATTTAAGAAAATAATAAATGCACAATTAGCAGAGCTGGGATTCTGTAGAAAAAAATTTACCACCGGTATTGGTAGACGGTAGCGAGCCGCGTCCAATCAATATCGGTAGATTTTCAGAAATCTACCGATTGAAGGTGGTATTCGGTAGATTAAAAAAGCTCTATATATAATAAAAAATGCTTTTAAAGGCCCATAACACACTTTTTAAGTTATTTCTCTCTTATTTAGGTTCACTTAAGAATAGAAGTAAATTAGAGTTTTTTAATACCTTATTTAAGTTAAAAGATACATAACTTATTTAATAAATGAATTTCTCCCTCAAAAAATAAACATCAAACTGAAAAAAAGTTAAATTTAAACAAACTAGACAATACAGCATTATTTATTAACTTTTAAACATTTTATTAAACTATACAAAATGAATCACAAAATAAATTTCTTCCCAACACAAAAAAAAATACAACTGAAGCAGTCTTGAGCCTCCTGCTCCAGGTCGGTGTCGGCGCCCCTCTTGTGGTCCTCCTTGAGGAAGGTCTTGAACTTCTCGCTGTTGCCCTTCAACATCAACTGCTCAAAGTTGTTGGCAGTCAGGGAGGACCTCTTGGGGCGGAGGATGTTGATGGCGGTGCTGAACAACCTCTCAGCGGCAGCGGAACTGGGCAGGGAGGTGTTGTATTTGACAAACAACTTCACCCAGGCGTCGCGGTGGCCGGCAGGAAACTGCTCCTTCCTGACGACGTGGTCCCTGGCCCTGGCCCAGTTGATGACCTCCAGCTTGATGGCCTCCTCCAGCGTAGAGTTGTTGGCTGGGGTGGTGGAAGTAGAAGGCCCATAGAGGTCATCATAGCAGAAGTACTGATCGCCACCCTGATCAGCAGCTGCCTCCTGTGTAGGGGTTGGACTGACGATGTTGACCAACTCCCTGACAAGCCTCTCCTTGATGGTGGTGTAGTCCTGCTCCGCAAGGCAGTAGATGGCCTGGAGAGTGTGAGCTGGGTGGGTGGCGGTGGCCATCAACAGGTGCTCCTCCGCGAACAGGTGACCAAATCTAATATAAAAAAGCACATATAAATTTTTATTTATAAAAGTTCTTTAAAATCAATCATTTCTTTCAAGTTTTATCTAAGCGACTTAATTATAATTTTTTTTTTTTTTTAATTTTAGTTTTGAATAAAAGATAAAATTAAAAATGCTAAGGATTTTTTACAAGTTTTTAAAAGTTTATAAAAGTTTTTACAAGGGGTTTTATCTTACCTGTTGGCAAAGCCATTAGTGAGGTTGTCCTGGTCGAGGAGGTAGTCCACAAGCTTCTTGGCGTGCTTGAGGTTGCTGGAGCTTCTTCTTGAGGAGCATCAGGTCGGGCAGGAGGTTGCCCATGTAGGCCCACTTGTCTGACTGCATCCTGTCCAGGCAGGTGGCGACAGGCTCCATCATGTCCAGGTACTCCTTGATGATCTCAGCATCCTTCATGTCGAAGCCGGCGGAGCCCTGGTCGGCGAGGATGCGGTTGATGGCAACCTTGATGTCCTGCTTCTCCAGCACAAGCTCCATGAGGGCCTTCATGGAGTTGAAGTAGCTGTTCCACCTCGTAGCTACAGGGGTGACGAGCCTTCTGCCACCCAGAGCCTCCTTGATCTTGTTGGCGTAGACAAAGGACCTATTCTGCAGGTACCACAGGGCCTGGGCCTTGGCCCCAGGCCTCCTGAAGACAGCCCTGGGCCCCTTGTTCCACTCAGGCACCTCTGCTACGTCTGTCGTGGCCAGCAGGTTGAGGGTGTGAGCACTGCATCTGAAATGTGGCGGAAGCTGTGACTCATCATCCCCCCTGTTGCGCAGCATGTCCGAGACGTCGACGACCTCGCTGTTGACGATCGCCTCGTCGGTCTGCTCCTCGAGCTCCTCCTCTGTCAACTCTGGCCTGGTGGTGGTGTCGGCGGCAAAGTGCTCGAAGGCTGCCACGTAGTTGCGCCTGTTGTCGGTGGTGCAGTGGGTGATCTTTTTGCTGATGTCGAACTCTGCGAAGATGTCAGACAGGTTCCTTGCCAGAACTCGTCCTGTCTGCTTCTCCATCAGTTCCCTGCACGCAAGAGTTGCTGCCTTCCTCTCCAAAGTGATGGGGTCGATCCAGTGCACCGTGCAGCTGAGGAAGGCCCTCCTGTGGGACGTCCAGGAGTTGGCGGTGGTGGCCACAAGGTCGACGTCCTGCAGGGTGGCCTTGACCTCATCCTTGACCTGCCAAGGAAATTAGGCTTGATAGAATACTCTTTAAGAAATAAAAAGTTTTACTTTTAGTTATCATCCATATACAACCATTCTCCACTCACCTCTGTCTTCCGTCCTCTCCCTTCCTTCCTCAACAGACATTCCCCTCTTCCCCAAAGCCCCCTTCACCCCATCCATCCACCTCATCCTAGGACGTCCCCTCATGTTCACTCCCTCCACATCTGCCTTCCATACCTCTTTTACTAGTCTTTCTTCACTCATTCTTTCCATGTGTCCAAACCATCCTAATATTCTTTCATCAACCCTCTCTCCCAAATCCTTTTTCACCCCTGTTCTCCTCCTCACCTCCTCATTTCTCACTCTATCTAGCCTAGTAACCCCTACCATACTTCTCAGACACCTCATCTCAAACACATTCAAACTCCTTCTCTCTTCTTCTCTTATGTTCCACGTTTCTGCCCCATACAGTGCTGTTGGCACAATCACTCCTTCATACAGTCTCCTCTTTGCATCCATTCCCAAATGTCTATTTCTCATTACACTCTTTAAACCACCAAGGCATTTACTCGCTTCTCTCAATCTACATTCTACCTCCACCTTCACTCCACTTCACTGTGGATGTACTGTGTCTTGCGACACTGCTTCTGACCCAGGGCGGTAGGCAGGGTGCAGGGATGACCCGTCATCCAGGAGGTGCTCAGATGAGATGAAGGGTGGGAGGGGTGTGGAGTGTATTTAGGGATGAAATGGGTGGGAGTGTTTTTATGCCTTTCCCTTTTTGGCTACCTCCCTTGGAGGGGGGAAAAGGCCTTGGTATATGTATGTATGTACTTTGTTATAAATTATTAAATTAAAACTTAAGTTAAAACAAAAAAGGAATACCTTTAACTTTTAAAAGTTATAAGTTAATAAATAACATGTTAATAGTTGTTTTAAATTAAAAAAAAATCATTTTTAAAGTTAACTTTACTTTCAACTAGCTAGTTTCAATCTTAATTCTTGAATAAAAACTTTACCTGTACAGCGTACTTGTTGAGCCGCTTGGTGAGGGTCTTCCTGCAGGCCATCTTGAACTCGGGCTTGAGGAAGTTCAAGAAGGTCCTCGTGGCCTCGTCCTCGGTGTCGCAGAAGGGCTTGAGGCCCTCCGCAAACCAGACCACGTACGCCTGCTGGGCCAGCTGCTGCGACCAAGCCTTGGGCCTCTCCGTCGCCTCTTTCAGGGTGATCTGGCGGCTGGTCTTCTCTATCTTGGTCGTCGGTTTGAACCTGTTGAGAGACAGGGCTGCCTCCAGAGACGACAGCATGGAGGGGTGCTTGGTCTTGTAGTGCTTCTTGAGGTTCCCCCTCGACTCGCTGTCGAACTTTATCTTCTGGGGGCACTTGCAGCAGCTGGCCATCCCCTTGTGCAGTATCTTGTCCTTGAACTTGCTGCTCTTCTGGGAGCTCTCCAGCTTGTAAAACTTGAAGAACCTTAAAAAGAAATGATAAAGATTAAAGAAGTTAAAGACTTAAACACTTCTTAAAAGCAGTGGCATAAAGATAAAACTTATAAAAGTGATAAAACCTAAGTAAAAAAAATTCAACTTACTCGTTAAGGCCGTGAAGAGAGCCCTTTAGCTCCTCCTCAGCGTTCAAGGCCTGTCTCCCCTCCCTGGGTCTCCGCGCCACTGGCGCTCACCATGTCCACACTGCTGCTGGCCAAGGTGTCCAGCCTGCTGGTGGACATGGAAGATGCCCTGGAGAGGCTCCTGGTGTCCTCCAGGGGGTGGGCTGGGTCACTAAAACCAAATTAACATTTTTAGTTAAATTCCAATTTTTTTTACAAAGTAAAAACTGTCAATCAGAAATTTTCAGATAAAAAGGAAAATGCCTTTTATTTTTATTTTTTTAATTTAAATTTAACAAAGTGCCTTATGAAAAGCAAGACACAAAACTATTTAACAGTTTCAACAAAACGTCTTTTGAAAAAAGGCCTTTTTTAACAGATAAAAGATTTTAGATTAAAAAAAAAATCATTTAAGTTTTAACTACCTGATGATTGAGGCATCCGAGAGGCTGCTGCGGCTGCTGGTCCTCTCTTCCTGGGCCTGGGACTGCCTACTGGGGCCGGGGACCGGGCTACTGGTCAGGAACCTCCTCATGTTGATGGCGACTAGAACCTAACCTAACGAGCTACACAGAAACGATTAAAGCGAGAGAAACAAGTTTATATGATTAAATACTAATTCACTGACTTGATCAAAACTTTTTGAAAACTTTTTTTAATGTAAAATAAAGTTTAAAAAAGGAAAATCACTTGGAAAGTTAAAAGCACAAAATGATTAAGTGTTGCTGCCGCAGCGGGCGGACTTACAAACACTGCCACTTAAAACACTAGGCGATGAGGCTGAGTACGTGGTCGAGAGCATAGGTGTACTCGCGTCGGCAGGCCAAACGAGAGTGGGGCTCCCGCCAAAACTTTTGGCGGGAGCAAGAATCTGCTAGGTGGTGGCGGCCTCTGATTGGCTGAGAACGCCCAGAATGGCCGGTGATTGGCTAAGCATGATGACGTCAAAGTAATTCCTGGAATTTCATGCTAACTGCTTCCCATAGATGCACTCGAACGTGTTGAAACTTGTCCGTTTCATTTTGCCGGGGTCGTCTTCTCTTAAGTCTTAACAAAAAAGTCCCGTGCTCGCTTTTTCAATCTACCGATACCGATTGACTGCCAATCATGCAATCGGTAGCAGTATTCGGTAGTTTCTTCAAAATACTGAATGATCGGTATTGGTAGCAGAAATCTACTGCCGGTAGTACCGATCTACCGACTACCGAAGGTGAATCGGTAGTCCCAGCTCTGACAATTAGCCATCACTTCCAATGTGTGTATATATGTGTATATATATATATATATATATATATATATATATATATATATATATATATATATATATATATATATTGTGTGTGTAGAGTTGAAGACAACAGCATTTTTGTAGTTATTTAATTTTTTTCTAGCATTCTCAATTTTTAATGATGGTTTTTCCTTCAGGCAGATGAGGAAAAACTAAATTTGCATAATCATTCATTTTTTTCAATGTTTTGTCTTTAATAAGACACCTTCAGGATTGTAATTACATAAGGCTATTTATTACAAATGATGTGTTGGAAAAAATATATATTACAGAAATGAAAAAGTAAGAAACATTGTGAGGCATCTTCCTCCTCCTCTTCCTCCCCCTTCCCTCTCCTCCTCCCCTCCCCTCCTCTCCCTCCAAATCCCCCTCCACCTCACAACCGACCACCTAGACCTCACTTGAGGCCCAGTCCTCCACCTCCAGATCTGACTGGATCAAGGCATGAACCCCCCTCGTCCCCCATTCCTCCAAATTCCCTCTTCATCTTCTTCTTCTTCCTCCTCTTCCTCACCCCCCCACCACCCTTAAAATCTGACAGCATCAGAGCTAGATGCACATTTAAAAAGCTTGAACCCTATTAGTTGTCCCATTGTTAATTTTAGATGTAAGCACCAACCACAATATGTATTACTTTTTTATTTCTGTTATATAATTTTTTTCCCAACAAGGTTTTGTAGATATACGAGATAGGAGGAAAGCTTCTAGGAGCTGTCAAGAGTTTTTATGAGAGTAGTAGAGCATGTGTCAGGATTAGAAATGAAGAGAGTGGTTCGAGGTAAAGGTGGGACTTCATTAGGGATGTGTTATGTCACCCTGGCTGTTCAACTTATACATGGATGGGGTGGTTCAAGAGGTAAATGCAAGGGTGGTGGGACAGGGATTGGAGATGTTTAAAGAAAATGGAGAAAAGTGGGAGGTGAGCCAGCTGTTGTTTGCGGACAACACTGTGCTTGTAGCAGGATCAGAGGAGGGATTGAGGAAGTTGGTGACAGAGTTTGGGAGAATGTGTGAAAGAAGAAAGCTGAAGATAAATGTGGGTAAAAGTAAGGTGATGAGATGTACAAGAGGTGAAAGTGGGAGCAGACTGGAAGTGAGTGTTAAGGGAGATCAACTGGAGGAAGTGGATAGTTTTAGATACTTGGGTGCAAATGTGGCAGGAAAAGGTGGAGTGGAGGTGGAGGTAGAATGTAGATTGAGAGAAGCAAGTAAATGCCTTAGCGGATTAAAAAGTGTAACGAGGAATAAACATTTGGGAATGGAGGCTAAGAGGAGACTGTATGAAGGAGTGATTGTGCCAACAGCACTGTATGGGGGAGAAACATGGAACATAAGAGAGGGAGAGAGAAGGAGTTTGAATGCGAGATGAGGTGTCTGAGAAGTATGATGGGGGTTACTAGGCTGGATAGAGTGAGAAATGAGGAGGTGAGGAGGAGAACAGGGGTGGGAAGGGAGTTGGGAGATAGGGTTGATGAAAGACTATTAGGATGCTTTGGACACATAGAAAGAATGAGTGAAGAAAGACTAGTAAAAGAGGTGTGGAAGGCAGCTGTGGAAGGAGTGAACATGAGGGGGCATCCTAGTATGAGATGGATGAATGGGGTGAAGGGGGCTTTGGGGAAGAGGGGAATGTCTGTTGAGGAACAACAGGAGAGGACAGAAAATAGGGCTGAATGGAGAATGGTTGTATATGGATGATGATGTGATGCATGAGGTGGAATGGGTGGGGGATGGGGGGTGAGATAGTATGTGCAAGAAAAATTTGACGCAGTCTGAAGGGATATTTCCCTGTCTTCTCCTTTTCTGCATGGGGGGACGGAGAGGGGGATCACTGATTTAATGAAGTGGCCTTGCTGTGGATGTGCTGTGTCTTGCGACACTGCTTCTGACCCAGGGCAGTGGACAAGGTGCAGGGATGACCCGTCATCCAGGAGGTGCCAAGATAAGAGGGAGGTTGGAGGGGAGTGGAGTGTTTTTAGGGATGGAATGGTTGGGAATGGTTTTTATGCCATTTTCTTTTTGGCTACCTCCCTTGTAAGGAGGAAAAAGCCATGTTATACGTATGTATGTACCATTTGTAGTTATTTGCCTTATGTAATTACAGGTAATCTTGAAGATGACTTATTAAAGACAAAATGTTGAAATAAATAGAAGATTATGCAATTTTAGTTATTGTTGATCTGCCTGAAAGAAAAACTATCCTTAAAAAAATCAAGATTGCTATGAAAAAGTTAAACTACAAAAATGCTGTTGTCCTTAGCTCTACATGTCTTAGAGAGAATCTGCTCCCTTCTTTTACAAATATATATATATATATATATATTTGTAGATTTTAATGTCATTTTCCTTTACATCTACAGGAAGGCTGACAATGCAACAGAACACTTAAATGCATTAACAGTAAGTTGATTTAATGATAGAAAAAAAGTGGATTGTTATATTTAATATTTGCAGAATTGGCAAATTTCATTCTGGTATATCTTTTTTGAGATTAGTACAGGCTGAGAATCCTATATTCAAAATTCTGAAATAATTTTTTTTGAGAAAGTGCCACAAATTGAAAATTTCAGGTGTTTTTAACTAGAGTGCAGTTTAAGAACCATGGAAACTTCATATAACGTATCATATCAAGTAGTGAAGAAATAACAGAAATTTAATTTTTTGTAATCACAAAAATTGTGCACTAAAAGAAGGCAGTGAAAGAGAATGAACAAAAATACATATATTCTAATATGTAAAAGCTGCTACTTCCATTATATCTTAAGCTTGTTTTGAGTCATGGGCCCACTGATCACTCAAGGAAGAATTTTTATGTTGTTGAGAGTGGATGTAATGAACATGAGGGGGCAACCAAGGATGAGATGTATGGATGGAGTAAAAGGGGCATTGAGAAAGAGGGGGATGTTTGTTGAGGAAGGAAGGGAAAGGACAGAAGATAGGGGTGAGTGGAGAATGGTTGTAGATAAATGCAAAGATAAACCAAAACTGTTTACAGGTTTATAAATGTAAATTGAGACAGGGAAGTAATCACCAAGTTAATAGTGGGTAGTGAGGTCTTTGAAGAAGCCTCAGCTCAGGCAGAAATAATGAATGAATGTTTCAAATCGGTCTTGACAAAAGAGCGCACTTTTTTAGAGAAAAGTGAAGGGAGCAAAAATCCAGGTTTAGAAGATATAAATGTAGAAATGAAGGAAGTGGTCACTCTTGGGATTATTGGGTGTGACAAAAGTTTCAGGACCTGATGGGATCTCAAACTGGATACTTAAAGAATGTAGGGAACAACTAGCAGACAAGATTCAGTCTTATTACACGTTCATTGAAAGACAGCATTGTGCTGTTTAATTAGAAAAGGGCAAATGTGGTGCCAATTCACAAAGGTGGAATTAAAGAGAGACCAATAAATTATAGGCCAGTATCACTGACCAGCACAATAGTGAAATTATGTGAAAGGATTGTGAATGATCAATGGACTGAATATCTTGAAAAGATGAACATTCTGACAGAAAGTCAGTTTGGCTTCAGATCTGGAAGGTCATGTGTGTCGGACCTTTTAAGCTTTTGCATGAGAGTGATTGATGTGCTGCTGCAAGAGAGAGAGGGATGGGTGGACTGTGTGTACCTCAACCTAGAGAAGGCATTTGATAGAGTTCCACACAGTTGACTTGTGTGGAAATTGGAGTGTGCTGGAGGAATGAGATGCAAACTACTAGAATGGATAAAAGATTTTTTAAAGGAAAGGGAAATGATAAGATGTCAAGATGGAGAGCAATAATGAGCAGAGTTCCACAAGATTCAGTGCTTGCATCAATAATGTTTCTTGTCTATGTCAGTGACATGATGTGAGGGACAACAAGCTATGCCAACATGTTCACAGATGATGCAAAAATCATAAGATTGAAGAAAGAGGAAGACGGTTGACTATTGCTAAAATATTCTAGCTAGGAATGGGAAATGAAGTTCAATACCAAAAAATGTAAAGTACTGGAAATGGGCAATAGTGGCAAAAGACCATCCTTAAACTCCTTTGGAAGCCCATTATAAAAGCAAAACAGGCCAGAAATTTGAGAGTTGATGAAAGACAACCTGTCACCAGACAGACATATCAGCTGGATTGTGGGAGACAGACAAACTATTGTAGAAGATCAGTCACAGTTCACACAATGGATGAAGAGATGATGATCTGACCAAGGCTGGAATATGTGTCAGTGGTATGGTCCCCACACAGAGTGAAGGATATAAGCAAGATTAAGAGAATACAAAGGAGAGCAACCAAACTGGTCCCCAGGCTGGCAGATCAACCAAATGAGGAAAGACTAGTAGCACTGGTTCTGCCAACTTTGAAAGACCGAGGAGAAAGAGGAGGTATGATTACAATATTCAGATCACTAAAGGGGATAGATTGTATTAATAGAAGAGATCTGGTCAGAGATGGGAAGGCTTTCTAAAAAGTCTTGGGAGCAAATTAAGAAAAACACATGTCTAATGGATGCAAAGAAATACAGTTTTCCATATAGACACATAAATACTTGGGATAGCTTAGGAAGTGATATAGCCCAGGCTCAAACTATACACGAGTTCAAATCTAAATATAATTGGAAATCAAAGATATAGATCAAATTGGAACTGTACATGAATCAAGGCTAGGTATGATGAAAAATAGAGTATAGGGAACATGTTTCAACAAATGTTGCTCCTTTCCTGTATACTACAATTAGGTAAATACAAAGGTGTGCACCTATCATTTTCAAAGGATATACTATGGGAAGGATTTCAACCCATGTGTGCAGGTGTCCTACCAGGGTGGCCTTGGTGCATCTTGCTCTCACTCTCAATGCGTTATTTTGTAACGTTTGTAAAGTGTTCAAATGTGTCATGATGAAATATTTTGCATCGCCAATTTTTTTTTTTTTTTTTTTATTTCAAACACATTATTGGAAGAAAAAACTGAACAGAAAAGCTATTATTTGCACAGTACTGAAGGTTAAGTTTCAGTTATATAATGAAACATTTCATGCACTCGGAAATTTTAAGATATTAGTGGTTTGATTTTAAGCATGTCATTAGACTGTAATTGTTATAAATGATCAATAAAAATTTCATGAAATGTTTACAAGACTTCTGTGGCTTTGTATATATTATACATACATATATCAAGGGCTTTTAACCCCTTACAAGGGTGAAAACCAAAGTTAAAGGTATAATTCCACTCCCATTCACCACCCCTCCCTCCCTCTTTTCTTGGCTCCTCCTGGATGAAGGGTCATCCCTGCATCTTCCCTACTGCCCTAGGTCAAAAGCAATGCAACAAGACACAGCACATCCATAGCAAGGTCATTTAATTTAATTGGCAACCCCCTCCCCCTCACTCTCTGTCCCTTCATGCAGAAAAAGAGAAGCTGAGGAGAAATCCTTTTGGGCTGCATCAAAATATCATTCACAGATACTCCCTCAACCCCCATCCCCCATCCACTCCTATGCATCACAGCATTATCTATACACAATCATTCTCCACTCACTCCTATCTTCTGTCTTCTCCCCTTGTTCCTCAAACACATTTAAACTCTTCCTCTCTCATGTTCCATGTTTCTGCCCCATACAGTGCTGTCAACACAATCACCCCTTCATACAATCTCCTCTTAGCATCCAGTCCTAAATATCTGTTTTTTATTACACTTTAATCCACCAAGGCATTCACTTTATAAAAGGATTATAAAGGAGGAGCAAGCAAACAGGAGACCTTTTGGTCCATAACTAGGTCAGATGCAAAAAAATTATGATATAAAGAAAAATTATAATATAAATAATAATATATAAATGCATCGGTATAGTTAATTAATAAACAAACAGGAAAATAGTAAATAATAATAAATTGACATAATAATATATAAAGATCAAGCAAATAATAATAAACAGACAAATATAAAATAAATGGCAGGCATTACAGCATCTTGCTTAGGTGTTTATCTAAACAAATCTTAAAGCTTCAAACTGAACTACATTATACTGCCTCTGCAGGAAGTTTATTCCATTCATTAGCTACACAGTTGGCAAAGTTGTTTCTACTCACTTCCAAATTAAATCTATTTCTGTCACTTTTGATGCCAATTCCTTTTAGAATCTTAAAGACACCTCTGAGTCTATGTTTTTTTAGGGAAAACAGATTCATATGTTTTAGTTGATTTTCGTATGATTTGTTATATTTGGAATCAGTTTTGTAGCTCATTGTTGTACTTTTTCCAATCTGTCAATGTCTTTAATGAGATCCGGTGACCTTACAGAAACAGCATATTCCAGATGTGGATTCGATTTATATAGCTTGTTAATGAGAGATGGACTTTTGAAGTCAAAATATCATGCAGTCAGTCCTAGAATATTATTTGCTTTCTCAGAGGCTGAAATACACTGCTTGGATGATTTGAGATCATTACTCATAATTACGCTGAGATCATTTTCACTATCCACTTTTGTTAACGAATTTCCAAATAACCTGAAATCACTGTTATTTTTACCTATGTGCATAACCTTGCATTTACAACAAAACAGACTTTACAAAACTAAAGACATTCTTCCGGAATGCAAACTGGGAAAATTTTTACAGGGAAGAGACAACAGTGGAAGAGAAATGGAATATATTGATGGAAAACTACAATGAAGGTGTAAACAGGCATGTACCAAGACAAAAGCGAGAGAGAGAGTACATTAAATGTTGGTTCAACAAAAGATGCAGTGAGGCAAAAGACAGAAGGGACAAAGCTTGGAAAACGTGGAGAAAAGACAAAAAACAAAGCAAATGGCAAATTTATGTTAACTGTAGAAATGAGTATGTTAATGTGAGAAGAGAGGAAAAAAGGAACCATGAGAAGGATATTATAGACAAATGCAAAGAGCAACCCAAACTATTCTATCGGTATGTGAATGGTAAACTTAAAAACAAACAGGAAATGGTGAAACTATGCCAAGGAAACATAGAATACACAGAAGATTTAGAGATGGCTGAAGTCATGAACAATCACTTTAAATCTGTTTTCACCAGAGAGAAAATACCAAATTGTGACATAGATAAAAACAAGAAATCTCCCCTCATGAATGAGTTTACAGCATCACTAAAGGAAATATCAGAACATCTATCAAGGCTGGATGTCAGAAAATCACATGGCCTGGATGGTATTGCAAATTGGATTCTAAAGGAGTGCAAAGAAGAACTAACAGACAAAATACACATCTTAATAAACAGCTCACTCAAAGAAGGAAAGATACCCGAGGACTGGAAAAACGCTAACATTGTACCAATATACAAAGGAGGAAACAAGGAAGAACCCACCAACTATTGGCCAGTATCACTAACAAGCACCATAGCCAAAATTTGTGAGAAAATAATCAAGAATAGATGGGTAAAACATCTGGAAGACAATGACATATTAAACCCAAGACAATTCGGATTCAGACAAGGAAGATTATGCTCCACAAACTTAATATGCTTTTACTCAAGGCTAATAGACATAGTGCAAGAAAGAAATGGATGGGCTGATTGTGCATTCCTAGACTTGCAAAAAGCCTTTGACAAAGTACCACACAGAAAACTACTAAAAAAACTGGAACACATAGGAGGAATACAAGGAAACCTACTAAAATGGATAGAGGACTTTCTGACTGGTAGAAAGATGAGAGTAGTGCTCAGAGAAAAATATTCAGATTGGAAAGAGGTGATCAGTGGAGTACCGCAAGGATCTGTGCTGGCACCAATAATGTTTGCTATCTATATGAATGACATGGACGAGGACGTGAACTGCTACATGAGCTTCTTTGCTGATGACACCAAACTGCTAAGGAAAATAGAAACTGATGAGGACTGTGAAGCACTGCAAGAAGACCTAAATAGGGTATGGAACTGGAGTCAGAAATGGGAAGTGGACTTTAATACTAAGAAGTGTAGCATAATGGAGTTTGGAAAAAGCAAAAACAGAATATCAGGAAAATATACAATTGGAACCAAAGAAGTAAAGAAAGTAGGATCCGAAAAAGATTTGGGAGTAATTATCACGAAATACTTGTCCTATGATATACAGATTAACAAAATTGTCGGGGAGACTTACAACTTGCTAAGATCAATAAAAGTGGCATTTACATACTTGGACGAAGACATGATAAAAAAAATATTGGTTACACTGATAAGGCCTAGATTAGAGTATGCGGCAACATTGTGGTCCCCCAGTACCAAAAAGAATATAAAGAAAATAGAAAGAATCCAAAGAGCAGCTTCAAAAATGGCACCTGCACTTGCAAACCTATCATACGAGGAGAGATTGGCTAAACTGGAATTACCGACACTGGAGCAAAGAAGAGAGAGAGGTGACCTATTGACCATCTACAGAATCATGAGAGGCACAGAGGTACTCGATAGAGAGAACTTACTTAACTGGGACAAAAGAAACACAAGAGGACATGGAAAGAAAATCAAAAAACATAGCTATAGAAGAGAACTGAAGAAAAACAGTTTTCCTCATAGAGTTTTGGACACTTGGAACAAACTGGACAATGAAATAGTATGCGCAAAAACCATTCACGAGTTTAAAAACAAACTAGACACTGCGAGATACAAAGGCGGGACATCACGAGCATAGCTCCCCTTCCCGCAAAATACAACTAGGTAATACATGTGTTTAATTTCATTTGCCACTTCTCAAACCACTGCTGTAGTTTATCCCATCTTTATCTCAAACCACTTGCTCTCTCCATATCTAATTCTAACACCGGCTCTACTACTATTGTGAAAATTCTCATCTGCTCTTAACATCTTTCCTCCTATCCCATATATCAGCAATACCTCCCATAGTGCCTTCCTGTCTGCCCTATCATAAGCCTTTTCCAAATCCTTAAGGGCCCAAAAAACCTCATTACCTTTTCCTAAAGCTTTCTCACATATCTGTCTTACCACAAAAATCTGATCTACATAACCCCTACCTTCCCTAAACCTGCACTGTTCCTCACCAATTACTCCTGCTCCTCTCTTGATCCTCTGAATCAATAAACTGATCCCTCTGAAACTACTACACTCACACATCTCCCTTTTTCCCTTGTAAAGCAGAACTATATAGGCATTCCTCCAGTCCTCAGGCACTATATCCTATTTCAGAGAAACATTAAATAATCTCGCCATCCAGTCCATCACTGTACCTCCTATTTTTAGGCTTTCTGTATGAAATCCATCTCACCCAGATGCCTTAACTGCTCTCATCATCTTGATAACTGCTTTCACCTCATCTTTTCTTATTGTATATATTGTAGTTACTGTATATAGTCAAACCTCAGTTTTCAAACATAGTTCATTCCAAAAATCTGTTCTAAAACCAAACTGTTTGAAAACCAAATCATATTTTCCCATTACAAATAATGTAAAAGAGATTAATTCATTTCCAAGCACCAGATGAATTATTTACCTAATTACACTTTATATATCATATAATAAATAAAACATAAAAGTGCAAATCAAACAAAAACATAACAGAAGTAAATTTAATGACAAAACACTGTACAGTTATTATGTAATGTATGTACTGTACCCTTCTGGCTGCAATGTGATGGCATAGGTGGATGGAGATGAGGGAGGAATAAGGGTGAGTTATTGCTCGGAAATGGAATCCCCTTCTATAAAAACTTCTGGTGATTCTTGTTTGGGTGTTTCTTCTCTTTCTCTTTGGGTTTCTTTCCTTTTTTCTTTCACTAAAAACCTTTCCAATGTTGTTTTAGCCTGTGCTGTAAAATTTTTCTGAAATGTGACATGACATTGAAAGTGAAAAGATTTACTGCTCTATGTGCTACCATGGTGTCTGGGTGGTATTTTTCTACAAAATTTTGAGCATCACCCCATTTAGCACAAATATCTTTGATTAAAGAACTTGGCATATCTTCAATTCTTTCCTCTTCCTCAGAAGACTGTTCCTCAACCAATTTCTTTTGCTGTTCATTTTGAAGATGTACAAGCTCTTCATTGGTAAGCTCAGTATTGTGGTCTTCCACCAGCTCTTCAATACCTTCACTGTCAACCTCCAAGCCCATACTTTTTCCCAATAAACAATCTCTTCAACAATAGCATTGTCCTCAACAGCAGCAGCAGATCCAGCAGTTTCAAACCCCTCAAAGTTATCTCTGGTACACAGCCTGGCCAAAGGTTCTGCCATGCTGAATTCATGGTTCTAGTACTCACTTGGTTCCATGCATTATCAATAAGATTAACACAACTCAGGATATTGAAATGGTCTTTCCAAAATTCTCTCAAAGTTAATTGAGTGTCATTAGCAATTTGGAAACATGAAACACGGCTTTAGCATAATGTTTCTTAAAGTTAGCTATGATCTGTTGATCCATAGGTTGGATTAGAGGTGTTGTGTTAGGTGGCAGGAATTTGACCTTAATGAAATTAGATTCACCAACTAAGTCATCCTCCAAACCTGGAGGGTGAGCAGGAGCATTATCCAACACAAGAAGGCATTTTGGTTGCTTCCCCCCCCCCCCAAGTATTTGATTGTTTTTCTCAACTTTTCCTTGACCAGTATCACTTTTTGCTTTCTTTGGAGCCATGAAGAGGGCTAGTGTAAGAAAAGTAAATGCTGAATACAATCAAATTGATAACGAAAGCACAGCACAACTATGGTATTCAGCTCAGCGTTCAACAGAGAACTGTTTATATTTCATCAGTGGCCATATGTCAACATCGTTCAAGAACCAAAATTTTGTTCAAAAACAGGTATTTCCAGCTTGAATTATTTGTTTGAAAACCGATTTCTTCGAGTTCAGATGTTCAGAGATATTGCAAAATTATGAAATGTTCTAAAATCACTAAGCAATATTGATATGGTAGAGGTTATGGTGTTTTTTCACTGTTTTAGATTGGAATAAAAATTTCAAGATTTTAATATACTGGTTCCATGTTAATGGTGGGACCATCAGCATCATAATCAACAAATCACACTTCACAGTACTATCAACAAACTGTCTTAATTTATGTATGAAAATATCCAATTATTTTGAAACCTGAAAAAATCCAAACTTTAAAAGACTTCTGGTCCCAAGCATTTTGAGTAAAGGATTCTCAACCTGTTATGAACAACAACTTGTTAGAATTGCACTGGCTAATTGCAGTGCATTTAAAAAATGGTTGGAACACTGGTGGGAAAATTACATCACTGTGGACCCCTGCTCACCCATGCATGAAACCATGAAAGGTGCTATCATGAAGGCTGCTGTAGAGAAGTGGAAGAATAAGAAGATAGCATGGTCAGCTTTGTGAATTTCATATTTGTTTGACAGCATAACTATTAACTGCATCTATTGGTCCACAGATGAACCATAGCATGAAGTGTATGAGGGAATTTATTAGGAAGTGCTTACACGGGTTAGTCCTTTGGCTTTAAAGAGGCTGAAATTGGTGAGCAACAAGTTGTGTATACCCGACAAACTAGGATAGTGAGGGACCTGTTGCATCATTCTCCCAATGTGATGAGTAGAGGTTCCAGTGCTCAGCCTTTACATTTTAGATGGCATTTCTAAAACTCTGAACCTTAAGGAGCTTGAGATCATTGTTGATATGTATTAATCAGTTTTTGATGAATATGAAAATGTTCTTTCAAAGGCAGCTCAAGTTTTTCTTGGAAGTGAGGACTACTATGATTAGATGGAAAAAAACTGAGGAGGAAAGAAGAGGCCAGTTGTCTTTCCCAAGGTTAAAGAAGGTTTACGTTGATACTTTTGACGATCACAGAAAATTTTGAAAGTAATAAAAATATGTTTTGGAAAGAAATTAAGAGAGGAAGAGGAGGCAAATCAAGTAGAGAAGAAAAGGTAAAAGGTGCAGATGGAGAGATGATAATGGAAGAGAAGGCAGTAAGGGGAAGATGGGCAGAATACTTTAGGGAGTTGCTAAATGTGAAGGAGGATAGGGAGGGAAAGATAGTTGTAGTGGGAAATGCTAAGAAAATGACCGTGATGAGTGAGGAAAATGGAGGAGAAATAAGGAAGGATGAAGTGAAGGCAGTTGTTAAGATGATGAAAGCAGGTAAGGCACCTGGTCTGGATGGATGCCATGGAGAATGTCTAAAAAAAGGAGGTACAGTGACGGTGGACTGGCTGGTGAGGTTATTTAATGTTTGCTGGAGAGAGGGTAGAGTGCCAGAGGACTGGAGGAATGTCTGTACAGTTCCACTTTACAAGAGAAAAGGGGACAAGTGTGAGTGTAGTAGTTTCAGAGGGATTAGCTTGTTAAGTGTAGTTGGGAAGGCTTATGGGAGGATCTTGATTGAGAGGATTAGGAGAGGAACAGAGGGAGTAATTGGTGAGGAACAGTGTGGATTTAGGATGGCTAGAGGTTGTGTAGATCAGATCTTTGTGGTAAGACATATGTGAGAAAGCTATAGGAAAGGGTAAGGAAGTTTTTTGGGCTTTTATGGATCTGGAAAAGGTTTACAACTGAGTAGACAGGAAGGCACTATGGGAGGTTTTGTGGATATACAGGATAGGAGGAAAGCTTCTAGGACCTGTCAAGAGTTTTTATGAGAGTAGTAGAGCTTGTGTTAGGATTAGAAATGGAGAGAGTGATTGGTTTGAGGTAAAGGTGGGACTTCGTCAAGGATGCGTTATGTCCCCCTGGCTGTTCAACTTATACATGGATGGGGTAGTGCAAGAGGTAAATGCAAGGATAGTGGGTCAGGGATTGTTAAAGAAAATGGAGAAAAGTGGGAAGTGAGCCAGCTGTTGTTTGCTGACAACACTGCGCTTGTGGCAGGATCGAAGGAGGGATTGAGGAAGTTGGTGACAGAGTTTGGGAGAGTATGTGATAGAAGAAAGCTAAAGATAAATGTGGGTAAAAGTAAGGTGATGAGATGTACAAGGGGTGAAAGTGGCAGTAGACTGGAAGTGAGCATTAAGGGAGAGCGACTGGAGCAAGTGGATAGTTTTAGATACTTGGGTGCAAATGTGGCAGGAAAAGGTGGAGTGAAGGTGGAGGTAGAATGTAGATTGAGAGAAGCGAGTTAATGCCTTGGTGGTTTGAAGAGTGTAATGAGGAATAGACATTTAGGAATGGATGCTAAGAGGAGACTGTATGAAGGAGTGATTGTGCCAACAGCACTGTAAGGGGGAGAAACATGAAACATAAGAGAGGAAGAGAGAAGGAGTTTGAATGTGTTTGAGATGAGGTGTCTGAGAAGTATGATGGGGGTTACTAGGCTGGATAGAGTGAGAAATGAGGAGAACAGGGGTGGAAAGGGAGTTGGGAGATAGGGTTGATGAAAGAGTATTACGATGGTTTGGACACATGGAAAGAATGAGTGAAGAAAGACTAGTAAAAGAGGTGTGGAAGGCAGATGTGGAGGGAGTGAAGATGAGGGGACATCCTAGGATGAGGTGGATGGATGGGGTAAAGGGGGCTTTGGGGAAGAGGGGAATGTCTGTTGAGGAAGGACGGGATAGGACAGAAGACGGGTGAATGGAGAATGGTTGTATATGGATGATGTTGTGATGCATGAGGTGGAATGGCAGGTGGATGGGGGGTGAGGTAGTGTGTGTGAGCAAAATTTGATGCAGCCCGAAGGGATTTCTCCGTCTTCTCCTTTTATGCATGGGGGGACGGAGAGGGGGGGTCGCTGATTTAATGAAGCGGCCTTGCTGTGGATGTGGTGTGTCTTGCGACACTGCTTCTGACCCAGGGCAGTGGACAAGGTGCAGGGATGACCCGTAATCCAGGAGGTGCTAAGATAAGAGGGAGGGTGGAGGGGTGTGGAGTGTATTCAGGGATGGAATGGGTGGGAATGATTTTATGCCTTTTCCTTTTTGGCTACCTCCCTTGTAAGGGGGAAAAAGCCTTGGTATATGTATGTATGTACTCCTTATTTTACCATGCCATGGCGTACATGTATCCAGATGTCAAACTCAAACCTATTTATCTATCTGGACATGAATATTTGCTCCGCTTCTTAGAAGGAGTAAAGGTTACCTTCTGGGGTAGTGGAAGTCTCTTATGAATGTTGAAAATTTCATTGTAGACTTTACACTTTTGATGAATTGTCCATCTGTTCAGGACTGAAACCAACTAATTTAATAATTTTTTAATGATCTTTTGAAGACCTGTACTACTGTAGAAAAATTAAGTGTAAAAAATATTCAATTTCTTGAAACCACAATGGATTCATATGCATCACAAATCCTTTGCATAGAACTGGAAGGGGCTACTAGTGTTCGAGAAGCATTTGGTTCTCTTGCTCACTTTCCTAATCTGAAACATCTCATGTTTGCATATCCAGCATGTCCAGATGAGAGATGAATAAAATACAGAGAGGGACCAATTTAGTAGTGAAGGAATTGACAGCATTCTAACAAGAGGTAGGCAAGACAGACCCTGAGTTGTTACATTTGATTGTGGCCTCTTTTCTGAATGTATTGACACTGCACTTGAGAGATGTCACTTGTTTAATGTGGACAAATGATTACTTGAAGTATTGTGGTCATGCATCAGTTAGAAAAGCAACTTTGATAACAACAGAATAGATTCACACATACTCCCTTACCCCCTCCATCCCACTCCCTATAATGCATGACAACATCATCCATACACAGCCATTCTCCACTTACCCCTATCTTTTGTCTTCTCCCTTCCTCAACAGACATTCCCCTCTTTCCCAATGCCCAATCCATCCATCTCATCCTTGGTCACCCCTAAGGAAATGTAAGGTGGATAAAGTTTTTACACATCTTGGCCTCAACCAGGAAAAATAAAATTATGTACAGTAGAATAAAGTAACTGATCAGGTTGACCTTTTCAGTCAGGTCATTCCTTGGGTGAAGAAAGTTTTTGGGGTTTGGTCACAAAAGAAATTGTCACAACAAGTAAAAAATGATTGCTGCCATTAGTGAGTTAAGAAATGTGATAATTTTCCCAAAACTAAATTAAATTACCTGTTTGCAACAAAGAAGGAAAAAGTGGGAAATGGTCCATGGGTTAACTACTGATCATTCTTAGATGAAAGTAGGACAGTATGTACATACATACATATACCAAAGGCTTTTTCCCCCTTACAAGGGAGGTAGCCAAAAAACAAAGGCATAAAAAGCATTCTCACCCATTCCATCCCTAATGCACTCCACTCCTCTCCACCCTCACTCCTATCTTGGCACCTCCTGGATGATGGGTCATACCTGTATCTTGTCCGCTGCCCTGAGTCAGAACCAGTGACTCGAGCCACAGCACATCCAAAGCAAGGCTGCTTCATTAAATTGGCGACCCCCCTATCTGTCCCCTCATGCAGAAAAGGAGAAGACAGGGAGAAATCCCTTTGGGCTGCATCAAAGTGGAATCTTCAAAATGTTCTTTATTTTTCTACACAATGGCTAATGTACTAGAACAGTATTGGTAGAAATTAAATGTTGATTGTTTAAAGGCTCAATATCTTAGGGACTCTAATGACAACCCTACATTAGACAAATAGATCTACATAAGAGCCCTTGAAATTATACTTTCCCTTTGCATTAAATCACAAACTTTTCCACCCATATGCAAAATAGAAATAAACCCAGCAGTTCTTTACTCAGACATGTATTTACCTAATTGTAATACAGGAGGAGCAATGCTCGTTAGGTCCTGTCCCCTATTCTCTAATTATTTATCCTACCTAGCCTCAAATTCATGTATGGTTCCAATGTAATCTATATCCTTGGTTTCCAGTTATTATATTTAGATTTGAACTTGTATATTGTTTGAGCTTGGGCTCTAACACTTCCTAAGCTATTCCAGGTATTTTTGCATATACATTGGAACCTCATATGATGAACATAATTTGTTCCCGAATTTTACTCATAATGCAAAACACTTGTTAAGCAAAATAATTTTTCCCATAGGAATCAATGTAAAATATAATAATGCATAGCATGCTTATGAAAAAATACCCCAAAATAATTTGTAAAAAATACCTAAAACAGTTTTTTTTTTAAATATTAACACAAAAATATTTTAAAGTACAGTAAATGAACCTGGGAAAGAATAAATAATTAGTCAAATAAAATAGAAATAAATATAAATACTTTTGTAAATTATTAAAAAAAAAAAAGTAGCTCTTAGTACAACAATGGAGACAGGGTAGGATAATTGAGGTGAAGGAGAAGAATCTTCCACCAAGGGAGATTCCACTTCACTTGCTACTATAATAGCCTCAGCTGATTCATTAGCTTTAAATATTTTAGAAACATTGGCACAACTGGCACTTTCTTTAGAATCCTTTTTCACTAGAAAACTGTCTAGAGACATTTACTTTTGTTGACACATCAAAATTTGGCAAAAATGTGAAAGCATTATGAGGGAATCATATAAGAGGTACAAAATAAAGAGAAAAGTAAAACACAAGATAAGGGAGGCAAAGAGGAGAGGTGTGAAGTGGGGTAAGAGTATGACAGAATTTTTTTTTAAAGTAATAAAAAAATGTTTTGGAAAGAAATTGAGAGGAAGAGGAGGTGAATCAAGTAAAAAAGAAAAGGTAAAAGGGGCAGATGGAGAGATGATAATGGAAGAAAAGGCAGTGAGAGAACAGTAGGCAGAGTATTTTAGGGAATTCCTAAATGTGAAAGAGGATAGGGAAGGAAAGGTAGTTGCAGTGGGAAACACTAAGAAAATGACCGTAATGAGTGAGGAAAATGGAGAAGAAATAAGGAAAGATGAAGTGAAGGCAGTTGTTAAGATGATGAGAGCGGGTAAGGCACCTGGGTTGGATGGATGCCATGCAGAATGTAAAAAGGAGGTACAGTAATGATGGACTGGCTGGTGAGGTTATTTAATGTTTGTTTAAGAGAGGGTAGAGTGCCAGAGGGCTGGAGGAGTGCCAGCATAGTTCCACTTTACAAGGGATCAGCTTGTTAAGTGTAGTTGGAAAGGCTTATGGAAGGATCTTGATTGAGAGGATTAGGAGAGGAACAGAGGGAGCAATTGGTGAGGAACAGTGTGGGTTTAGGATAGGTAGGGGTTGTGTTGATCAGATTTTTGTGGCAAGACAGATATGTGAGAAAGCTACAGGAAAAGGTAAGGATGTATTCTGGATTTTTATGGATCTGGAAAAGGCTTATGATGGGGGCAGACAGGAAGACACTGTGGGAGGTATTGCAAATATATGGGATAGGAAACCTTTAAGAGCAGTTAAGAGTTTTTATGATAGTAGTAGAGCTTGTGTTAGGATTAGAAATGGAGAGAGTAGCAGCTTGGGGTAAAGGAGGGATTTCATCAGGGATGTGTTATATCGCCCTGGCTGTTTGATTTGTACATGGATGGGGTGGTGCGAAAGGTAATGCAAGGGTAGTGGGTCAGGGATTGGAGATAGTTAAAGAAAATGGAGAAAAGTGAGAGATAAGCCAGTTGTTGTTTGGTGACAACACTGCACTTGTGGCAGGATCATAGGAGGGATTGAGGAAGTTAGTGACAGAGTTTGGGAAGGTGTGGAAAAGAAGGAAGTTGAAGATAAATGTGGGTAAAAGGTGATGAGATGTACAAGGGGAGAAAGTGGCAGCAGCCTGGAAGTGAGTATTAAGGGAGAGAGACTAGAGGAAGTGGATAGTTTTAGATACTTGGGTGCAAATGTGGCAGGAAAGGGAGGAGTGGAGGTGGAAATAGAATGTAGATTGATAGAAGCGAGTAAATGCCTTGGTGGATTAAAAAGTTTAATGACAAATAGACATTTGGGAATGGATGCTAAGAGGAAATTGTATGAAGGAGTGATTATGCCGACAGCACTGTACAAGGCAGAAACATGGAACATAAGGGAGGAAGAGATGAGAAATTTAAATATATTTACCGAGTTGTATTTTGTGGGAAGGGGAGCTATGCTCGTGGTGTCCTGCCTTTGTATCTCGCAGTGTCTAGTTTGCTCCTAACCCTAGAACACGGTTGTGGGTCAAATTTACCCACGCCCTTTGTTTCACGTGGGCACAGCCCGCGTGGGTTGAGGCAGTCACATGGGTCTTAGGGTAGCTTCAATTGGCTGTGAGCTCTTCCGGTAGAAGATAGTGTGTCCGCACTCGCGCCTTTGTGGGGCCACATACGGGGTGCGTTGGGTAAATTCTACCCCAGTGCCGTGATAACGTGCAAACTTGTACGTTATCACATGAGACACTTACAGTTGATGAGCAGCTGTTGGGGTTCTGTGGGAACTGCCCATTTCATATGTATATCACCAGCAAACCAGCAAAGTATGGAATGAAGCTGTTCCTCATCAATGACAGCAACAGCAAGTACATGTTGGGTGCAATTCCCTACCTGGGGAAACAGGGCACAAGACCCCATGATGGCATAAACCTTGGCCATCATTTCACCAAGGAACTCATTAAACCTTGCCATAAAACCAACAGGAATGTTACCACAGACAATTGGTTTACCTCAGTGGCCCAATCAACTGATCTCCTGATCAACTGTGGCATGACCCACGTTAGTACTGTGCGTAGTAACAAGAAAGAGATACCTTGGGAAATGAAGGACACAGCAAATCGGAGGGCAGGGTAAAGTGCCTTCTTATTCACCATGGACATAACTTCAGTGTCCTACTGCAAAGAAACATCAAGAAGAAAGAAGAAATTGGTGCACCTCATGTCAACAATGCACACGCATCCTGCTATCATGCCTAATGGGAAGCCTGAAATAATTAATTTTTATAATGAGACCAAAGGTGGGGTCGATACATTCGACCAGATGTGCTCAGTCTATGCAGTGGGTCGCAAGACAAGAAGATGGCTCATGTGCATTTTCTATGGGATGATAAATTGCTGTGTACTCGTGGATAATATACAATGAAAATCAGCAGAGGACAGGGGCTTTTTTCACTAACAAAAAACCCTTTTTTTTTTTACATTCTCCCGTATAGTGTGTGTTGCTACTAGGAGGCTGTGTTTCTTAGACCTGAGGCTCCTGTGACCTGGGTGTGGTGTGATCATCACTCAAGACTTCAGTTCCAATATTAGATTTTTTTTTAATATTTTTTGATTGCCCATGTAGTAAATTTTCATATTTTTAGTACTTTTTTTAAATTGCCCCTAAAAGATTCACTTTGCCTTAGTAATAAGTTAGATATCAGAGAAATTGAAAGTATAGGCATTGTATTTTGTGTCAATTATTTCAGATTTATTAAATTTTGATTAAAACTATTTTTATCTTATTTTCCAAAATGGGGTGAAATTTACCCCACGACCGTGTTAACATAAGTATTACCCACGACCGTGTTCTAGGGTTAAACTCATGAACGGTTTTTGTGCACACTATTTTTTTGTCCAGTTTGTTCCAAGTGTCCATTCTGTGTGGAAAACTGTTTTTCTTCAGATCTCTTCTGTAGCTATATTTTTTTTTATTTTCTTTCTACTTCCTCTTGTCCCAGTTAACAAGTTCTCTCTATCAAGTATTTCTGTGCCCTTCATGATTCTGTAGATGGTCAATAGGTCACCTCTCTCTCTTCTCTGCTCCAGCGTCGGTAACTCCAGTTTAGCCAATCTTTCCTCATATGACAAGTTTGCAAGTGCAGGGGCTATTTTTGTGGCTACTCTCTGGATTCTATTTTCTTTATATTCTTTTTGGTACTGGGTGACCACAATGTTGCCGCATATTCTAGTTTAGGCCTTATCAGTGTGACCAATATTTTTTTAAGAATTTCTTCATCCACACCTTCATCCATGTCATTTATATATATGGCAAGCATTATCAGACCCAATACAGAACCTTGTGGAACTCCACTTATCATTTCTTCCCAGGTCGAGTTGTTGTCTCTAAGTACCACCCTCTTTTTCTCCCGCTCAAGAAATCTTCCATCCATTCCAATAACTTTCCTTGTACTCCACCTATTATTTCAAATTTTCTTAGCTTTTTGTGTGGTATCTTATCAAATGTTTTTGTAGATCTAAGAAGGCACAATCTGCCCATCAGTCCCTTTCTTGCATTATTTCTATTAGCCTTGAGTAAAAGCAAATCAAGTTTGTGGCACATGATCTTCCATATCTAAATCCAGATTAGTTTGGATTTAGTATATTATTCTCTTCCAAATGAGTGTGTATTTACCTAGTTGTATTTTGCAGGGGGAGAGCTATGCTCATAGTGACCCACTGTTGTATCTTTCTGCATCCAGTTTTTTCTTAAAATCATGTACAGTTGAACCTCGAAAGCCTGGACTAATAGGGGGGAAGGGTGGTCCGGTCATGCCAAAAGTCCAGTCATCGAAAATATCGCCCTAACACCCGTAGATTTTTGTAGTGGTATACGTATAGGTATGATATGGCATAGAAACACATAAGAATAATACTCTAACACTGTAATAATAACAATACTGTAACAATAATGCTATAATACTAATAATTCTGTAATAACTGTAATACAGGCATGTAAATGTACTGTAAATACAGTGTACTGTACTGTATTTTTTATTAAGTACACCGTAAATATCGGAAGGTATGCACGTGGGACAGTGGTGGCGGCCAGGGTTGCCGCGTTTTCTACACTGCCGTCTAGAATGGGAGTGTTGCCATACCGGGGCATACATTTTTCTTGGGCGTGTGCAGACTTCCATAGCAAGATATACTTGTCAAACTTTAACAAAATGTTGGTTCTAGTTTTTTTTATTCTTGAGTGTATATAATGCCCCCATGCCCTAACATATTCAGTAAGATAAAAAAATTTTTTTTTTTATATTATTATCGCTAAAAGAAAGCTGAAACTTTAGCGTAGAAATTTTTTCTACATGGTAAAAACGTATCTTTTGGGGTATGATATTTTATAAGTAACACAATTACCAATAAAAGTCATTTTGATATACCATTTATTATTTAATAAATATTTCTATGATTTTTAAACAAAAGTTTGAGTTTTTGAATGTTTTTAATAGCCCGCTGATATGTAGAAAAAATTTCCTTATGTCCTTGTGCAGTTGCCACATGCCGCTATTTTACTACATTTTGGTACAAAATTCTACGAAACAGCAGCCCTGGTGGCGGCTCGACTAGGCCGGGTTTGAGTACACGTGTATGGCCGTCGCTGCCACCTACCGGACAAATAGGGAACTTTCCTTGAAAAGTCCGCCCTTTGTTCATTTCGACCGGTCATACGAGGGTCTGGGCATTCGGGGTTCGGGCTTTCGAGGTTCGACTGTATAGTTTTAGTACTCACCGTTTCCTCATTCAGTTTGTTTCAGATATCTATCACTGTGTGGAAAGCTATTCATTTTCAGATCTCTTCTGTAACTGTCTTTCTTAGGTTTCTTCTTGTGTCTTCTTGTATTTCTTCTGTCCCATTTTAGTAGGTCATCCCTATCAAGAATTTCCATCCCTTTCATAATTCTGTAAATTTTTATTAAATCACCTCTCTCTCTTCTTTGGTCTAGGGTTGGTAAATTTAGTTTATCCAACCTTTGTTCGTATGTCAAATTGCAGTGTTGGTGCCATCTTTGTTGTTGCTCTTTGAATTCTTTCTAGTTTTTTATAGTGTTTTTGGTACCAGGTGTCCATAGAGATGCTGCGTATTACAATTTTGGTCTTGTCAGTGTAACTAGTATTTTCTTTACCATTTCTTCATCCATGTAGTCAAAGGCCATTTTCATTGATCTTAATAAGTTAAAAGTTTCTCCAACTAATTTGTTGACATGTTTATCTGGTGTCATGTCATTTGAGATAGTTACTCCTAGGTCTCCTTCTGAGTTTACTTTTTTTTACTTCCTTTGTACCAATTTCATATTGACCAGCTTTTTTTTTTTTTTTTTTTTTTCTTTTTCCAAATTCCATTATACTGCATTTCTTAATGTTGAAGTTCATTTCACTCTTTTGACTCCATTTCCAGATTTTGTCCAGGTCTTCTTGAAAAGATTTGCAATCTTCCTCTGTACTTACTCTCTTTAATAGTTTCATATAACATTCCACACCTTCATCCATGTCATTTATATAAATAGCAAACATTATCAGACCCAATACAAAGCCTTGGGGGACTCCACTTATATCTTTCTAATTTGAGTTCTTGTCTCTAAGTACCACCCTCATTTTTCTTCTGTTCAAGAAATCTTTCATCCATTCCAATAATTTTCCTTGTATTCCACCTATTGTTTCAATTTTTCTTAGTAGCTTTTTGTGTGGTACTTTGTCAAAAGCCTTTTGTAAATCCAAGAAAGCACAATCTGCCCATCTGTCTCTTGTATTATTTCTATTAATCTTGAGTAAAAGCATATTAAGTGTGTAGTACATGATCTAACACTTCTAAATCCAAATTGTTTAGGGTTTAGTATATTGTTCTCTTCCAAGTGTTTAATCCATTTGTTTTTAATAACTTTTTAGCTATTTTTGCAGTTGTGCTTGTAAGGGATACTGGTCTATAGTTTGTTGGATTTTCTTTGTCTCCTTTGTATATTGGTACAATACGTATTTACATTTTTCCAATCTTGTGGTACTTTTCCTTCTTTGAGTGAGAAGTCAATTATCTTGTGTATTTTGTCTATAAATTCATCTATACATTCTTTCAATATCCAGTTCGATATTCCATCAAGCCCATATGACTTTCTGACGTCAAGGTTCTTTATTTGGTTCCTTATTTCTTTCTGTCACCATTATTTCTTTCATTTTGGGGGATCTTCCTCACTGTCCTTCATCCCAAATTTGTGAGCTTTCAATTGTAAATACAGATCTGAAATGCCTAGTCATTAATTCAGCCATTTCTATATCTATATATTCTTTGTTTTCTTCATGCAATTTCACTATTTCACCTTTGTCTTTTAGTTTGTCCTTTACATATCCATAAAATTGTTTAGGTTGATCTTTGCATTTATCTATTATATCTTTTTCGTAGTTTCTTTTTTCCCCTCTATATAAATCTACATATTCTTTTCTCAGTTTGATGTATGTTTGCCACTTGGTGTTTTTTTTTTCTTTTCTTTTCTTTCTTTTTCTTCTTTTTTCCATCCTTTCCAGGCTTTGTCTCCTCTGTCTTGAGCATCACTACATTTTTTTTCATAGCAACACTTTATTTAAACCCTTTTTTATTTCTTCTTAGGTATATATTCATCTGTTCCCTCCTTGTATTTTTCTTTAAGTATGCTCCATTTCTCTTCCATCTTTGTTTCATCATTTGAAATTTTTTCCCAGTTAGCGTTTTGATTTTTTTTCTAAGTTTTACAAAGTCTGTTTTGTTGTACATTAATCTTCCTTCTCTGTTTCTCATTTCTTCTCACATCATTTTGTTCCATAAGTTTGAACTCTATTAGTATGTGGGCACTCTTTCCAATTGGTGTCTTACAATTCATTTTGTCCATAATTTTAAGTCTCAGAAGTAAATATCAAGTCTAGTCTCAATGGTTCTTTATTGTTTCTATATCTAGTGTTTTCCTTGACCCATTGAGTCAATGTATAATAAATGGTCAAACCCAGTAGAATGTTGCCCCAGATTCTCTACCTTTTATTGTCAATTCTTCCCAATTTATTTCCTTTGGGTTAAAGCCACCCATACCGGTAATTGTTTCCTCCATCAATCAGTATCTCAGATAATTCATTCTTTGTGTCTTCCTGTAATTTTGAGTGATCGCTATTAGACCAAGCCTTTGTTTTTGGTGGCACATATACTACAAATTTTCTGCTGTTCATAATGCTATTTTCAACTTTAATTGTGATCATTTCCATATTGTCTTTACCTTCTGTTATCTTTATCACATTTAAGCACTTTCTAGTCAATAACATGACTCCTCCCCCCTGTTTATCCATTCTATTTTTCAACCAATGGTTGTATAAATCTTGTCCCACCATACTTGATATAGGACCTTTCAATTTTGTCTCTGCAATTCCCATTATGTCTGGTTTCTCTATTAACAAATAGTCATTTAATTAATTTATTCCAGAAATCACACCATCCATGTTTTTGTATGCCACTTTTAATTTTTTCTTTTCTCCTCATTTTTGGTTTATGTTTCTATTTTTCTTATGTACCATTTTCTTAGCATTTCCCACTGCAACTATCTTTCCCTCCCTATCCTCCTTCACATTAAGCAACTCCCTAAAATATTCTGCCCATCTTCCCCTTACTGCCTTCTCTTACATTATCACCTCTCCATCTGCACCTTTTACCTTTTCTTCTCTACTTGATTTGCCTCCTCTTCCTCTCTTAATTTCTTTCCAAAACATCTTTTTATTACTTTCAAAATTTTCTGTCATACTCTTACCCCATTTCACATCTGCTCTCCTCTTTGCCTCCTTTACCTTATGCTTTACTTCTCTTTTATTTTCTTTGTACCTCTCATATGAAATGCTAAGAAAATGACTGTGATGAGTGAGGAAAATGGAGGAGAAATAAGGAAGGAGGAAGTGAAGGCAGTTGTTAAGATGATGAAAGCAGGTAAGGCACCTGGTCTGGATGGATGCCATGCAGAATGTCTAAAAAAAGGAGGTACAGTGATGGTGGACTGGCTGGTGAGGTTATTTAATGTATGCTGTAGAGAGGGTAGAGTGCCAGAGGACTGGAGGTGCCTGTACAGTTCCACTTTACAAGAGAAAAGGGGACAAGTGTGAGTGTAGTAGTTTCAGAGGGATTAGCTTGTTAAGTGTAGTTGGGAAGGCTTATGGGAGGATCTTGATTGAGAGGATTAGGAGAGGAACAGAGGGAGTAATTGGTGAGGAACAGTGTGGATTTAGGATGGCTAGAGATTGTGTAGATCAGATCTTTGTGGTAAGACAGATATGTGAGAAAGCTATAGGAAAGGGTAAGGAAGTTTTTTGGGCTTTTATGGATCTGGAAAAGGTTTACAACTGAGTAGACAGGAAGGCACTATGGGAGGTTTTGTGGATATACAGGATAGGAGGAAAGCTTCTAGGACCTGTCAAGAGTTTTTACGAGAGTAGTAGAGCTTGTGTCAGGATAAGAAATGGAGAGAGTGAGTGGTTCGAGGTAAAGGTGGGACTTCGTCAAGGATGCGTTATGTCCCCCTGGCTGTTCAGCTTATACATGGATGGGGTAGTGCGAGAGGTAAATGCAAGGATAGCGAGTCAGGGATTGGAGATGGTTTAAGAAAATGGAGAAAAGTGGGAGGTGAGCCAGCTGTTGTTTGCTGACGACACTGTGCTTGTGGCAGGATCGGAGGAGGGATTGAGGAAGTTGGTGACAGAGTTTGGGAGAGTATGTGATAGAAGAAAGCTAAAGATAAATGTGGGTAAAAGTAAGGTGATGAGATGTACAAGGGGTGAAAGTGGCAGGAGACTGGAAGTGAGCATTAAGGGAGAGCGACTGGAGCAAGTGAATAGTTTTAGATACTTGGTTGCAAATGTGGCAGGAAAAGGTGGAGTGAAGGTGGAGGTAATGTAGATTGAGAGAAGCGAGTAAATGCCTTGGCGGATTAAAAAGTGTAATGAGGAATAGACATTTGGGAATGGATGCTAAGAGGAGACTATATGAAGGAGTGATGTGCCAACAGCACTGTATGGAACAGAAACATGGAACATAAGAGAGGAAGAGAGAAGGAGTTTGAATGTGTTTGAGATGAGGTGTCTGAGAAGTATGATGGGGGTTACTAGGCTAGACAGAGTGAGAAATGAGGAGGAGAACAGGGGTGGAAAGGGAGTTGGGAGAGAGGGTTGATGAAAGAGTATTAGGATGGTTTGGACACATGGAAAGAATGAGTGAGGAAAGACTGGTAAAAGAGGTGTGGAAGGCAGATGTGGAGGGAGTGAACATGAGTGGATGTCCCAGGATGAGATGGATGGATGGGGTGAAGGGGGCTTTGGAGAAGAGGGGAATATCTATTGAGGAAGGACGGGACAGAAGACGGGTGAATGGAGAATGGTTGAATATGGATGATGTTGTGATGCACGAGGTGGAATGGGTGGGGGGATAGGGGGTGAGGTAGTATGTGTGAGAAAAATTTGATGCAGCCCAAAGGGATTTCTCCCCATCTTCTCCTTTTATGCATGGGGTGGATGGAGAGGTGGGGGTCACCAATTTAATGAAGCGGCCTTGCTGTGGATGTGCTGTGTCTTGCGACACTGCTTCTGACCCAGGGCAGTGGACAAGGTGCAGGGATGACCCATCATCCAGGAGGTGCTAAGATGGGAGGGAGGGTGGAGGGGAGTGGAGTGTATTTAGGGATGGAATGGGTGGGAATGATTTCATGCCTTTTTCTTTTTGGCTACCTCCCTTGTAAGGGGGAAAAGCCTTGGTATATGTATGTATGTACCATTTTCTTAGTCTCAGATCCAGTACTCTCCAAAAAAACTAATTTTTTTCAGTCTCCAATCTATTCTTGTTTTTTTCCTTAGCTTCATTTCTTAGTGCCCTATCTTTCTCTGTTTCTTCAACGTTTATTTCCTTTTTATCCACACATTTTTGTAATTTTCGCTATTTGTTAGTTTTGCCGCTTTTGATAGTATCTCTTCAGCTATCATTTGAGTCCTTAGTTTGATTTTCTTTGGCCTATAGTTTTTTTTATTTAGAGTATGTACCCATCCTATGCACATCATCAATTTCCTTCTTCAACTCTTGACCCTCATCCTGAACTGCTTTCAGTATTTCCTTTGCAATTTCTTTCTCTTTTTCTGTTTGGTATTTGTGTACATTGTTTTTCTTTGATACTGTACACCACAATGCATTTCTTTTTATCCACTGTGTCTCTCACCCAGTTTTCCTTTTCTTTGATTACCTTAATCACTGTTTCCTTTGCATTCTCTTCTACCTGCTGTTGTACTATTTCTTTGAAAGAGATTTTTTTTATTTTTACATTCCTGTTTCCACTGATTTTTTATTTCAATGAGATCTGTCTCTTTGATTGATTCTCCCATCTTTTCAGTCACTGCTTGTAATTGTTCTTTGACCTCTTTCTTTAGTTCTTCATTTTTGTTTCTATCCTCATTTTCCTTTCATTTTCTCTTTTAATCATACTTTTTGTGTGTGTGTATTTACCTAGTTGTAGTATACAGGAAAGGAGCAATGCTTGTTGGGCCCCATCTCCTGTTTTCTAATTTTCTAAAATACTTAGGTTCAAATTCATGTATCTATATCTTTGATTTCCAATTATCATATTTATATTTGAACTCATGTATTGTTTGAACTTGGGTTATATCACCTAAGGTATTCCACATATACATATACTGTATATTGAAAACTGTATTTCTTCATATCCTTTTGATATGTGGTCTTTCTTTAATTTACTTCCATGACCTCTTAAAGCCCTCCCATCTTTGATCAGGAGATCTTTTCTATCAATGCAGTCTATCCCCTTTAGTGACCTGAACACTGTAATTATGTTATCTCTTTCTCTTCAATCTTTCAACGTCGGAAGACCCGGTACTTTTAGTCTTTCTTCATATGATTTATCTACCAGGCTGGGTATCAGTTTGGTTGTTGCCCTTTGTATCTTCTCAATCTTGTTTATATCCTCTCTGGGGACCATACTACTGACGCATATTCCAGTCTTGAACACATCAGAGTTTCGATGACATGACATTTTCCATCATCTCTTCATCCATATAATGGAACACCACTTTAATCTTCTGCAGTAGTCCATATGTCTCTCCCACAATCCTGCTGATATGTCTTTTAGCTGATAGGTTTTCTTTTATCAACACCTCCAAGTCTTTCTCCTCATTTGCTTTTGTTCTTTTAGAGTGATTTTAGTGTGCCCTGTACTTACTATTAATGCATTGTTTTGAGTAATTTGTATGGTATCTATGTCTTCTCAAGTGTCGGGAACCATGCCAAGGAAGTACAGTTGTGTGTAGTTCTTAGTGAACTGTATGTAAACTAATTAACACCTGTATGAGTCCATCTCTTGGGTATGATATTATCTCCATAGATAGAGCCACTGATTATTGGGAAATAGCCACTAAATACTAATGTTTTTTAAATATGTATTTTGAAAACTGAAAAAATCCAAACATTAAAAGACTTCTGGTCCCAAGCATATTAAAAGATTCTCAGTCTGTCATGGACAACTGCTTATCAGAAATACCCTGACTAATTGCAGTACATTTCAGAAGTGGCTGGACACAGTGAAAGACTGGTGGGAAAATGACATCACTGTGGACCCCTGCTCACCCATGCATGAAACCATGAAAGGAGCTATCATGAAGGCTGCTGCAGAGAAGTGGAAGAATAAGGACATAGCATGGTCAGCTTTGCTAATTTCATATTTGTTTGACAGCGTAACTATTGACTGCATCTGTCAGTCCACAGATGAACTGTCACATGAAGTGGATGAAGAACTTTATCAGGAAGTGCTCACACGAGTTAGTCCTTTGGCTTTAAAGAGGCTGAAATTGGTAAGCAACAAGTTGTATGCCTGGCAAACTAGGATAGTGAGGGACCTGTTGCATCATTCTCCCAATGTGATGAGGGTAGAGGTTCCAGTGCTCAGCCATTACATTTTAGACGGCATTTCTAAGACTCCGAACCTTGAGGAGCTTGAGATCATTGCAGATATGTATTATTCAGAGATTGGGAAAGATGGAGGTGTTCTTGCAAAGGCTGCTCAAGTTTTTCTTGGAAGTAAGAACTACTATGATTTGATGGAAAAAATTGAGGAGGAAGGAAGAAGGCAGTTATCTTTCCCAAGATTAAAGAAATTTTACATTGATGTTGTTGACTATCATTCCTCATTTTGTCATGCCATGGTGTACATGTATCCAGATGTCAAACTCAAATCTTTTTATCTACCTGAAGAAGAATATTTGCTTCGTTTCATAGAAGGAGAACATGATGCCTATTGGGGTATTGGAAGTCTCTTTGCAGAAGCTGAAAGTACCAGATTTGGTAAAGGTGTTATGAATGTCAAGAACTTCATTATAGGGGATTGCCTATTTTACAATTTTGAAGATGATTTGTCCATCTGTTCAGGACTGAAACCAACTAATTTAATCATTTTTTATGAGATTAAATTTGGCTATGAATTTATAAACAATCTTTTGAAAAACTGGACTACTGTAGAAAAATTAGGTGTAAAAAACGTTAAATTTCTTGAAACCATAAAGGATTCATATGCATCACAAATCCTTTGCATAGAACTGGAAGGAGCTACTAGTGTTCTTGAAGCAT
The DNA here is from genome assembly GCF_046742065.1 of Oratosquilla oratoria. Classification (NCBI taxonomy): domain Eukaryota; kingdom Metazoa; phylum Arthropoda; class Malacostraca; order Stomatopoda; family Squillidae; genus Oratosquilla; species Oratosquilla oratoria. The sequence continues at coordinate 35,291,434 of NC_134818.1, forward strand.
TTGGTTCTCTTGCTCACTTTCCTAATCTGAAACACCTCATGTTTGCATATCCAGCATGTCCAGATGAGAGATGGGTAAATACAGGGAGGGACCAATTTAGTCAAGTAAAGGAATTGACAATAACATTCCAACAAGAGGTAGAGAAGATAGACCCTGAGTTGTTACATTTGATTGTGGCCTCTTTTCCAAATGTAGAGACACTGCACTTGAGAAATGTCACTTGTTCAATGTGGACAAATAATTACTTGAAGTATTGTGGTCATGCATCAGTTAAAAATGCAACATTGATAGCAACAGAACAGTTATATTCTTGTCAATATTTTTGGTTGGATGCCTTCCCCAGCTTAGAGGGACTCACCATTAAATCAACAGTTCCTCAGAATAATCATTTCAAGGCCACATCCAGATTAAACATTAAGTATGAAGGTATTGTAGTTCCTCATGATGAGTGGCAAGGAGATTATGAAAGCAATAGTGATTTGTACCCTGAAGATGAATTGGTCTCCATTGCTAAATTTTGTTAGAGGAATGCCAGGTCCAAGAATCCATAAGGAATGTCTTTATTTGTCAACTTCAATACACAAAAAAACATTACCAAAAGGAGCACAAGAAAGTGTTAGAAAACCTGGAATGCCACAGTAGTTCTCTAGATTTAACAAGTTTCATTAACTTAAAATAAGGAGTGGAGTGGAAACACCTTGTAAACAGTAGGTAGCCATCTATCAAGTTCTAATGAAATGCAAGGTGGACAAGATTTTACACATAATGGCCCCAACCAGAAACTGACCCAGAATCTGCTTCATTGACAGATGGACAGACATAGCAAAGACATGACACCAGACAAACATATCAATAAAATAGAGAAACCTTCAACCTATTAAGGTCAATTGAAGTGGCATTTGACTACTTGGATGAGGAAATTATTGAAAAAATATTAATTACACTAATAAGACCAAAACTGGAGTACACAGCAATACTATGGACACCCAGTATTAAAAAGAATATAAAGAAATAAGAATACAAAGAGCAGTGACAAAGTTGGCACCAACTCTTTCCAAATTAACATACAAAGATTGTCCAAATTGGAATTACCAACTCTGGAACAAAGAAGAGAAAGAGGACATCTGCTGATTATAGAATCATGAAAGGAATGGAAATCCTAGATAGAAATTATTTACTAAAATGGGAACAAGGTAAAACAAGAGGACACGAAAAGAAACTCAAAAAGGATAACTATAGAAGAGATCTGAAAAAATAGCTTCCCACACAGAGTAAGATACCTGGAATAATTTAGATAAAGAATCAATGTGTGCAAACACTATTCAAGATTTAAGAAATAAAAATTGATGCTGAAAGATATAAAGACGGGTCACCACGAGCATAGCTTCCTTTCCCATATAATACAACTAGATAAATACAATCATGTTTCTCGTGTGACCAATAAGGTATAATCCAGTTCTTGAAATGAGTATAGTTGGCACAATGGAAAAAGATGAAAGGATATTGAACGAACCAATGAAGAGAGGCCTGGACATAAGTAAGGTGGAATCACCAAGAGGCGTCATCCTCAAAAAAACATGTTTAATTGACACTCCAAGGATAAACCAAAGGTGGGAGAACAAGAGTTTTCCAGGTTTTCAAAGAAATCCAGGAGAAATAGGTAAAAGCTTAGATATAGATAGAGAAGTTAGATATAGTAATGTATTAAGAAATTGTGAAGTAAACGAATTATTGGAAGAAATCATATTTAAAATTGGACTACTGAGCTATACTTAGGGAATTGATTACCTTGCGTAAGAGTAACAATCAAATGATTAGAGAGTTGAGTGACCCAAAGAGCGAAATTGATATTCTCAAAAGAGAAAACGAAAGAATGAAAAATGAGGACAAAAGTAAAAATGAAGAACTGAAAAAGGTCAAAGAGCAATTACAGGTAGTGACCGGAAACATGGAAGAGTCAATTAAAGAAACAGACCTCATTGAAATAAAAAATCAATGGAAACAAGAACAGGAAAATAAAAAAATATCTTTTAGAGAAATAGTACAAAAGCAGATGAAGGAAAATACAAAAGAAACCATCATGAAAGTAATTAAAGAAAAGGAAAACTGGGTGAGAGATACAGTTGACAAAGGTAAGTGAATTGTGGTCCATGGTATCCAGGAAAAACATATGTATAAATACCAGAGAGAAAAGGAAAAGGAAATAGCTAAGGAAATTTTGAAAGAAATACAGGACAAAGGGCAAAATTGATCAAGAAATTGACGAAATTCACAGGATAGGCAAATATTCAAAAGAAAAACAACATAGACATCTGAAAATAAATCTAAGAACTCAAATGATAGTTGAGGAGGTATTATCAAAAGTGGTCAAATTAGCAAACAGCAAGAAATTCAAACATGGATAAAAAAGGAAATGCGTGATGAGGAAAAAGAGAAAGACAAGGCTCTCAGAATTGAAGCAAATGATAGAAATGAGAAAAGAACAGAGATGGAAATTTTTTTATTTTTTGGAGAGTAATGGACTTGAGACTGAAAGAATGGTACATCAGAAAAATGGAAACTTAAACAAAAAAAGAAGAAAATATGAAACTAAAAGTGGCATACACAAATATCGATGGTATGATCTCTAGAATTAATGAACTAAATGACTACCTAGAAATAGAGAAACCTGACATTATGGGAATTGTGAATACAAAACTGAAAGGATCTCTATCAAAAGTATAGTGGGACAACAAATCTGATCTGCTTTTACTCAAGATTAGTAGACATAATAGAAGAAAGAGATGGATGGGCAGACTGTGCTTTTCTGGACCTGCAAAAGGCATTCGATAAGGTACCTCATAGGAAACTAATAAATAAGATAGAGTCAAAAGGTGGCATCAGAGGAAAATTATTGGAATGGATGAAAGACTTTCTGATTGGGAGGAAAATGAGAGTTGTAATTAGAGAAAAATTCTCCAACTGGGAAGAAGTAAAAAGCGGGGTCCCGCAAGGATCAGTACTGGCCCCGATCATGTTCGCTGTATACATTAATGACATGAATGAAGGCGTGGAGTGCTATATAATTTTTTTTGCAGATGATGCAAAATTACTTAAGAAGGTAAAAACGGAAGAGGACTGCAACTCATTGCAACAAGATCTGGACACAATATGGAATTGGACTCAAAAGTGGGAAGTAAAATTCAATATTAAGAAATGCAGCATAATGGAATTTGGAAAGAGTAAAAATAGAATATCAAAAGATTACAGAGTTGGGGAAGAAAAAATAGATAAAACAAACTATGAAAAAGATCTTGGAGTGATGATTGGAAAGGACATGAAACCAGATAAACATATAAACAAGATGTTCGGAGAAACCTACAACTTATTGAGAGCAAGCAAAGTGGCATTTACCTATATGGACAAAGAAATGATAAGGAAAATACTTACTACACTAATAAGACCAAAACTCGAGCACGCAGCATCCCTTTGGACACCCAGTACCAAAAAGAATATTAAGAAACTAGAAAGATTACAAAGAGCGACAACAAAACTAGCACCGACACTCGCTGAACTAACATATGAGCAAAGACTATCCAAATTGAACCTACCAACTCTGGAACAAAGAAGAGAAAGAGGAGATTTGCTAACTATCTACAGAATAATGAAAGGAATGGAAGTTTTAGACAGGAACGACCTATTAATGTGGGACAATGGTAAAACAAGAGGACACGGAAAAAAATTGAAAAAGGATACTTATAGAAAAAACTTGAAAAGGAACAGTTTCCCACACAGAGCGATAAATATATGGAACAAATTAGACAACAAAACAGTATGTGCTAACACTATACAAGATTTTAAGATAAAACTTGATGCGGAGAGATACAAAGACGGGTCACCACGAGCATAGCTCCCCTCCCGTATATTACAACTAGGTAAATACAAGGTCTATACAACCACTGGGCAAAAAATTGAACAGACAAGCAGGGAGGATGTGTCATGATATTGACCAAAAAGGGTTTAAATTTGACAAAGATAATGTGGAATTAATTATGATTAAAATCGTAAACAAAAATATGAAAAGCAGAAAATTTGTAGCACTGTATGTGCCACCAAAAACACAGGCTTGGTCTGATAGTGACACAATGAATGTGCTAAATGAGTTACTGAAAGAGGGTGGTAACAGTAATTATGGGTGATTTTAATGCAAAGGATATAATCTGGGAAGAAGAACTCTGGAGCAACATTCTACTGGATATGACCATCAAATAGACCTTAACACAATGAGTTAAGGAAAATACTAGATATAGAAATAATGAGGAACCATCAAAACTAGACCTAATATTAACTTCTAAACCAAATATTGTGAACAAAATGGAGTATAAAACACCAATTGGAAAGAGGGACCATATACTAATGGAATTTGAATTATAAGTACAAAACAATGTAGGAAGGAATGATAAACATAGAGAAGGAAGATTAATGTACAACAAAACGGATTTTGTAAAACTAAGAACATTTTTCCAAAATACAAACTGGGATAAATTCTCTAAAGAAGAAACAAAGATGGAAGACAAATGGAACATATTCAAAGAAAAGTACAAAGAAGGAATTGAAAAATATATACCAAAGAAGAAGCAAAAAGAGATTTATATAAAGTGTTGGTATAACAAAATGTGTAATGAGGCTAAAGACAGAAGAGACAAAGCCTGGAAAAGATGGAAAAGAGACAAAGAACATCCAAATGGCAAACATATATAAAATTTAGGAACAAATATGTGAATATACGCAGGAAAAAAGAAATTATAAAAAAGATATTATAGACAAATGTAAGGATCAACCTAAACTCTTTTACAGATATGTAAATGATAAATTAAAGGATAATCACGAAATTGTAAAACTACATGAAGGAGATAAAGAATATATGGACGACACAGAAATGGCAGAAGTTATGATCAGACATCTCAGGTCTGTTTTTACAATTAAGAGCTTAAAAATTTGGGAAGATGGACAACAAGAAAGACCCCCTAAAATGAAAGAAATAAAGGTAACACAGAAAGAAATAAGAGACCAAATAAAAAATCTAGATGTTAGGAAATCGCATGGACCGGGTGGAATTGCAAATTGGATACTGAAAGAGTGTATAGATGAACTGATGAACAAATTATACAAGATAATAGACTTTTCACTCAAAGAAGGAAAGGTGCCGCAAGATTGGAAAGATGCAAACATACATACATACATATACCAAGGCTTTTTCCCCCTGACAAGCGAGGTAGCCAAAAAGGAAAAGGCATAAAATCATTCCCACCCATTCCATCCCTGAATACACTCCACACCCCTCCACCCTCCCTCTCATCTTAGCACCTCCTGGATGACGGGTCATCCCTGCACCTTGTCCACTGCCCTGGGTCAGAAGCAGTGTCGCAAGACACAGCAAGGCCGCTTCATTAAATCGGCGACCCCCACCCCTCTCCGTCCCCCCCATGCATACAGGAGAAGACGGGGAGAAATCCCTTTGGGCTGCATCAGAATTTGCTCACACATACTACCTCACCCCCCATCCCCCCGCCCATTCCACCTCATGCATCACAACATTATCCATATACAACCATTCTCCATTCACCCATCTTCTGTCCTCTCCCGTCCTTCCTCAACAGACATTCCCCTCTTCCCCAAAGCCCCCTTCACCCCATCCATCCACCTCATCCTAGGACGTCCCTTCATGTTCACTCCCTCCATATCTGCCTTCCATACCTCTTTTACTAGTCTTTCTTCACTCATTCTTTCCATGTGTCCAAACCATCCTAATACTCTTTCATCAACCTTATCTCCCAACCCCCTTTCCACCCCTGTTCTCCTCCTCATTTCTCACTCTATCCAGCCTAGTAACCCCCATCATACTTCTCAGACACCTCATCTCAAACACATTCAAATTCCTTCTCTCTTCCTCTCTTATGTTCCATGTTTCTGCCCCATACAGTGCTGTTGGCACAATCACTCCTTCATATAGGAGAAAAGGAACCATGAGAAGGATATTATAGACAAATGCAAAGAGCAACCCAAACTATTCTATCGGTATGTGAATGGTAAACTTAAAAACAAACAGGAATTGGTGAAACTATGCCAAGGAAACATAGAATACACAGAAGATTTAGAGATGGCCGAAGTCATGAACAATCACTTTAAATCTGTTTTCACCAGAGAGAAAATACCGAATTGTGACATAGACAAAAACAAGAAATCTCCCCTCATGAATGAGTTTACAGCATCACTAAAGGAAATATCAGAACATTTATCAAGGCTGGATGTCAGAAAATCACATGGCCCGGACGGTATTGCAAATTGGATTCTAAAGGAGTGCAAAGAAGAACTAACAGACAAAATACACATCTTAATAAACAGCTCACTCAAAGAAGGAAAGATACCCGAGGACTGGAAAAACGCTAACATTGTACCAATACACAAAGGAGGAAACAAAGAAGAACCCACCAACTATAGGCCAGTATCACTAACAAGCACCATTGCCAAAATTTGTGAGAAAATAATCAAGAATAGATGGGTAAAACATCTGGAAGGCAATGACATATTAAACCCAAGACAATTCGGATTCAGACAAGGAAGATCATGCTCCACAAACTTAATATGCTTTTACTCAAGACTAATAGACATAGTGCAAGAAAGAAATGGATGGGCTGATTGTGCATTCCTAGATTTGCAAAAAGCCTTTGACAAAGTACCACACAGAAAACTACTAAAAAAACTGGAACACATAGGAGGAATACAGGGAAACCTACTAAAATGGATAGAGGACTTTCTGACTGGTAGAAAGATGAGAGTAGTGCTCAGAGAAAAATATTCAGACTGGAAAGAGGTGATCAGTGGAGTACCGCAAGGATCTGTGCTGGCACCAATAATGTTTGCTATCTATATGAATGACATGGATGAGGACGTGAACTGCTACATGAGCTTCTTTGCCGATGACGCCAAACTGCTAAGGAAAATAGAAACTGATGAGGACTGTGAAGCACTGCAAGAAGACCTAAATAGGGTATGGAACTGGAGTCAGAAATGGGAAGTGGACTTTAATACTAAGAAGTGTAGCATAATGGAGTTTGGAAAAAGCAAAAACAGAATATCAGGAAAATATACAATTGGAACCAAAGAAGTAAAGAAAGTAGGATCCGAAAAAGATTTGGGAGTAATTATCACGAACGACTTGTCCTATGATATACAGATTAACAAAATTGTCGGGGAGACTTACAACTTGCTAAGATCAATAAAAGTGGCGTTTACATACTTGGACGAAGACATGATGAAAAAAATATTGGTTACATTGATAAGGCCTAGATTAGAGTATGCAGCGACATTGTGGTCCCCCAGTACCAAAAAGAATATAAAGAAAATAGAAAGAATCCAAAGAGCAGCTACAAAAATGGCACCTGCACTTGCAAACCTATCATACGAAGAGAGATTGGCTAAACTGGAGTTACCGACACTGGAGCAAAGAAGAGAGAGAGGTGACCTATTGACCATCTACAGAATCATGAAAGGCACAGAGGTACTCGATAGTGAGAACTTACTTAACTGGGACAAAAGAAACACAAGAGGACATGGAAAGAAAATAAAAAAACATAGCTATAGAAGAGAACTGAAGAAAAACAGTTTTCCTCATAGAGTTTTGGACACTTGGAACAAACTGGACAATGGAATAGTATGCGCAAAAACCATTCATGAGTTTAAAAACAAACTAGACACTGCAAGATACAAAGGCGGGACAACACGAGCATAGCTCCCCTTCCCGCAAAATACAACTAGGTAAATACAACTAGGTAAATATGGTCTTAGCATCCATTCCCAAATGTCTATTCCTCATTACACTTTTTAATCCGCCAAGGCATTTATTTGCTTCTCTCAATCTACATTCTACCTCCACCTTCACTCCTTTTCCTGCCACATTTGCACCCAAGTATCTAAAACTATCCACTTCCTCCAGTCACTCTCCCTTAAGGGGATACACAACACCTGGGGGGGTGAATTTGGTCAAGATATGGCATTTTTCAAAACTGTGTCCAAATTTTCGTATACCATTTAGAAATAAATCCCGACAAATAATTTTCCAGCCGCGCGCAATTTAAAGGTCTTGGGTGAGGTTTAAAGGGACAGAGTTAAAGGTGCAACCCACACTAGAGGGAGGCGTGCCACTTAGGACCTTCAGGCGCATCGAATAACGTTGAAATTTGATTCAATTTATGCTCGCCCAGTGCTTCAACGGCCAGTACGATGGTGAAGGGGAAGGGAGGAAGGTGGAGGGAGAAGTTTTGCCAACTTTGAGCGAAGCTAAGCGTCAGTTACCGGCTAGCTCTGAAAGGGAAAATGTGCATGTCTCATGAGCTCTCATTGCAATCTATTACTTTAGCTAGTACATATTACTCTTTAGTACAGTCATCATGGGTAGCAAAAAGAACATCCACAATGACAAAAAACAGCAGTTAAAGATGGCAAGCAGTCAAAGACGACTAGCCAAGACCTTACCACCTCTCACTCCACCACTGCCCTCACCTGCACCTCTGTGACAGTGACAGAGGTAAAGGACAACATTAGACTAAACAATTCAAAGAGAAGGATTAAATCCAAAGAAGAAAGCAAGAGGAAAAAGATCAAGGCTATACAGGAAGAAGAGAGAAGAAGGGACATCATATGATGCTGGAGGGGGTGCCCTACCAACATAGATTGGTGAGGGGAATCTGATGAGGAAAGAGAAGGCGCCCACTGCTGGAAAATAAACCTCTTTCCAATGATTTAGATACCCTGAAGACCCCCAGCAGTGAGGTTTCATATGAAGAAACTGCCAAAGGTGCAAAAAAGCAAATTATATGATGGTGTCGTCTGTGCGTCGTCACTACTGTGATATACTTATACTTTAGTTTCTCAGTATTTAAAGTACTTATAATTAAAATATGTTGATTTTTACTGTACTTACTCATTATATAATAAGAATTAAACCATGAAAAAATCAGTCAAATTGGTGAAACTATAAGCAAGTTACAGATATATTTATATTTCAAGTTGCCATATCTCCGTTCGATATTTTTTTACTTTTTTTTTAATCATAAAAAATCTAAAATACATCAGATTTAGTTGAAACTTACAGGGAATATTACTTTTAGTAACGGCTAGGGCCGATCCTTTGAATATTTGAATAGGATGAAAGAGTTCGGAGTATTAATGGAAACAAGACCAAACTTTTTTTATTTTTCACGATTTTTGCTGGACATTAAAATTGAAATGCCTGCATGCAAAAGTATGAAGGAAATTGTCCAATTACTCAATGACCGGCCCTAGGTGTGCCTACTGACTAATCATAGCCAAAATATAAAACATATTGGTCCACGTATTATGGCGCTGTGCAGTTTTAGATGTCGCTACTGGTATACGTACATGTGTACATACATCATTCTGTTTCACCTAAAATGTAGGCAACATGGATACCTATTTACCTGAGAAGTTTCAGCTCTTTACTCTAAATAGTTTAGAAAATGACCTCCAGGTGTCGCGTACCCCCTTAATGCTCACTTCCAGACTACTGCCACTTTCACCCCTTGTACATCTCATCACCTTACTTATACCCACATAGTACCAATATATAAAGAGGAAAAAAAAAGAAGATCCTACAATTGTCAGACCAGTATCCCTTACAAGCACAGTAGCAAAAATATATGAAAAAGTTATCAGAAACAAATGGATCAAACACTTAGAAGAGAATAAAATATTAAACCCTAAACAAATTGGCTTTAGAAATGGAAGATCGTGTACCACAAACTTAATATGCTTTTACTTGAAATTAAATTGAGATATACAAGAAAGAGATGGCTGGGCAGATTGTGCCTTCTTGGTTTTGCAGAAGGCTTTTGACAAAGTACCACATAAAAAATTAATAAGAAAAATTGAAATAATAGGAGGAATACAAGGTAAGCTACTGGAATGGATGAAGGATTTCTTAAGTGGGAGAAAAATGAGAGCGGTACTTAGAGACAAAAATTCGAACTGGGAAGATGTGAAGAGTAACATCCCGCAAGGCTCTGTATTGGCTCCTTTAATGTTTGCCATATATATAAATGATATGGATGAGGGAGTGAATTGTTACATGAACTTCTTTGCTGATGATGCCAAATTACTCAAGAGAGTAAGCACAGAAGAAGATTGCAGATCGCTACAAGACCTGGACAAAATATGGGAATGGAGTCAAGAGATGTGAAATGAACTACATTAAGAAATGTAGCATAATGGAATTTGGAAAAAGCAAAAACCGAATATCGGGTCAACATAAAATTGGAAATAAGAAAGTCAAAATAGTTGATTCAGAAAGGGACCTGGGTGTGATTATCTCAAGTGACTTGAAACCTGATAAACATGTCAATAAATTATTTGGAGAGACTTAACTTATTAAGATCAATGAAAATGGCCTTCGACTTCATGGATGAAGAAGTGGTAAAGAAAATAGAGGTTACACTAATAAGACCTAAACTAGAGTATGCTGCAACACTATGGGCACCTAGCACAAAAAAAAAAAAAAAAAAAAAAAAAAAAAAATTATATATATATATATATATATATATATATATATATATACATATATACAAAGAATTCAATCAGCATGCAAACAAAGATTGGAGAAATTACATCTACCAACATGAACAGAGAAGAGAAAGAGGTGATTTGTTGACCATTTACAGAATTATGAAAGGGATGGAAACTCTTGATATAGGCAACTTATTAAAATGGGACAGAAGAGAAACAAGAGGACACAAAAAGAAGCTAAAGAAGGACAGTTACAGAAGAGATTTGAAAAAGAATAGCTTCCCACATGAGTGATTGATGTCTGGAACAAACTAAACAGAGAAACAGCGAGTGCCAAAACTATACAAGATTTTAAGAATAAACTGGATGTGGAGAGATACAAAAACTAGGTAAAATATATACAGAGTGAATACACACACCAATTAGGCAAATACAAATAAATAAATGAATAAAAATAATAATAAAAAATAAGAAAAATAGAAGTGGGGGGAACAGTCTTTGATTAGTGGACTAATTTTGTATTATGTACAATAAAATGACTGATCAGGTTGGCCCTTTCAATAAGTTTTCTTGGATAAAGAAAGTTTCTGACTTTGGTTAAAAAAACGGCAACAATATCTAAGAATGATTGTCACCATTTGTGAATAAAGTAAGATTTTAACTTTCAAAGTGTGATTATTTCTCTGAAGTGATATTAAGTGACCTGTTAACAGCAAAGAAAAAAAATACAGACGCTCCTCAACTTACGTTTTAGTTACGTTCTGAACGGCCGAACGTAACGTGAAAATGAACGTAAGTTGTTACTGTACGTTCCAGTAATGTATGACCGTTCATACTGTACTATACATCCATAAATTCTATTACCGTATCTTATAAAACACCCCTAAATCATTAATTAGAAACATAACATTGTAAAATAATAATATCAATTTCAAATTAAATTCAAGCAACATAAAGTGAGATGGTGGAGTAGAAGGAGGAGGGGGAGGAGGAGGCAAGGCACGTTCAGTCTGTCATTTGTGCCATGTAAACAAGGGATGCAGCGTCATGTGTAAGTATCGTTTAAACGTCTCGTACTACGGAGAGCACGCTAAACTAAAAAATTCACTCAATTTTTTTTTTTTACAGTCAGTTCAAACGTAAAATCGAAAAAACGTAAAACGAATGAAAGTAGAGGAGCGTCTGTAATGGGTTAACTATTGCCTGTTCTTTGATGAAAGTAGGACAGTATATTATTTGGTTTAATGTCACAAATTATCAGGAAGCAAAGACAGTGACCCTTACAGAGGATTTTGTAGCATGAAATCAAATGAACCATGCCCTAAGTTCAACTTTCTGGTGGCAGGGTTCAAACTGCCATCACCTCAACCTTTGCCGCAAGTAATGGTACCCTAGCCTGCTTGTCCAGTGAGCATCCCATGTATGTGGAATCTTCTAAATGTTCTTGATTATTTTTCTACACATTGGGTAATGAACTAAAACACTACTGGTAGATATCAATTGCTGACGGTTTGAAAGTCCAATATTTTAGGGACTCTAGTAACAACTCTACAGACCCATAGAACAGCACATGAGACAAGTGGATCTGCACAAGAACACTTGAAATTTTACCTTCCCCTTGCATTACTTCACGCAAACACAGCCAACCATGTACAAAATAAAGCAAACCCAGCAGCTTTTTACTCTGATGTGTATGATAACCTACCTGACAATTTTCTCAATATAGATTGTGAAAGGATGAAGTGATGATGCAGAGTGAATGTTCTCATCTGCTTCTTGAATTATATTAAGTAGATGTGGTCAGTAGTGTTTTTGATGAGCATGGTTTGGTTGTTAACCTGGAGGATCAGGGGGAGTGTTTTTGAAGGTGATTTTTATTTCATATTTTGGACACAGGAGCTTGGGAGGTAGTTGTTATGCAAGTTTTCTATGAATATCAGCATGCTTGTTCCATCAGTCAACAGGATCATTTTTTTTTTTCTATGAAATGTAGCAAACAATATGTATTCCAGTAGGTAACCAAGCATTGAGATGTGGATGAAGTTTCTAGTAATAGGAATGCTGCAGGTGTTATGCAACTTCCAGCACATGTTGTATTATTGGAAAAGGATCTGGTTTCCTTATCCAAACAAATAATTCTTACTTTAGTTAAACTAATTCAAAATGAGAAAGTTCAATCTTACCTTCTTCTGGAATTTTAGATGTAATTTTTAGAAAAGGCGGATTTTCGAGAGACCGGTTTTAACTCGGCCGAGTTATACTTACGTCCCTTTCGCCTTTTTAAGTTTATCCGTTATTTTCAATTGTGTAGTGTTATGCTTTAAAGAGAGGTTTCTCTTTACAGTTGGGAGTAAATGTTCCTCCGAAATTGAATTTCTGTAGTTTCAGTTGACACAAATTCTAAGCGTCTTGACTTGACGAATACAAGTATTTGAATGAATCCGATCGCAGGCCACACGCAATATCTATAATTTTCGCGACCATTGTTTACTTTTCACCGACCAGAATTTTCGGTATTTATTTCAAATGTTCAAATTTTTTAATAGACTACACATTATCAGTAGCAATTGATCATTAACATTATTAATTATTCAGATTTTATCCAATAATTTAAATATACATAATTTATTACTTTAATGAAATTAAACTTCTAGAGTTCAATAAACGAGTTTAATATGACGTCACCTTTTACGTAATTTCTAATATACTCCAGACAAGAGATTGCATTTGTAACAAATGCGATGCAATGCAACCTTGTGTCCAAATCAATATAAATACAAATGATTCAATAAGATTTAATGCCTCTAATCAATCTTTAATAAAACATTTTGTTCTCACCCTTAGATTAAGGGTAAAGTATCTGAACCACCACCATGTATCCTCACCCCTGAACCAGGGTGTAGCATTTTACCCAACACCTAATACCCAATTTATAATTTATAAATAATCAAGTTTATTTTTCATAAGTTCACGCTGCTTTAATGCAGCCTTTCTTTTTGGTTTGAGATCTCTATTATTTGCAGATGGAGCTTGAGGATTTGTTTGATTTGAGTCGTTTCCAGTATCTACCTCTGAAGGTTGTGATGGGTTTTGACTTCCAAGAGTGATATTTAATTCCATGTAATACACATTCTTTATTGTATGGAAGGCAATTTCTCCATTATTTTGTTTCACTTTAACAATCCGAACCTTATTGTCATGCCCAATAATTATCTCTAATATTATTCCCATTAACCAAGAAGGTCTGGGTTTATTTGGATGTTTAATTAAAACTACATCTCCTTTCTTTATCTTGTCAGACCATTCTTTCTGGTAAAGATTTTTTGCATGATCCCTTAAACTCAGAAGATAGTCTTCATACCACAATCTTCTAAATTCCTCAAACATCTCATTCTGCTTGCAAAGTGCATTTTCAAGATTTTCCTGATTTTCATCATTAACCCAAATATCAGTTTCATCTTTGAACATCAATGAACCAATGTTGTTAAGTTTGAGGAATGAATTTGAAGTTATAAATTCAAATTCTTCTGAACTGGCTCTATAAGTGAGAGGCCTAGAATTAATGGCATTTTTTATGTTTGAAAGGACAGTGAGAAACTCAAAATATGTTGAATTAGATCTTCCAATTGCCTTATACAGGCAGTTTTTTACTGTTCTGACAAGACATTCCCAAGCTGCTCCAACCCATGCTGAATATACTGGGATTCTTACATGTTTGATTTTGTTTTTTGAGAGTTCATCCAAAAATTCATTCGACTCGAGAGTTTTCTCTAATATGTCTCCACCTTTCACAAATGATCGGGCATTATCACTGTACAAGTAAGTTGGAATAGTATACTGATTACAAAATCTTTGAAAGGCCAGAATGAAATTCTTAGTTGACATGTCAGGCAACAACTCAAAATGGACAGCCCTGATATTAAGGCAAGTGAAAATCAATATAAAATATTTACTCAAAGCATTAGTATTATCTTTCCTCAAAAACACATGACCTGTATAATCAACTCCCACATGATTGAAAGGTCTGATCAGATTCATGTGCTGCTTAGGCATACTGGTTACTTTAGGGTAATTATAGGCAAGTGCATTATACTTTTGGCAAATTTTGCAGTCCTTAATTGAAGCTTTAACAGAAGATCTACCCTTTGGGATCCAGAATCCTTGGGACCTTAGGAAATTTAAGGTATTACTGACTCCCATGTGTTGTACCTGAGCATGACAAAATCTGGTAAAAAGTACAGTGAAAAAGTGATCTTTTCCCAAAAGTACAGGATTGTGTACTTTATAATCAAAATAAAGTGATTTGGAAATCCTTCCTCGTGATCTCAGGATGCCCTTTTCATCAAGAAACAAGTTTAAATTCAATACTAAGGAAGGCACTTCTGAATTTTTAAAGTTACTTGACTCGAGTGTATCCACTTGTTTAAGGAAGCTAATTTCTTTAGCAAAACTGATTGACTGACTTATCATGATCCAATAATCCAATGCCTTCTCATGAGAGTTTTCACCACTTTTCATACAAACCCACTTGAAGAGATACTCAGTGATTTTCATAACTTTATTATAGTTTGAAAACTTATTAATGTCAAAAATAGGTTTGATTTCAACTTCCTTTCCTTGCATGGTATTGAGAGTATTGATATTTTGATTTATCAGATTAAAACCCACACTCAACAATGGGTATTTAGGCCAGGTATTTAAATCATATTTCATCCAATCTGGTCCCTTGAGCCAAAATTCAAAATTATCGATGAATTTGCTGTAGGTTAAGCCTCTAGTTAAGAGATCAGCAGGATTATTTTCAGTTTTGACATAATTAAAACTAATGGGAATGTTATAATCCCTTTCAAGCTGTTGTAGTTTACTATCCATTTCACCTATTCTATTTTTGACAAACTTAGATTTTAGTTTAGTCTGTCTGGTTATTAACCAGTTGAGCACAACTTGTGCATCAACAGCAATATTAATATAGTTGAATCTTATATTGGAATAGGCATTCAAAATAGTGGATATGCACTTTAAAGCAAGAATCACTCCAAGTAGCTCCAAGACTGGGATGCTATGTTCTTTTTCCTTGTTAGCAGGAGCCACTTTTGCTTTAGCAAATAAGAGGGAACTATTTTCCTTACTGGTACCATAAGCAACAAACCCAAAGCAATTTTGTGAGCTGTCACTAAAAATATTAAGTCCATATTCTTCATTCTAATTTAATGCCTGCCTATTAAAGGAGACCCGATTGGCTTTCTCAAAACCTGGTTTGATATTATCCCATTCATTTATTATGTCCTCAGGCAATTTTTCATCCCATCCTTTCCTTTGATACTAATGGGTAAGACTAACCCCAGTGGATCGAACAAACTTGAAGTCTCGGATAACAATTGTCTTTTAGTACTGACAGAGTGAAATTCAACAGGTGCAAGCTGCATCTCATCCATATTAGGATTAAATCTGTATCCAAGAATTTTCTCTGTCTCATTTGAATGTTCAACTAATTTGCCGTCCTTTTCTATCAGTTGTCTCAGTTCAAGTGAATTTGAATTCCAAGATCTTAAAATAAAACCACCAAGAGCCATTCTTTCATAGCAAAGCCGATAAAGGTCAGTCATTTCCTTAAAATTATTGCCTGTGAATATCAAATTATCAACATAGAATTGACTGGAAAGAATGTCAGTGCATTTGTCAAGTGGAAATTTACTGGCATGTTTCTTCATTACATAATGTAGAATGAAGGGTGATGATGTAAATCCAAATACTAGAGTTCTATATCTATAAGCAATCAATTTATCCCTTTCCCAAAGGAAACAAAAACGGTTCTTATCAAACTCTTGGCTGAGCCTAATTGACAGGAATGCCTGCTTGATGTCACTCAGCAAGATTATATCATTAGTTCTAAAGCAAAATAACAGTTTAAGCAAGGACTCCATTAGATCAACTCCAGTATATGCAGCCTCATTCAAAGAAGGTAGATTCTTATCAGTTTTCAGTGAGCAATTGAAAACTGGTCTAATCTTAGTTGAGACCTGCTCTTCCATCTTAATGACTGGCCTATGTGGAATCCAAGTGTGATTATTCACCTTTTCATCAGAAAAGTCTATTTCAATCTGCTCTATGATTCCATCCTGAAGCTGCTTATCAAAGACCTCTTCATATTTTTCATATAGATTTGACTTTTTAAGATTTTTTGAGACTCTCCCTAAAACTTTTCTGGCAACCTGAAAATTAGAAGGGACCAGTTCTATTTTTTCCGAATGCCAAGGAAGCTTAACTTGGTAATGGCCATCTTTAAATTGAATAGCTTCATTAAATCTAGCAATTTGTTCTTGATCCTCTGAACTATAAATTTAATTCTTACTAATTCCAATAGATTCCAAGCTAAAGAAATATTCTATCCCATTTTCAATATCTGAATCATTTAGAATGTTCTCTAGAGGATTAAAATAAGATTTAATTGGATTAAGTATCAGATTAACTGAGGTGTCAGGAACTTTAGAAGACTTCTGACATTGATAAATTTGAACTTTATTACTTGCCGGTTTTTTTTTACTAATTTGAGAAGCCTGTTTCCTAGTCAAAAAATGATTGACATTACCAATAGGAATTACTTTATTTCCAATTACCATGCAGCTCCCTTGCAAGCATGAGGCAAATGAACATTCTGGAAGTAATTGAAGCAAGTCTACACCTATCAGTGCATCCACCTCTATCAATTCATTATCCAGATTTAATCCAAAGGCTTCATCAGCCAATTCAAATCCTTGATCTTTTATATTTTCTAGGGCTTCATTCATACCCGGTACAACAAAACTTATGCTGAGTGAAGGGTCAATAAGAAATGGCATTTGAATTATCTTATTCATTTTAACACCTATTAAGGTTTGCTTAAAGCTCTTAACTTCAGCTCCAATGAATGTTTTTATATTGAAGTCTATCTTATTCAACGAGTCTAAATCCGTACAAAGCTCTTTAGCAACTCTTGCTGACATGTAGGATCGCTGACTCCCTGTATCAATTAAACATCTGATCTTCTTACTCTGTTTACCACGAATAAATTCCAAAGTTACAGTAGGGGAAATGTAATCATTTTCAGAATTTTGTTGAGATGTTAAACAAAGATGATTATTACTAGTATAAGGTCCTTTAAATTCAGGACAAAGGGGTGCTACATGGCCATAAGAATTACAGTGTTTACAACCATATCTTAATTTATTTTGCTTGCCAAAGCATTCATCTTCTTTATGACCAGATCCAGCACAACATGCACAGAGACCTAACTCCTGTACTCTCTCTGTCTTATCCTTAAGAGTTGAATATTTTTCACACTGTCCCAAGGAGTGACCTGATGCGCTGCACAATTACAAATAAAGTTTTTAGAGGGAGCAACCTTATTTTGACTGGTCTTGAAAATTTGAAGAGAACTTTTATTTTCTTTGGGTGCATTTTTTTAATTTTCTTTGGCCTTATTGATTTTATCAGATTTAGGCAAAGTAGTTTTACAGGTCTTAATTAGAGTCTTAATAATGTCATTATATGACTCAAAGATTTCAGTCAAGGTAGGATAGTTATTATATTTATGAACCAGTTCCCTTTTGAATGCTGTAGGCAACTTATTAAAGAGAATATGACTCAATAGTAAATTTCCAGGAGAATTTTTCATTGTAAAATCATAACCATAATTTGACTTTAATTAAAAAATGTATGCTCTTATTTCAATGATGAATGACTTTAATATAAAAAACTCCTCGTCATATCCTTGAGGAACTGTTGCGCTTAGAATCCTTCTGAAAGTTTCATCCACTATAAAGGGTACATCCAGAAATTCATCTTTCAATAATCTTAGTGCAATATCATAATTTTCATTTATGATAGACAAATGGCTAATGATTTTCAAAGCATAACCCCTAAGATAACTATGTAAATAACTAAGCTTCACTGCCTGGGACATACTCTCCTTATTACCTATGACATTATTAAACTGATTGAGGAAAGAATAAAAGGTAAATTTATCCTTTTCTGTTCCATCAAAAACGCCACAAGATAAGGGAGGCGGTTTAGTATCAAAATGGTCTAGCCTATTGAGTGTTTCAACAAATCTATCAGCATCTATAGAGCTTGTAGGGTGATTATTGGATTTATTCCCTGCCATTTTAAATTCCTGAAATTCTGATAGACTTTCATCTATTTCCATATGATAGCCTACTTGCTTATCTACTTCACTAGTAAATGTGTCAAAATTCTTAACATCTACTTAATTTTCCTTCAGAAGATCTAAAATCTGTTCATCTTTAACTTTAATTTCACTTATAACTTGATCAATAATATCTAATTGTTTACTACAGAAATTAATGTTTAATGTCCTTTTACCGAGTGAATCCTTTAATTTAATAAGAATTAGAGTAACTTTTCTTTTAAGTATACCCCTTTCTCGTTTCAATTTAACCAATGCAGTCTCAAATCCAGCTTCATCCTTATCCTCATTATCATTATCACTTGTCATGATTAGACTGTATTGATACAAAGTACAAAAAAATATTCAGGTTGTACTAGCCTATACATAAATTAAAACAATTCGATTTCACTAAACATAGGCCATAATTCAACTAAACAAACCAACCTGGACACAAGGTTTCCACTAAGAACAAATAGGCCCTAGTATATACTAGGCGAACTTGACAAACTCATTTAATTGAACTCTTGAAACTATTATATAAAACAACTCAATTTACTTACGAATATGTTAAGCCTTTTAATAATAATCAGCACAGTGAATCCACAATTACCTTTTTATTATAAACAAATAGGCCCACTTAAAAGGCTCGAATACTGAATCAATTCACGGAGGTAATGGCGAATTAGATTATGCCGAGTCTTGATGTTAATAAATCCTCTCTTTAAATATATTGGAAAAGGATCTGTTTTCCTTATCCAAACAAATAATTCTTACTTTAGTTAAACTAATTCAAAATGAGAAAGTTCAATCTTACCTTCTTCTGGAATTTTAGATGTAATTTTTAGAAAAGGCAGATTTTCGAGAGACCGGTTTTAACTCAGCCGAGTTATACTTACGTCCCTTTCGCCTTTTTAAGTTTATCCGTTATTTTCAATTGTGTAGTGTTATGCTTTAAAGAGAGGTTTCTCTTTACAGTTGGGAGTAAATGTTCCTCCGAAATTGATTTTCTGTAGTTTCAGTTGACACAAATTCTAAGCGTCTTGACTTGACAAATACAAGTATTTGAATGAATCCGATCGCAGGCCACACGCAATATCTATAATTTTCGCGACCATTGTTTACTTTTCACCGACCAGAATTTTCGGTATTTATTTCAAATATTCAAATTTTTTAATAAACTACAAATTATCAGTGGCAATTGATCATTATTATTAATTATTCAGATTTTATCCAATAATTTAAATATACATAATTTATTACTTTAATGAAATTAAACTTCTAGAGTTCAATAAACGAGTTCAATATGACGTCACCTTTTACGTAATTTCTAATAGTATCAATTGTTAAGAAGTTTACTGTTTTGGAAACCTATGATGCTGCTTGACATGTTTTTTCTGGGAGAGGATCAGGGTTGTGTCAGGTCACTATGGTCTAAGTCTGGTTTTAGCACATTCAAAGTTGAGCAGGAGGTCAGGTATACATATATAGGTTCATGGATTTGTAGGTTTGTGTTTGAAAAAATAAAGTGTGGGCTATATAAAGCTCAGGTTGTTGACCCCTGCTGTGGAAAAGCTATGCTTTACTGCATTGCCTTTAACCTGAGCAGTGTGATACAGGACAGGGACAGAGGTACTGAGATGGGAAGGGCAGTTAAATGGGATTTGTGTGTCATATGGGTGTATGCTTTGACTTGGTCTTTACCTGAGAAGGGGGGAAGGGATTTGATACATGTATGAGAGTAGTTAGAGCTTGTGTTAGAATTAGAAACGGAGAGAGTGAGTGGTTTAAAGTAAAGGTAGGACCACCAGGAATGTGTTATGTCATCTTGGCTGTTCAATTTGTACATGGATGGGTTGGTGCAAGAGGTAAACGTAAGAGTAATGGGCTGGGGATTGGAGACGGTTAAAGAAAATGGAGAAAAATGAGAGATAAGCCAGTTGTTATTTGCAGATGACACTGCACTTGTAGCACAATCAGAGGGATAAAGGAAGTTAGTGACGGAGTTTGGGAAGATGTGCAAAAGAAGGAACTTGAGATAAATGTGGGTAAAAGTAAGGTGATGAGATGTACAAGGGGAGAAGATAGCAGCAAATTGGAAGTGAGTATCAAGGGAGAGAGACAGAAGTTGAGAGCTTTGGATACTTCTGTGTGAATGTGGCAGGAAAGGGAGGAGTGGAGGTAAAATATAGATTGAGAGAAGCAAGTAAATGCCTTGGGGGATTAAAAAGTGTAATGAAAAATATTCATTTGAGAATGGATGCTAAGAGGAGATTGTAGGAAAGGGTGATTGTGACGACAGCACTGTATAGTGCAGAATCGTGGAACATAAGAGAGGAAGAGTTTAAATGTGTTTGAGATTAAATGCCTGAGAAGTATGGTAGGGGTTGCTAGGCTGGATAGAGAAATGAGGAGGTGAGGAGAGCAGGGATGAAAAGGGAGTTGGGAGATAGGGTTGATGAAAGTATTGGGATGGTTTGGACATGTGGAAAGAATGAGCAAGGAAAGATTAGTAAAAGAGGTATAGAAGGCAGAGGTGGAGGGAGTGAACATGAAGGGGCAACCAAGGATGAGATGGATGGGGTAAGAAGGGAATATCAGTTGAGAAAGGAAGGGAGAAGACAGAATATAGGGGTGAGTGGAGAATGGTTATGTATGGATGATGCTGTGATGCATGGAAGTGGGTGGGGGGTGAGGGAGTATTTACCTAGTTGTATTATACAAGGGAAGTTATGCTCGTAGTAACCTGTCTTTGTACCTCACAACATCTAGTTTGTTCTTAAATTCTTGTATGGTGTTTGCACACACTATTGTTTTATCCAATTTGTTCCAGACTCTTCTATAACTATACTTTTTAGTTTCTTTTCATGTCCTCTTGTTTTTCTTCTATCCCACTTTAATAAGCCTTCTCTGTCAAGGACATCCATGCCTTTCAAGATTCTGTAAATGGCCAATAGATCACTTCTTTCTCTTCTTTGTTCCAGGGTTGGTAGTTCCAGTTTAGACAATCTTTGCTCGTATATAAATTTTGAAAGTGTTGGTGCAATCTTTGTCATTGCTTTTTGAAATCTATTTTCCTTGTATTCTTTTTTGTACTGGGCGTCCATAGTGTCGCAGCATACTCCAATCTTGGTCTTATCAGTGCGACTAGTATTTTTTTTACCATTTCCTCATCCAAGTAATTAAAAGCCACTTTTATTGATCTTAGTAAATTGCAGGTTTCTCCAACTATTTTGCTTATCTGCTTGTCTGGGGACATGCTTTTGATGATAATTACTCCTAGGTCCTTTTTTAGAACCAACTTTCTTTACTTCCCTTTGCACTGATTTTATATTGTCATATTGTCCTAAAATTCTTTTACTTTTTTCAAATTCTATTATACTATATTTCTTAATGTTGAAGTTCACTTCCCACTTTTGACTCCATTCCCAGACTTTCTCGAGGTCTCTCTGTAGCAATTCACAATCTTTTTACATACTTTCTTTAGTAGTTTTGCGTCATCTGCAAAGAAATTCATGTAACATTCTACACCTTCATCCATGTCATTTACATATATAGCAAACGTTATTGGAGCCAATACTGAACCCTGTGGGACTCCACTCCTTCCCAAGTAGAATTTTGATCTCTGAACACCACTCTCATTTTTCTCCCATGCGAAGAAATCTTCCATACATTTCAATTATTTTCCATGTATACCTCATTTTGTTTCGAGTTTTCTTAATAGTTTTTTTGTGTGGTACTTTATCAAATGCCTTTTGTAAGTCCAGGAAAGCAGTCCGCCCATCTGTCCCTTTCTTGTATTACATCTATGAACCTTAAATAGAAACAGATCAGATTTGTGGCACATGATCTTCCCAGTCTAAAACTGAATTGTTTTGGATTTAGTATATTATTTTCCAGATGTTTAGTCCATCTACTTTTGATGACTTTTTCACAAATTTTAGCTATTGTACTTGTAAGGGTGACCGGTCTATAGTTTGTTGGGTCTTCCACATTGTCCCCTTTATATAGTGGCATGATTTTAGCATTTTTCCAGTCTTGTGGTACCTTTCCTTCTTTGAGTGAGCAATCTATTATATGTTTTGCCCATTAGTTCATCTATACATTCTTTTAGTATCCAGTTTGCAATTCTGTCCAGGCCATGTGATTTTCTAACATCAAGGTTCATTATTTATCCCTTATTTCTTTATTTTGTGAATGATATTTTGATGTAGCCTGAAGGGATTTCTCCTTGTCCTCTCTTTTTCTGCATGAGGGGACAGAGGAGGGCCACTGATTCAATGAAGTGGCCTTGTTGTGGATGTTCTGTATCTTGCTACACTGCTTCTGACTCAGGGCAGTGGACAAGATACAGGGATGACCCATCATCCAGGAGCCAAGAAAAGAGGGAGGGGTGGTGAATGGGAAAAAACTGTTGGTATATGTATACAAATATCTTATAATGGTACAGGGTGTTTGGGATAAATTTTACACTTTTTTGTAAAGAAAAAAAAAAAGGAGTTATATCTTGGCCAAAAATTTATGCATTCTCAAAATTCAAAGTGCATCTCTTCGAGGATCTTTTTCCAAATACAGCTCACTCAAAAAACATGCCCTGAGCCTCCATCACAACCTCCAGGCGGGACCTGAACCTGCAGCATGCGGCTTTCATGATGTCCTTCGAGAGATGCCTGAACACCAATTTGATCCTGGCAATCAGCTCATCCTTGATGTTGCAGGCATTACAATTGGCATCTTTTTCAACTGCACCCCACATATAATAGTCCATTGGGTTGCAATCAGGTGAGTTGGGGGGCCAGATGTTGGGACTGGTGAAGTAGAACTTCTCAGACAGCCACTTCTGAGTTTTCCCAGAGGTGCATGGAGCCGAGTCCTGCTGCCACACATATCGTCTTCCCACAGCCACCCTCTCCACCCACTGCTTGACAACAGTGGACAGCAACTCATTATAGCTATCTGAAGTGAGTCTGAGTCCCTCTTCAAAGATGTGGGGCAGCATGACATGGTTTTCGCTGGAAATACACTCAAGGACCATCACAGTTTGAGGAAACTTGGTCTTCATGGACTTTGTGCAGACTGTAGGCTAGCCACCTGTTCTGCACATTGTGCAACTGGTCCTGGCAGAAGTTCTTCTTGTCTGAGAACCAGAGCATCCCCAACTCGACTGGGTTTGACCTTGTTGAGGAGTTTCTTGGCTTTCATAAAGTGGTTCTCTTGGGCCTCTTGTACAAGGAGAAGAGAAGATCCTCATTCAGTGCTTTCTTCATAGTCACCACTCCAACACCCATCTCTCTTGCCATGGTCAGCATTGCCTTGCCTGGATGTTGCCACATCTTTTTTCTTTTTTGCAGCTTCTTGATGAATGTTTTTGTGTGGACAGAGTCAGAACACCTGCTATGATCCTTCCTACTAGACACTGCTTCCACATCTCTGTTGTAATTCTCCAGTTCACATCTCACAGCCTTCATGGTATTCAAGGAGCAATGAGCTTCAGCTAAGATTTCTGAATTTTTTTAATCCTGCACAAATCATCATGATGCAGGTCTCTCTTCCAATATTCCAGTGCTTTCCAGTCATCCATGCTCTCTAGCTCTCACACCCACCAATAGTACACAGAATCAGCTATCCGTTGCATTTTACCACTATTAAATCCTTCAAATGGTTCTGAAATGACAAATCATAATTATAAAATTTATCCCGAACACCCTGTATAGTGATGATTTGGTTTACCAGTGCAAAACTGCCCCATATCAGGAGGCTAGGATGGTGCCCCTTTCAGAGGACTTTGTAGCATAGAGTTTAGTGAACCATGTCCTTGGTTCAACTTCCCAGTGACAGGGTTCAAAACATCATCACCTTACCCTCTGTTGTAAGTAGCTATGCCCTAACCTGCTCAGCCAGCAAGCAGATATAATACATGAGTTAATTACCTGTACTTGTAATGAAAGGATAGTTATACAAACACATTAATAGCAACTTTATTTGAAAATAAATCTGCCCATGGTTTCTGTACAAAATGTCCAGGTTTTTAAGCCTCATTTAGACAGGATGAGTTGAGAGGCAAGTCAAGTGAGTAAGTTACTACAAGTTACTGTGTGTAAACATGCTTCACAAAAGATTGGGCAGGTTGCCCAATTTTTTTATGCAGGTGTTTGCACACGGCAAGTAATTGGTACACTTAACTTACCTCTAAACTTGCCCTGGGTAAATTAGGCTTTACAACTGATTACTCTCATGGCACTCATATCATATCCCTGCACTTCCTCTGCTATGGGACAGAGGAAAACTATATGCATAATGGCCTTGTGACTTGGGGCTGATACTTAGTGTTTTTCTGTTGAGGCTAAATAACTAGGCTGACTTCACCTTCCAGTTGGCCTGTGTACATGTCTAAAATTGGCTTAACCTCTGCCTCTATGAACTCTGAAACCTGGAAGAAACAAAAATGGAAGTGTATTACCAAGGTAATATCCCGTGTGAGGTATTGGCTGCATGTTATGGCAAAGTAGCATGCAGTTGATACTTTAGGGTCTATATGGGGCACCCCTACAGACCAGAGCCACACATCATTTTGTCTGTGATAGAGGACTTTGCTCACAGAGAAATTATGAAACTTTTATTATACTGCTACTGTCCCTCTGTTATGCTGTTCCCCAACCCCTTGTTGCTATCCTGTACCATTTCTCTGAATTTCATTTCCTTGTTTTGCCTACCCTGTGGTGGAGGAAAAGAATGCTGCCACCAAGTATTCCCACTTGGATCGTAAGAAGTGAGAAAAACAGGATGGGGATTGGGACTAGGCATCCTTCTCCCTATAGCCCTACAGGGGGCATTCCTAAAAAATAAAGGCATAAGAGGGTCTAGAAGTTTTCCAACCAGCACCCTAAGGTTTGGGTCTTTTAATGTGTGAGGATGTGGTACAGATGAGAGTAAAAGGGAAGATAGGTAGTATGTTTGTGAGAAGAAAGATGGATGTGTTGGCTTTGAATGAAACTAAGTTGAGAGGGAAGGGCGAGTGTGAGTTTGGGAGTGTAGTTGGGAGGTTCTCAGGAGTGAAGAGAGGACAAGGGAGAGAAGGGGTGGCTATACTAGTAAGTGAAGAGATAGGTAAACATGTAGTGGAGTGGAAGGAGGTTTCTTCAAGGTTAATGTGGATGAAGGTGAAACTGGGAAAGGAGATGTGGGTTATGGTAAGTGCATATGGGCCTGGTAGTGAGAAGAGTGTAGAGGAAAGGTAGCCTTTCTGGATAGATTTAAATGAGTGCAGAGATTAGGGAGGAATGTCAATGTAGTATTATTGGGAGACCTTAATGCTAGGGTAGGAAATGAACCAAATGACAGAGTGGTTGGTAAGTGTGGAGTTCCTAGAAAAAATTGTATTGGAGAGTTGATGATGGAGATGTATCTAGAGAGTTGATGATAGCAAATATAGTGTTTAGGAAGAAAGTCAAGCATAAATACTCATGGGAGAGGGTGGTGGATGGAAGGGTAGAGCGTTAATGGACTATATAGTGGTAACCAGGAGTATAATAGGAAGAGTTAAGGATGTACATGTTCTAAGGGGAGAGAGTGGGGGAATATAAAATAATTTTTTGGTGGAAAGTAAGTTGAGAGTGGAGGATAGATGGAGAAAGAAGAAAAGGATAGAAGGTAGGGAGGTACTTAAATTGAACTGCTTAAATGAGAAAGAAAAGGAGAAGTACAAGAAGCTGTGAGAGGAGTGGGAGGGAGTGCAGGATAGAGTAGAATTAGGAGTGGAGGAAGAATGGGACGGTTCAAGGAGGGAGTCACAAGGTGTTCAAAGATGGTGTGTGGAACAAGAAAATAGAAGGAAGGGTAGTGAGTAGTGGGATGAGGAAACAAAGGTTGTGTAAGAGAAGAAGCGAGCTTTCACAGATTGGTTACAAAATAGGATGAAAGAATCATATGAGAGGTACAAAGAAAAGAGAAATAAAGTATAAGATAAAGGAGGCAAAGAAGAGAGATGTGAAATGAGATAAGAGTATGACAGAAAATTCTTAAAGTAATAAAAAGATGTTTTGGAGAGAAATTAAGAGAGGAAGAGGAGGCGAATCAAGTAGAGAAAAAAAGGTAAAAGGTGCAGATGGAGAGATGATAATGGAAGAGAAGGCAGTAAGAAGATGATGGGCAGAGCATTTTAGGGTGTTGTTAACCCCTTCCATTCGGTGCCGCCTACGTAGGCGGCATGAGGAGCAAGTGGATACACGAGGCTGCCATATCGGCGTCTTGATTATATTTATTGTAGTTGCCCCTGCATAATGACATACTATCTAAACTGTCTTCATGACATTTTCTATGGTTATCAAAATTCACGGGTGAAAGAGAGAACGATCGATATAAGCGGTGACTATTTTTTATGATGTGAGTATTATGACGAAACATCGTACGTCTGGCAGCTAATGCTGCCCGCGAAAGTTTTGGCCCGTGGTGAAGTGGTTAAATGTGGAGGATGGGGAGGGAAATGTAGTTACAGTGAGAAGCGCTAAGAAAATGTCAGTGATGAGTGAGGAAAATGGAGGAGAAATAAGGAAAGATGAGAGCAGGTAAGGCACCTGGTCTGGATGGATGTCATGCAAAATGTCTAAAAATAAAAGGAGGTACAGTGATTGTGGGCTGGTAAGCTTATTTAATGTTTAAGAGAGGGTAGAGTGCCAGAGGACTGTCTGTATAGTTCCACTTTACAAGTGAAAAGGGAACTAGTGTGAGTGGAGTAGTTTCAGAGGGATCAGTTTGTTAAGTGTAGTTGGGAGGGTCTTGATTGATAGGATTAGGGGAGGAACAGAGGGAGTAATTGGCGAGGAGCAGTGTGGGTTTAGGATAGGTAGGGGTTGCATAGATCAGATTTTTGTGATAAGACAGATATGTGAGAAAGCAATAGGAAAAGGTAAGGATATTTTTTGGGTTTTTATGGATGTGGAAATGG
Source organism: Oratosquilla oratoria (assembly GCF_046742065.1). Lineage (NCBI taxonomy): Eukaryota > Metazoa > Arthropoda > Malacostraca > Stomatopoda > Squillidae > Oratosquilla > Oratosquilla oratoria. Next base: position 35,319,102 of record NC_134818.1, read on the forward strand.
CTTATGACAGGGTAGACAGGAAGACTCTCTGGGAGGTATTGCAGATATATGGGATAGGAGGAAAGCTTTTAAGAGCAGTCAAGATTTTTTTTACAAGAGTAGTAGAGCTTGTGTTAGAATCAGAAATGGAGAGAGTAAGTGGTTCGAGGTAAAAGTGGGATTTCATCAGGGATGACATTTCTCCCTAATCCCTCTATGCACTCATTTAAATTCATCCCATCCTCCTTGTTCCACACACCATCTTTGCACACCTTGTGACTCCCTGTCTTCGTGTAGTAGTGATCTAGGAGGGGAACCACCTTGTGCGGTTCAAGTCATCAGCTCCTTGAACCATCCCATTATTCCTCCACTGCTAGTTCTACTCTATCCTTTACTCCCTCCCACTCCTCTCTCAGCTTCTTGTACTTCTCCTTTTCTTTCTCATATAAGCATTCAATTTAAGCACCTTCCTACCTTCTGTACTTTTCTTCTTTCTCCATCTATCCTCCACTCTCAACTTACTTTCCACCAAAAAATAATTTAAATTCCCCCACTCTCTCCCCTTAGAACATGTACATCCTTAACTCTTCCTATTATACTCCTAGTTACCACTATATAGTCCATTAACACTCTACTCTTCCATCCACCACCCTCTCCCATGAGTACTTATGCTTGACTTTCTTCCTAAACACTGTATTTGCTATCATCAACTCTCTAGACACATCTCCATCATCAACCCTCCAATACAATTTTTTCTAGGAACTCCACACTTCCCAACCACTCCGTCTATTGGTTAATTTCCTACCCTAGCATTAAGGTTTCCCAGTACCATTACATTGACATTTCTCCCTAATCCCTCTATGCACTCATTTAAATCCATCCAAAAGTGATACTATGGGCACCTAGTACAAAAAATAAATAAATAAATGAAAATAAATAAATAAAAGAGCAGTGACAAAAATGGCACCTACACTCTCAAATTTGACATACAAACAAAGGTTGGATAAATTACATCTATAAATACTGGAACAGGGAAGAGAAAGAGGCAATTTGTGGACTACAGAATTATGAAATGGATGGAAGTTCTTGATAGAAATAACTTATTAAAATGGGACACAAGAGAAACAAAAGGACATGAGAAGCTAAAGAAGGACAGTTACAGAAGAGATTTAAAAAAGAATAGGTTCTCACACAGAGTGACTGATGTCTGGAACAAACTAAATGGGGAAACAGTGAGTGCCAAAACAAACTAGATGCAGAGAGATACAAAAGTGGGTCACTACAAACATAGCTCTCGTCCCATAAAACATAACTAGGTACAACTAGGTAAATGCATCTCCCTTCCCAATTTCACCTTCATCCACATTAACCTTGAAGAAATCTCCTTCCACTCCACTACATGCTTAACTATCTCTTCACTTATTAGCATAGCCAGCCCTTCTCTCATTCTCTCTTCACTCCTGAGATCCTCCCAACTACACTCCCAAACTCAAACTCACCCCTCCCTTTCAACTTAGTTTCACTCAATGCCAACACATCCATCTTCTCACAAGCATACTGCCTATCTCTTCCATTTTACTCTCATCTGTACCATATCCGCCCACATTAAAAGACCCAAACCTAAGGGTACTGGTTGGAAAACTCCTAGACCCTGTTGTGATGCATGAGGTGGAATGGGTGGGGGTATGGGGGGTGAGGTAGTATGTGCGAGCAAAATTTGACACAGCCCGAAGGGATTTCTCCCCGTCTTCTCCTTTTATGCATGGGGGGACAGAGAGGGGGGGTCGTTGATTTAATGAAGCGGCCTTGCTGTGGATGTGCTGTGACTTGCGACACTGCTTCTGACCCAGGGCAGTGGACAAGGTGCAGGGATAACCCGTCATCCAGGAGGTGCTAAGATAAGAGGGAGGGTGGAGGGGTGTGGAGTGTATTCAGGGATGGAATGGGTGGGAATGATTTTATGCCTTTTCCTTTTTGGCTACCTCCCTAGTAAGGAGGAAAAAGCCTTGGTATATGTATGTATGTTTTTTGGAATGTCCCCTGTGGGGCTACAGAAAGAAGGATGCCTAGTCCTATCCATGTCCCATTTTTGTTGCCTCATATGACTCAAGAGGAAAGACTTGGTGGCACTATTCTTTTCCCACACCACAGGGTTAGGTGAAGAAAGGAAAATCATGTACTACAAATATATACATATATATAATCAGGACACTGACGCTGGCATCCTTGTGTACCCACTTGACACCTATGTAGGCGTCATCATACCGAAGTGGTTAACCCTTCTTGTACTGGGTGGGAGTCTTTATAATTAGAGTATTTACAACTTGGCTACTGCCAGACTATTTTAGTCATCCCCATTATTCCCCTTCAGTAGAAAATGGTTTAACCCATCTCACTTTTATAATGGGTTGTGCCTGTGTGGTTCCCTTTCACCACACTTTTATCATCTCTAAATGCCGTCTTTCTTTCATGCTTTCACTTTACATTTTCCCGTCACCACTGTCTTTGTTATGTATGATTAGTCACTCACTATTTTCATCTGTAGGAAGGCCCTGTACCTCTGATCATCTAACTTAGCCAAGTTCCACTTAATATTATGTATAGGACAGGGGAATTAAATGGAACTTAATTTTTCTTTCTTTTCCCAAATATTACTACACTTGGTTCTTTAAGTTACACCAAGGGACTCCCATCAAGAATCCTCAATTTAGGTCCTACATCAGTTCTGCAATGATGTCATGATTTCTTTAGTCCAATGATCTTTAATTTTAGATTTAAGAACCTCCCCTACAGACGTGATCTTACAATCATAAACAATTAAATATCCTCCACCCCTTCTCAAATCCAGAACAGCTGTTACAATCCTGCATGCAATACTGTTTACTCAAGTAATCTTGAATTCACTGCACACTGACATAGTTTACATATTATTACATCAGCATAAACATAAACATTATACAGCAATGAAATCGGGTCCCAGCAGCTGTTTGTAAACATAAGACAGAGAGTGAGCTTGTGCAACTCCTTCACCTACAAACTGTTGTTTACCAAACACCCAACTCATAAAAATTAAATTCTCACCACCTACCCCTCTACCTCATTTGTCTACCTATATCTACGAGCCTCTTACAACCTGTCCTTTTTTTATTCTGCATGCTGCCTGGCTTACTAATTTATTGTGTGTAACTGGCGGTTGTAGAAAGCTGAAACCATGTGAGGATGGGGCCTTTATTAGTACAATGTTTTACTTGTTAAAGCTTTATCCATGCACTCGATTAAGCTCTAATAAGCAGAACATTGTACTAATAAAGGCTCTGTCCTCACATGGCATTTCTTAAGTTTATTACTATCAATCAATAAGTTTATTACTATCCAATCAATAAATAGGGGGCTTACCCCACCTTATTAAAGGAGTTCCAAAGAGATGAAAAAAACATCTTGCCAGCAGCTTAAGAGGACGAAGAAGACAAAAAAAAAAAAAATAAATAAATAAATAAATAAAAAAAATAAAAAAAAAAATAAAAAAAAAAAAAAAGAGGGAGGAAGGAGTGAGGAAAAAGAGGAATGAAGAAGAAAGAGAGGGAGTAAGGAAAGAAGGGAGGGATTAGGGAAAGAAGAAGAGAGGGAGTAAGGTAAGCAGAAGAGAGGGAGTAAGGAAGAAGAAGAGAGGGAGTAAGGAAGAAGAAGAGAGGGAGTAAGAAAAGAAGAAGAAAGAAAGGGAGTAAGGAAATGAAGAAAGAGCAGGAGTAAGGAAAGAAGAAGAGAGAGAAACATTCTATATTTATGTGTGATTCAGAGCCACCCCAAAACCAAGTCTCGATATCCTCACCTGCTCAGGAGCTCTCCCAATGAAAGATGAAGGATCCAGAAGGGAAGTGATCTGACTGTGGATGGGGGCAAAGTAGGAGTGGTTCCTTATACGATCCACAAGATCATTGTCCAAGCCGTCCTGCTTCACACGATTCCCTGCAGCCTGACTCAGCACTCTTATCTCCTCATGACATTCCTGGGAATGGACAAAGCAACTTTATGCTTTAATACATTAAGTCCTTTGGTACATGGGTGCTGCCAAAGATGAATAGAAATATCAGAGAGGGAAAGAGACAGAAAATATATATATATGCAAAAGTAAGGCCTCCCCCCCTTAATACACAAATGTACTCTCCAATGGTCACCATAAGCTAATTTTACACCAGACAGAAGCCACAGTTCCTTTCTACCAACTTTTCATCCCTTAGAACTTACCATACCAAGGAAGTTATATACATAGATACACCAAAGGCTTTTTCCCCCTTACAAGGGAGGTAGCTAAAGTCAAAAGGCATAATTCAACTCCCACCTATTTCATTTGCACATGCTCCACTTCCATTCACTACCTCTCCCTCCCTTTTTCTTGGCTCTTCTTGGATGACAGATCATCCTTCCATCTTGCCCATTGCCCTGGGTCGGAGGCAATGCAGCAAGAAACAGCACATCCACAGCAAGGCCACTTCATTTAATCAGTGAACCTCCTCTCCATCCCCTCATACAGAAAAACAGAAGACTGGGAGAAATCCCTTTGGGCTGCATCAAAATATCAATCACACATAACTACTCCCTAACCTCCCCTCCCTTCTATGCATCACAGCATCATCCTTACACAACCATTCTCCACTCACCCCTATCTTCTGTCTTCTCCCTTCCTTCCTCAACAGATATCCCCCCCTCTTTCTCAACACTCCTTTTGCCTCATCCATCCATCCATCTCATCCTCAGTCACCCCCTCCTGTTCACTCCCAACACCTCTGCCTTCTACACTTCTTTTATTAATCTTTCTTCACTCATTAAATACATACATACATATACCAAGGCTTTTTCCCCCTTTCAAGGGAGGTAGCCAAAAAGAAAAAGGCATAAAATCATTCCCACCCATTCCATCCCTAAATAAACTCCACTCCCCTCCACCCACCCTCCCATCTTAGCACCTCCTGGATGATGGGTCATCTCTGCACCTTGTCCACTGCCCTCTCCATCCCCCCATACATAAAAGGAGAAGACAGGGAGAAATCCCTTCAAGCTGCGTCAAATTTTCCTCACCCCCCATCCCCCCACCCATTCCACCTCATGCATCACAACATCATCCATATACAACCATTCTCCATTCACCCGTCTTCTGTCCTATCCCGTCCTTCCTCAACAGACATTCCCCTCTTCCCCAAAGCCCCCTTCACCCATCTCATCCTAGGATGTCCCCTCATCTTCACTCCCTCCACATCTGCCTTCCATACCTCTTTTACTAGTCTTTCTTCACTCATTCTTTCCATGTGTCCAAACCATCCTAAAACTCTTTCATCAACCCTATCTCCCAACTCCCTTTCCACCCCTGTTCTCCCCCTCACCTCCTCATTTCTCACTCTGTCTAGCCTAGTAACTCCCATCATACTTCTCAGACACCTCATCTCAAACACATTCAAACTCCTTCTCTCTTCCTCTCTTATGTTCCATGTTTCTACCCCATACAGTGCTGTTGGCACAATCACTCCTTCATACAGTCTCCTCTTAGCATCCATTCCTAAATGTCTATTCCTCATTACACTTTTTAATCCACCAAGGGATTTACTCGCTTCTCTCAATCTACATTCTACCTCCACCTCCACTCCACCTTTTCCTGCCACATTTGCACCCAAGTATCTAAAACTATCCACTTTTTCCAGTCGCTCTCCCTTAATGCTCACTTCCAGTCTGCTGCCACTTTCACACCCCTAGTACATCTCATCACCTTACTTTTACCCACATTTATCTTCATCTTTCTTCTTTCACACACTCTCCCAAACTCTGTCACCAACTTCCTCAATCCCTCCTCTGATCCTGCTACAAGCACAATGTCGTCCACAAACAACAGCTGGCTCACCTCCCACTTTTCTCCATTTTCTTTAACCATCTCCAATCCCTGACCCACCACCCTTGCATTTACCTCTTGCACCACCCCATCTATGTACAAGTTGAACAGCCAGGGTGACATAACTCATCCCTGACGAAGTCCTACCTTTACCTCGAACCACTCACTCTCTCCATTTCTAATCCTGACACATGCTCTACTACTCTCATAAAAACTCTTGACAGCTCCTAGCTTTCCTCCTATCCCATATATCTGCAAAACTTCCCACAGTGCCTTCCTGTCTACCCTGTCTTAAGCCTTTTCCAGATCCATAAAAGCCCTCCCCCCCCAAAAAAAAAAAAAAAATCCTTCCCCTTTCCTATAGCTTTCTCACATATCTGTCTTACCACAAAGATCTGATCTACGCAACCTCTACCCATCCTAAATCCACACTGTTCCTCACCAACCACTCCCTCTGTTCCTCTCCCAATCCTCTCAATCAAGATCCTCCCATAAGCCTTCCCAACTACACTTAACAGGCTAATCCCTCTGAAACTATTACACTCACACTTGTCCCCTTTTCCCTTGTAAAGTGGAACTATACAGGCACTCCTCCAGTCTTCCAGCACTCTACCCCCTCTCCAGCAAACATTAAATAACCTCACCAGCCAGTCCACCATCACTTTACCTCCTTATACAAAATAAAAATACACTATGCTATCACTTCCTTTTTTCAGTAACTTACCTGTCTATTACCCCCTGCCTTTACCATAGCCATGATGATGTTCTCCATTGCCATAAAGGGAAGTTCCTGCATAATGTGTCGCTCGATGACCTTAGGGTAGACCACCAGGCCTTCTAGGATATTTTGTAAGGTCATTAAAATTCCATCTGCTGTCAGGAAAGACTCCCCTAGGCTTATGCGTCTGTTCAAAAAATAAAAGTTAAAGGGAGGTAGTCAAGACTTGGCTAAATCAACCTTGATAATAAAAAATAGTGAAGATGTAATCAAGGAAGAAATAAGAACATAAGAATGAAGGAGACTGTAAGAGACCATATGAACTACACTAGGTAGTTCCATGTCCATTACCACTTATCATTCCAATCCATAAAGTCATCTAACCTTTTAAAACAACCAATAGTTTCAGCACTCACTACATGGTTACTAAGTTCCACTTGTTTAACCACTGTTGGTAAACCAGATCTTGCCAATTTCCTTCTTAAATCTAAATTTCTGACTACAAATCCTGCCTTACTGTAATTATATGATGACATTGTCTGCATCACCCTTGTCATAGCCCTTGACCCATCTGAATACCTCTAGATCACCCTGCACTCTGCATCTTTCCAGAGAGCACAAGTTAAGGTGCCTTAGCCTGTCTTCATAAGGTAAATTTTTGAGTCCTTGTATCATTTTGGTCATCTCTTCAGTATGAAGAGGACATGATGTCAATGAAAGAAGTATATGGGAATGTGCAGAAATAATTTGTTGTTTCTATCTGAATGCATTAAGGATGTGTGACCCATATCTCTAATCAATCAATCAGTGAATCACTTTGGTTCTCCAATTCTCTTTTGCTAAACACTTGAAGCATAGGTAGAGAGATTGGGTGTTCATTTAGGAGTGCTTGTTTTGTGACCCAAGCACATATGTTGTAAGATGCATGTGAGGCTGGGGTAGTTGTACTTCTTTGTATATTCATTTTCAACTGCAGCTTGTATTCACTCTTTGACAAGAAATTTCTTGCCTTGTATCTAGAGTGTAGAGGAAAGGGAGGCTTTTTGGATACATTTAAATTAGTGTATAGAGGGATTATGGAGAAATGTCAATGTAGTGGTATTGGGAGACCTTAATGCTAGGGTAGGAAATTAACCAATAGACGGAGTGGTTGGTGAGGAGTTCCAGGAAAAAATTGTAGTGGAGAGTTGATGGTGGAGATGTATCTAGAGAGTTGATGATAGCAAATACAGTGTTTAGGAAGAAATTTAAGCATAAGTACACATGGGAGAGGGTGGTAGATAGAGCATTAATGGACTATATAGTGGTAACGAGGAGTAGGAAGAGTTAAGGATGCACATGTTCTAAGGGGAAACGAGTGGGGGGAACATCATCATTTCTTGGTGGAAGGTAAGTTGAGAATGGAGGATAGATGGAGAAAAAGGAAAAGGACAGAAGGTAGGGAAGTGCTTAGAGTGAATTGCTTAAATGAGAAAGAAAAGGAGAAGGAGTACAAAAAGCTGAGAGAAGAGTGGGAGGAAGTGAAGGATGGAGTAGAACTAGCAGTGGAGGAGGAATGGGATGGTTCAAGGAGTCATAAGGTAAGCAAAGATGGTGTGTGGAACAAGGAGGATGGGAGGAAATAGAAGGAAGAGTAGTGAGTGGAGAGATGAGGAAGCAAAGAAGGTTGTAGAAGAGAAGTGAGCTTTCACAGATTGGTTACAAAATAGGATGAGGGAATATGAGAGGTACAAAGAAAAGAGAAGAGAATTAAAGTATAAGATAAAGGAGACAAAGAGGAGAGCAGATGTGAAATGGGATAAGAGTATGACAAAATTTTGAAAGTAATAAAAAGATGTTTTGGAAAGAAATTAAGAGAGGAAGAGGAGGTGAATCAAGTAGAGAGGAAAAGGTAAAAGGTGCAGATAGAGAGATGATAAGGGAAGAGAAGGCAGTAAGAGAAAGATGGGCAGAGTATTTTAGAGAGTTGAAGAGAAGACAAGGGAGAGAAGGGGTGGCTATACTAGTAAGTGAAGAGATAAGTAAATGTGTAGTGGAGTGGAAGGAGGTTTCTTCAAGGTTAATGTGGATGAAGGTGAAATTGGGAAAGGAGATGTCGGTTTTTGTAATAGCATATGGGCCTGGTAGTGAGAAGAGTGTAGAAGGGAGGTTTTTTGGATAGATTTAAATGCATGCATAGAGGGATTAGGGAGAAATGTCAATGTAGTTGTATTGGGAGACCTTAATGCTAGGGTAGGAAATGAACCAAAAGACGGAGTGGTTGGGAAGTGTGGAGTACCAGGAAAGAATTGTAGTGGAGAATTGATGGTGGAGATGTGCCTAGAGAGTTGATGATAGCAAATACAGTGTTCAGGAAGAAAGTTAAGCATAAGTACACATGGGAGAGGGTGGTGAACAGAAGGTTGGTCGATTGAGCATTAATGGACTATGCAGTAGTAGATAGGAATATAATAGGAAGAGTTAAGGATGTACATGTTCTAAGGGGAGAGAGTGGGGGGATATCATTTTTTGGAGGAAGGTAAGTTGAGAGTGGAGGATAGATGGAGAAAGAGGAATTGGACAAAAGGCAGGGAGGTGCTTAGAATGGACTGCTTGAATGACAAAGAAAAGGAGAATGAGTACAAGAAGAAGCTGAGAGAGAAGTGGGAGTGAAGGATAGAGTAGAACTAGGAGTGGAGGAGGAATGGGATGGTTCAAGGAGGGAGTCACAAGGTGTGCAAAGATGGTGTGTGGTGGGATGAGGAAGTGGAGAAGGTTGTAGAAGAGAAGAAGCGAGCTTTCACAGATTGGTTACAAAATAGGATGAGGAAATCATATGTGAGATACAAACAAAAGAGAGGAGAAGTAAAGATAAGATAAAGGAGGCAAAGAGAAGAGTAGATGTGAAATGGGGTAAGAGTATGTCAGAAAAATTTGAAAGTAATAAAAAGATGTTTTGGAAAGAAATTACGAGTGGAAGAGGAGGTGAGTCAAGTAGAGAAGAAAAGGTAAAAGATGCAGATGGAGAGATGATAATGGAAGAGAAGGCAGTAAGGGGAAGATGGGCAGAGTATTTTAGGGAATTCCTAAATGTGAAGGAGGATAGGGAATGAAAGGTAGTTGCAATGGAAAGTGCTAAGAAAATGACCGTGATGAGTGAGGAAAATGGAGGAGAAATAAGGAAGGATGAAGTGAAGGCAGTTGTTAAGATGATGAGAGCAGGTAAGGGACCTGGTCTAGAAGAATGTCATGCAGAATGTCTGAAAAAAGGAGGTACAGTGATGGTGGATTGGCTGGTGAGGTTATCTAATGTCTGTTTAAGAGAGGGTAGAGTGCCAGAACAATGGAGGAGTGCCTGTATAGTTCCACTTTACAAGGGAAAAGGGGACAAGTGTGAGTGTAGTAGTTTCAGAGGGATTAGCTTGTTAAGTGTAGTTGGGAAGGCTTATGGGAGGGTCTTAATTGAGAGGATTAGGAGAGGAACAGAGAGAGTAATTGGTGAGGAACAGTGTGGGTTTAGGACAGGTAGAGGTTGCATAGATCAGATTTTTGTGGTAAGACAGATATGTGAGAAAGCTATAGGAAAAGGTAAGGATGTTTTTTGGGCTTTTATGGATTTGGAAAAGGCTTACAACAGGGTAGACAGAAAGGCAAAGTGGGAGGTTTTGCAGATATACAGGATAGGAGGAAAGCTTTTAGGAGCTGTCAAGAGTTTTTACGAGAGTAGTAGAGCATGTGTCAGGATTAGAAATGGAGAGAACGAGTGGTTTGAGGTAAAGGTGGGACTTTGTCAGGGATGAGTTATGTCACCCTGGCTGTTCAATTTATACAGGGATGGAGTGGTGTGAGAGGTAAATGCAAGGGTAGTGGGTCAGGAGTTGGAAATGGTTAAAGAAAATGGAGAAAAGTGGGAGATAAGCCAGTTGTTGTTTGCAGATGACACTGCACTTGTGGCAGAATCAGAGGAGGGATTGAGAAAGTTAGTGACAGAGTTTAGGAGAGTGTGTGAAAGATGGAAGTTGAAGATAAATGTGGGTAAAAGGTACCCCGTCTGGGGTATTGGCTGCTTGTTATTGTGGCAAAGTAGCATGCAGTCGATACTTTAGGGTCTATATGGGGCGCCCCTACGGACCAGAGCCACACATCATTTTGTCTATGATAGAAGAAATTCTGTTCATAGAGAAATGATGACACTTTTATACTACGACTGTCCCTCCGTTATGCTGTCCCCCAACCCCTTGTTGCTGTCCTGTACCATTTCTCTGAGTGTTCTCTTTCTGTGATGGGGGAATTCCCTGTGGTGGGGGAAAAGAATACTGCCACCAAGTTTCCCACTTGGATCGTAAGAGGCGAGAAGAAAGGGACGGGGAGAGGGACTAGGCATCCTTCTCCCTGTAGCCCCAAGGGGCAGATTCCTAAAATGAAAAGGAAAGGCATAAGGGGTGCTGGAGGGCCTCGGGCCAGCACCCTAAGGTTTGGGTCTTTTAATGTGCGTGGATGTGGTACAGATGAGAGTAAAAGGGAAGAGATAGGTAGTATGTTTGTGAGAAGAAAGTTGGATGTGTTGGCTTTGAGTGAAACTAAGTTGAAAGGGAAGGGCGAGTGTAAGTTTGGGAGTGTAAGTGGGAGGTTATCAGGAGTGAAGAGAGGGCGAGGGAGGGAAGGGGTGGCTATTCTAGTAAGTGAGGAGATAGGTAAAGGGGTAGTGGAGTGGAAGGAGGTTTCCTCAAGGATAATGTGGATGAAGGTGAAACTGGGAAAGGAGATGTGGGTCTTTGTAAGTGCATATGGGCCGGGCAGTGAGAAGAGCATGGAAGAAAGGGAGGCCTTTTGGATAGATTTAAATGAGTGCATAGAGGGTTTAGGAAGAAATGTCAATGTAATAGTATTGGGAGACCATAATGCTAGGGTGGGAAATGGTCCAATCGATGGAGTGGTTGGGAAGTGTGGAGTTCCAGGAAAGAATCGTAGTGGAGAGTTGATGGTGGAAATGTGTCTAGAAAGAGAGTTGATGATAGCAAATACAGTGTTTCGGAAGAAAGTCAAGCATAAGTACACATGGGAGAGGGTGGTGGAGGGAAGGGTGGTAGATAGAGCGCTAATGGATTATGTAGTGGTAAATAGGATTATGATAGGAAGAGTTAAGGATGTACATGTGCGAAGGGGAGAGGGTGGGGGAATATCAGATAATTTTTTGGTGGAAGGTAAGCTGAGAGTGGAGGATAGATGGAGAAGGAGGAAAGGGACAAAAGGTAGGGAGGTTCTTAGAGTGAACTCCTTGAATGAAAAGGAAAAGGAGAAGGAGTACGAAAAGAAGCTGAAGGAGGAGTGGGAGGGAGTAAAGGATAGAACAGAGATGGGTGTGGAGGAGGAATGGGGATGGTTCAAGGAGGGAGTCTTAAAGTGTGCAAGGATGGTGTGTGGAACAAGAAGGACAGGGGGAAATAGAAGAAAGGGTAGTGAATGGTGGGATGAGGAAACAAAGAAGGTTGTAGAAGAGAAGAATCGAGCATTCACAGATTGGTTACAAAAGAGGACAGGGGAGTCATATGAGACGTACAAAGAAAAGAAAAGAGAAGTAAAGCAAAAGGTAAAGGAGGCAAAGAGGAGAGCAGATGTGAAATGGGGTAGGAGTATGACAAAAAATTTTGAAAGTAATAAAAAGATGTTTTGGAAAGAAATTAAGAGAGGAAGAGGAGGCGAATCAAGTAGGGAAGAAAAGGTAAAAGGTACAGATGGAGAGATGATAATGGAAGAGATGGCAGTGAGGGAAAGATGGGCAGAATATTTTAGGGAGTTGCTGAATGTGAAGGAGGATAGGGAAGGAAAGATAGCTGCAGTGGGAAATGCGAAGAAAATGAGAGTGATGAGTGAGGAGAATGGAGGAGAAATAAGGAAGGATGAGGTGAAGGCAGTTGTAAAGATGATGAAAGCAGGTAAGGCACCTGGTCTGGATGGATGTCATGCAGAATGTCTGAAAAAGGGAGGTTCAGTGATGGTGGACTGGTTGGTGAGGTTATTTAATGTTTGCTGGAGAGAGGGTAGAGTACCGGAGGACTGGAGTAGTGCCTGTATAGTTCCACTTTACAAGGGAAAAGGGGACAAGTGTGAATGTAGTAGTTTCAGAGGGATTAGCCTGTTGAGTGTAGTAAGGAAGGCTTATGGGAGGATCTTAATTGAGAGGATTAGGAGAGGAACAGAAGGAGTAATTGGTGAGGAACAGTGTGGATTTAGGACGGGTAGAGGTTGTGTAGATCAGATCTTTGTGGTAAGACAGATATGTGAGAAAGCTATAGGAAAGGGGAAGGATGTTTTTTGGGCTTTTATGGATCTGGAAAAGGCTTATGATAGGGTAGACAGGAAGGCACTGTGGGAGGTTATGCAGATTTATGGGATAGGAGGAAAGCTTTTGGGAGCTGTCAAGAGTTTTTATGAGAGTAGTAGAGCATGTGTTAGGATTAGAAATGGAGAGAGTGAGTGGTTTGAAGTAAAGGTGGGACTTCGTCAAGGATGCGTTATGTCGCCCTGGCTGTTCAACTTATACATGGATGGGGTGGTGCGAGAGGTGAATGCTAGGGTAGTGAGTCAGAGATTGGAGATGGTTAAAGAAAATGGAGAAAAGTGGGAGGTGAGCCAGCTGTTGTTTGCGGACGACACTGCGCTTGTGGCAGGGTCAGAAGAGGGATTGAGGAAGCTGGTGGCAGAGTTTGGGAGAGTATGTGATAGAAGAAAGCTAAAGATAAATGTGGGTAAAAGTAAGGTGATGAGATGTACAAGGGGTGAAAGTGGCAGTAGACTGGAAGTGAACATTAAGGGAGAGCGACTGGAGGAAGTGGATAGTTTTAGATACTTGGGTGCAAGTGTAGCAGGAAAAGGTGGAGTGAAGGTGGAGGTAGAATGTAGATTGAGAGAAGCGAGTAAATGCCTTGGTGGTTTAAAGAGTGTAATGAGGAATAGACATTTGGGAATGGATGCGAAGAGGAGACTGTATGAAGGAGTGATTGTGCCAGCAGCACTGTATGGGGTAGAAACGTGGAACATAAGAGAAGAAGAGAGAAGGAGTTTGAATGTGTTTGAGATGAGGTGTCTGAGAAGTATGGTGGGGGTTACTAGGCTAGATAGAGTGAGAAATGAGGAGGTGAGGAGGAGAACAGGGGTGAAAAAGGATTTGGGAGATAGGGTTGATGAAAGAATATTAGGATGGTTTGGACACATGGAAAGAATGAGTGAAGAAAGACTAGTAAAAGAGGTATGGAAGGCAGATGTGGAGGGAGTGAACATGAGGGGACGTCCTAGGATGAGGTGGATGGATGGGGTGAAGGGGGCTTTGGGGAAGAGGGGAATGTCTGTTGAGGAAGGAAGGGAGAGGACGGAAGACAGAGGTGAGTGGAGAATGGTTGTATATGGATGATGTTGTGACTGCATGAGGAGAAATGGGCGGAGGGGTGGGGTAGTATGTGTGAGTAAATTTTGACGCAGCCCGAAGGGATTTCTCCCCGTCCTCGCCTTACATGCAAAGGGGGACGGAGAGGGGGGGTCGCCGATTAAATGAAGCGGCCTTGCTGTGGATGTACTGTGTCTTGCGACACTGCTTCTGACCCAGGGCGGTGGGCAGGGTGCAGGGATGACCCGTCATCCAGGAGGTGCTCAGATGAGAGGAAGGGTGGGAGGGGTGTGGAGTGTATTTGGGGATGTAATGGGTGGGAGTGTTTTTGTGCCTTTCCCTTTTTGGCTACCTCCCTTGGAAGGGGGAAAAAGCCTTGGTATATGTATGTATGTATGTAAAAGGTGATGAGATGTACAAGGGGTGAAAGTGGCAGTAGACTGGAAGTGAGTATTAAGGGAGAGAGATTGGACAAAGTGGATAGTTTTAGATACTTGAGTCCGAACGTAGCAGGAAAGGGAGTGGAAGTGGAGGTAGAATGTAGATTGAAAGAAGCTGGTAAGTGCCTTGATGGATTAAAAAGTATAATGAGAAATAGACATTTGAGAATGGATGCTAAGAGGAGATTATATGAAGGAGTAATTGTGCTGACAGCACTTTATGGGGCAGAAACATGGAACATAAGAGAGGAAGAGAGGAATTTGAACGTGTTTTTGAGATGAGGTCTCTGAGATGTATGATAGGGGTTACTAGGCTGGATAGAGTGAAAAATGAGGAGGTAAGGAGGAGAACAGGGGTGGAAAGGGAGTTGGGAGATAGGGTGGATGAAAGAGTATTTGGGTGGTTTGGACACATGGAGAGAATGAGTGAAGAAAGACTAGTAAAAGAGGTGTGGAAGGCAGATGTGGAAGGGGTGAACATGAGGGGGCAACCTAGGATGAGATGGATGGATGGAGTAAAAGGGGCTTTGGGGAAGAGGGGAATGTCTGTTGAGGAAGGACGGGAGAGGATAAAATACCAGAAGACGGGTGAATGGCAAATGGTTGTATATGGATGATGTGATCCATGAGGTGGAATGGGTGGGGGTTGGGAGGAGAGGGAGTATGAGAAAAATTTTGATGCAACCCAAAGGGATTTCTCCCTGTCTTCTCCTTTTCTGCATGAGGGGATGGAGAGGGGGGTTGCCATTTTATTGAAGCGGCCTCGCTGTGGATGTGCTGTGTCTTGTGACACTGCTTCTGACCCAGGGCAATGGACGAGATACAGGGATGACGCATCATCCAGGAGGTGCCAAGATAAGAGGGAGGGAAGAGGGTGGAAAGGGGTGGAGTGTGTTTTTTTTTTAATTTGGGAGTGAAGTATCACTCCCAAGGCTTTGTTTGAGCCCATGTGACACTGGAGTATGATAGGGATGGATTGGGTGGGAGTGGTTTTTATGCCTTTGTTTTTTGGCTACCTCAAATGTACATACATATACCAAAGGCTTTTTCCCCCAACACGGGGGGGGTAGCCAAAAAGAAAAAGGCATAGAACCACTCCCACCCATTCCACTTCCTATATATTCCACTCCCCTCCACCCTCCCTCTCATCTTGGCACCTCCTTGTGACGGGACATCCCTGTATCCCGTCCACTGCCCTGGGTCAGAGACAGTGTCACAAGACACAGCACATCCACAGGAAGGCCGCTTCATAAATTTGGCGACCCCCTCTCCGTCCCCCCATGCAGAAAAGGAGAAGATGGGGAAAAATCCCTTTGGGCTGCATCAAATTTTTTCTCTTACATACTTCCTCCCCCCACCATCCCCCACCCACTCCCCATCATGCATCACAGCATCATCTATACACAACCCCTTTCCATTCACCCCTATCTTCTGTCCTCTCACCTCAAATGTAAGGGGGAAAAAAAGCCTTTGGTATACGTATGTATGATAATTGTGAAGGAGGATAGGGAGGGAGAGGTAGTTGCAGTGGGAAGTGCTAAGAAAATGACCATGATGAGTGAGGAAAATGGAGGAGAAATAAGGGAAGATGAAATGAAGGCAGTTGTTAACCCCTTCCATACGGTGCCGCACACGTAGGCATCATGAGGAGCAAGTGGATTCACGACGCTGCCATATCGGCGTCTCAATTATATTTATTGTAGTTGCCCGTGTTTTTACATTCTTCCTAATCTGCTCTTAATCCCATTCTCTGTGGTTTTCAAAATTCACGAGTGAAAAAGAGAACAATCAATATAAGCCGTGACTATATTTTATGATGCGAGTATTATTACGACACGTCATACGGCTGGCATTGGCTGCTGCCCGCGAGATTTAAGTCCTGTAGTGAAGTGGTTAAGATGATGAGACCAGGTAAGGCACCTGGAGGGATGGATGTCATGCAGAATGTCTGAAAAAAGGAGGTAAAGTTATGGTGGACTGCCTGGTGAGGTTATTTAATGTTTGCTTAACCTCTTCACTCCTCTTCATCTCGTGGGCAGCATTATCTGCCAGACGTACGATGTGTTGTAATAATACTCGCATCATAAAATATAATCACCGCTTATATCGATCGTTCTCTCTTTCACCCGTGAATTTTGATAACCAAAGAAAATGTGATGAAGACAGTTTAGAGAGTATGTCATTATGCAGGGGCAACTACAATAAATATAATCAAGACGCCGATATGGCAGCCCCGTATATCCACTTGCTCCTCATGCCGCCTACGTATGTGGCACCGTATGGAAGTGGTTAAGAGAGGGTAGAGTGCCAGAGGACTGAAGGTACCTGTATAGTTCCACTTCACAAAGGGAAAGGGGAGAAGTGCAAGTGTAGTAGTTTCAGAGGGATTAGCTTGTTAAGTGTAGTTGGGAAGGCTTATGGGAAGGTCTTAATTGAGAGGATTAGGAGAGGAACAGAGGGAGTAATTGGTGAGGAACAGTGTGGGTTTAGGACAGGTAATGGTTGCATAGATCAGATTTTTATGGCAAAACAGATATGTGAGAAAGCTATAGGAAAAGGTAAGATTGTTTTTTTTTTAGCTTTTATAGATTTGGAAAAGGCTTATGACAGGATAGAGAGGAAGGCACTGTAGGAGGTACTACAGATACACAAGATAGGACGAAAGCTGTTAAGAGCAGTCAAGAGTTTTTATGAGAGTAGTAGAGCATGTGTTAGTACTAGAAATGGAGATAATGAGTGGTCTGAGGTAAAAATGGGACTTCATCAGGGATGTATTATGCCACCTTGGCTATTCAATTTATACATGGATGGGGTGGTGCGAGAGGTAAATGCAAGGGTAGTGGGTCAGGGAGGTAAGCCAGCTGTTGCTTGCTGATGACACTGCACTTGTGGGAGGTTCAGAGGAGGGACTGAGGAAGTTAGTGACAGTTTGGGAAGGTGAGTGAAAGAAGGAAGTTGAAGATAAATGTGGGTAAAAGTAAGGTGATGAGATGTACAAGGGGAGAAAGTGGCAGCAGGCTGGAAGTGAGTATTAAGGGAGAAAGACTGGAGGAAGTGGATAGTTTTAGATATTTGGGTGCAAATGTGGCAGGAAAGGGAGGAATGGAGGTAGAATGTAGATTGAGAGATGCAAGTACCGTATATACTCGTCTATAGGTCAATCTCGTGTAAAGGTTGACACCCCATTTTTTGCCAAAAAATCTGGAATTTTCCATATACCTCACGTACAGGTTAAGTGGGTTATTTTTGTTTTGGTGCTGTACACATTCTACTGTCTTAATGCTTTGAAGTGGCATGGCTTGCCTGGTATAGCAATTGATTATTATGGTTTTTTCACTTCATTAATTCTGATGTATTTTGGTTTATGTTTTTTTCAAGTTCACTGATTTTAATATTTAACAAGTTTCACTGAGGTTGCCATTTCAGCGGAGTGAAAAATTTGAACAGATTACCAAGTACACGCTCCTCAACTTACGTTTTAGTTACGTTCCAAACGGCCGAACATAACGTGAAAATGAACCTAAGTTGTTACTGTACGTTCCAGTAATGTATGACCGTTCATACTGTACTATACATCCATAAATTCTATTACCGTATCTTATAAAACACCCCTAAACCATTAATTGTAAACATAACATTGTAAAATAATAACATTAATTTCAAATAAATTAAATTCAAGCAACAAAGTGAGATGGTGGAGGAGGAGGAGGAGGCAAGGCACGTTCAGTCTGTCGTTTGCGCCATGTAAACAATGGACGCAGCATCATGCGTAAGTATTGTTTGAACGTCTCATATTACTGACAGTGCGCTAAACTAAAAA
Source organism: Oratosquilla oratoria (assembly GCF_046742065.1). NCBI lineage: Eukaryota > Metazoa > Arthropoda > Malacostraca > Stomatopoda > Squillidae > Oratosquilla > Oratosquilla oratoria. Next base: position 35,337,300 of record NC_134818.1, read on the forward strand.
ATTCACTCAAATTTTTTGTTTTTTGTTTACAATTTTTTTTTTTACAGTCAGTTCAAACGTAAAATTTAAAAAACGTAAAACAAATGAACGTAAGTAGAGGAGCGTCTGTAATGTATGGTATACGGAATAAACTGACTAGGCGTGTTTTGTTAGAAACAATTTTAACCAACAGTGTCTCAGAGTAGTCTTGTAATCTCAACTGTGCGGATGATCCGGCTAATGATAATGTGGAGGAGGAAGATGATATTGATATTCCTATGGCTGATGAAGTTGATCCGTATGACAATACTCTACACAGAAATGAGTGGGAGGAGCTGTTTGGTGGTGAAGATGATGACAGCAAGGAAAATGATTTTGGTGGATTTTAGTTAAAATATTTAGGATTATACCATGTGTCACTGTAACAGCAACAAGTTGGTAGTACTGAACAGTTTGTTTTCATGATGGTGAGATCCATGCATTGTTTTGGTAATGGTAACAATAATATATACCATATAGAAAGCTAAATTTGGGTAAATTTTTAGTTTTGACCATGGCGCAATATAGCAATAAAAAATTAATTATTAATTTTGTAAATTATAATGTATCAACGTAATATGCAATTTTGTGAGCGGATAAAAAAGGTGCTAAAACAAATTTCGTAAGTAACGAAGTCGTGTCAGACAAATGGTACGCCATGTTTGTTATGATGGATGCCGACGTCAAAGAAATGAAAGGATGATAAATTCATCTAACCTAAACTAACCTAACTTGTGTTTAATAAATCATTACCTACAAATTAAATGTCATCCGGCTCGTCCTCATTGTCGTCGTCGTGAGAGACGTTGGCGGGCTTTTCAACCACCTTCTCAGCTTGTGGAGTATACAAAGTTCTTGCAGCTTGAAGGAATGCATGTATCTCTGCTCCATAACATTCCTTCAAGAAAATGTACCTAGCGAGGTACTGTCGGCAGTACCGAGGCCATCAATTGACAGACGACAAGATGGCGTCCCGATCCTATGCTACTGACTTCGTTCATTAGCATATTTGCTTGTAGCAAGGTATTCTTTAAATCACTTCCGCCCACAAAACTGCATATTACGTTGATACATTTTAATTTACAAAATTAATAATCAATTTTCTATTGCTATATTGCACCCATGGTCGGAACTAAAAAAATACCTCGATTTGAGAATACAGGTAAACGTCGACTTACGATGGCATTAGGTTTCGATAGAGCCATCGTAAGACGATCTCATCGTAAGTCGATCCCCACTCTGTTCCGTGGTCACTGTACCTAGCCTACCTGTACATTAACCACCAGAGATACTGAATATAGCCTATTAAACATGTACAGTAGTTTATTTAATTATTTTTATCCTTTTTACCATATTCAAACACTATAATATGTATTTTCAGTACGTAACTTAAATCTCGCGGGCAGCAGCCAATGCCAGCCGTACGACGTGACGTAATAATACTCGCATCATAAAATATAGTCACCGATTATATCGATCGTTCTCTCTTTCACCCGCGAATTTTGAAAACCACAGAGAATGAATCATTTGAGAGAATGTAAAAACACAGGGGTGACTACAATAAATATAATCAAGACGCCGATATGGCAGCGTCGCGAATCCACTTGCTCCTCATGACGCATACGTGTGCGGCACCGTATGGAAGGGGTTAAATTATCATATCGTCGTCGTCGTCGTCGTCATCGTAAAGTCGAACAATCGTAAGTCGCGGCCATCGTAAGTCGACGTTTACCTGTATCACAGCATTTTATTATTTTTTAAACAACTATGGGTACTATAATAGTATACAGGTAAACGTCGACTTACGATGGCCGCGACTTACGATTGTTCGACTTTACGATGACGACGACGACGATATGATAATTTAACCCCTTCCATACGGTGCCGCACACGTAGGCGTCATGAGGAGCAAGTGGATTCGCGACGCTGCCATATCGGCGTCTTGATTATATTTATTGTAGTCGCCCCTGTGTTTTTACATTCTCTCAAATGTGCCCTAAATCCCATTCTCTGTGGTTTTCAAAATTCGCGGGTGAAAGAGAGAACGATCGATATAAGCGGTGACTATATTTTATGATGCGAGTATTATTACGTCACGTCGTACGGCTGGCATTGGCTGCTGCCCGCGAGATTTAAGTTCCGTACTGAAAATACATATTATAGTGTTTGAATATGGTAAAAAGGATAAAAATAATTAAATAAACTACTGTACATGTTTAATAGGCTATATTCAGTATCTCTGGTGGTTAATATACAGGTAGGCTAGGTACAGTGACCACGGAACAGTGATACACAAATTGGGGATCGACTTACGATGAAATCGTCTTACGATGGCTCTATCGAAACCTAATGCCATCGTAAGTCGACGTTTACCTGTACATGATATAATAAGCTCACCTGTGCTAAGAATTTTAACAAACAGGTAAAACCACAGTATTGGGTTACCGTATCTAGAAGGAATTTCACATGTTTTGGTACGTACCGTGTATTTTATGTCCCCATTGTTTACTGGTAGTAACTAGTAGGTAAATACTGTATTTTGATTTCTGAACCTAAAGAAAAGGTAAGAGTTCTTCCTAGCCTTTCTTGTCATGTCTGGATTTCAACCTAACAAGATTATTACTTGAGTATAGGTCGACTCCTAGGTTTTGACCTAAAAAAAAATTCCCTAAGATTTCAACCTATAGACGAGTATATACGGTATATGCCTCGGTGGATTAAAAAGTGTAATGAGAAATAGACATTTAGGAATGGATGCTAAGAGGAGGTTGTATGAAGAAGTGATTGTGCCAACAGCACTGTACAGAATGGAACCATGAAACATAAGAAAGGAAGAGAGGAGGAATTTGAATGTGTTTGAGATGAGGTCCCTGAGAAGTATGATGGGCTGGATAGTGTGACAAATGAAGATGTGAGGAGGAGAACAGGGAGAGGGAGTTGGGAGATAGGGTTGATGAAAGAGTATTGGGATGGTTTGGACACATAGAAAGAAATAGTGAAGACTAGTTACAGAGGTGTGGAAGACAGAGGTGGAAGGAGTGAACATGAAGGGGTGACCTAGGATGAAGTGGATGGATGGGGTAAAAGGGGCATTGAGAAAGAGGGGAATGTCTGTTGAGGAAGGACAGGAGAGGACAGAAGATAGGGGTAAATGGAGAATGGTTGTGTATGGATGATGCTGTGATGCATGATGGGGAGTGGGTGGGGGTGAGGGAGTATGTGTGAGAAATAAATTGACGCTGCCCGAAGGTATTTCTACCAATCTTCTTTTCTGCATGAGGGGGGTGGAAAGGGGAGGGGGGTGCTGTTTAATGAAGCTGCCTTGCTATGGACGTACTGTGTTTTGCGACACTGCTTCTGACCTAGGGCAACGGGCAAGATGCAGAGATAACCTGTCATCCAGGAGGTGCCAAGATAAGAGGGAGGGAAGAGGGTGGAGGGAAGAGGGTGGAGGGGAGTGGGCTATGTTAGGGATGGAATGGGTGGGAGTGGATTTTATGCCTTTGTTTTTTGGGTACCTCCTTTGTAAGGGAGAAAAAGCCTTTGGTATATGTATCTATATTGTTTAATTACACTTACCGGCAAATCTGCTCAATTACCACTTCGCAAATTCACATATATCTTAGCTCGCTTCTTCATAAACTTCTGCCTGGCCAGGTCTTGTATTTTTCTTGAAATTTATTATAATGTCACAAGTTCACACTATCTCTTTCTGCTTCCAATCCTTGCTCATTCATAACTCCCTCGTTTCCCGTTTTCAGTGTTGCCAATTTGCTTATTCGCCAATTCATAAGCGATTCACTTCGTGTCATCAACATTCGTACGTCTCAATACGTTTTGACTCCAATATTTATTTTCATTTCATTACCCTTTTTCCTCCATAATACATATCACAAATATGCATATTTTTACTTATAATCTTAACACATGCCCCTACCCTCTCTCTCTCTCTTTTTTTTCATATATAATAAAAACATTTCCAATCTTATTGTATCATTTTTGGTTCGCTGATCTCCTTCCTCAGCAATACCAATGATGCACCTTTCTTAGTTAGGCAGCCTGCCACTGCCAACTGTTTTGTGGTTTTTACCCACTTCACCAATTCAATTTCCCCTCTATCCATCATGTCTCACAGAACTACCAAATTGATTCTCAGACTTCTGTCTCCCCAGAGTGTAGTGGATTTTAAACTATCAACCAAGGACTTGTTATCAACAATGCATGTCACAGGGATATCATGTTGGGTGCCTAAAATAGTCTTCAGCAATCCCACTAAATAGATTCCATTTTCTGCGGCATCAATCAAACTTAGAGTCTCTGCCGCCAAGGTGGACTTCATCACTCTTCTCACCTTTTTTGATTTCCAGGCGATGGGACAACTATTACCATCACGATCTCTCATAAATATGTGTCCACCTTGAGACCCATGATCTGTCAAATTTGCAAATGTTGCATCACTGTAGCAGAGATTAACATCCAGATTAACCTTACCAAACCAGAGTGCCACAGGATTATCTTTCACCTTCTTTATTACTTTGTTCGCATTTATGACATCACCGACGCATGTATGATTAAAAGCCATGTTTAACTCACATCATATGCCACATCTGGTCTTGTCCGAGTTGCTAACCAGTTAATTTGACCCACAAGGGCTCTATATTTAGTTTTTTCTTTCTCATTCACTTCATCACCTTTTCTATTCATGTGTGCCTTGGATATATTTACTTCTTGAATCCCATGGTTTATGTAGTTATCCTGGTTAACTTTGATACCATTATCTTCCTGGTTTATTTCTGTACCCAAGTAACAGAAACATTTATGTTCCTCTGTACCAATTAGGAATTGTTCTTCCAGTCTATCGATTATTCTCCTCTAAAAACATTTTGTCCCACTCCATAAGAAGTCATCCACATGGGTACAGACTATGCCTTGTAGCTGTCCATTCTGATGCCAATAAAACAAAGCAGGTTCCAATCCACACAATGACATCCCCAATGTGATAAGTTCCCTTTTTACTCTCTCATACCACAATCTTGCTGCATTATTTACCCCATATACTATACTAGTAAGTGAAGAGATAGGTAAACATGTAGCGGAGTGGAAGGAGGTTTCCTCAAGGATAATGTGGATGAAGGTGAAACTGGGAAAGGAGATGTGGGTTTTTGTAAGTGCATATGGGCCTGGTAGTGAGAAGAGTGTAGAAGAAAGGGAGGCCTTTTGGATAGATTTAAATGAGTGTATAGAGGGATTAGAGAGAAATCTCAATGTAATAGTACTGAGAGACCATAATGCTAGGGTAAGAAATGAACCAATTGACAGAGTGGTTGGGAAATGTGGAGTTCCAGGAAAGAATTGTAATGGAGAGTTGATGGTGGAGATGTGTCTAGAAAGAGATTTGATGATAGCAAATACAGTGTTTCGGAAGAAAGTCAAGCATAAGTACACATGGGAGAGGGTGGTGGATGGAAGGGTGGTAGATAGTGTTAATAGACTATGTAGTGGTAGATAGGAGTATAACAGGAAGAGTTAAGGGACTGTGGGAAGTGCTTATAGGTGAACGTGTCATAAAAGTTGTTCAATTTCTTTGGTGAACTTATGTATACTTACTCTATCGGAAAGAGTATTATTGCATACTAAATTGTTTTAGTAACATGTGTATATTACGTGTAGTTAATTTTTTTCTTTATTTTTTTATGATAGTATCTGTAATCATTAAAGTATCCACAGGCATAGGTAATCAGCCTACTATGTAGGAAATGAAAGATTAGAGTCTTGGAAACAACTTAATCAAGTTAGATTTTTTCCTACTCTCTTTTATTTTTTTTTATAATTTTTTTATTTTGAATAGTAGAAACTTCAGTGAAAATCTGCTATGATAAATTAGAAAAAAATAAGTTACAGTTTCCTTTGTTTTTTTTTCTGATCAAATTAAAGAATTACTCTTTCTCTTTACAAATTCGAAAGAATGAATGAAATCGGACAAAAAGAAACAGAGATATGGCTATTTAAATATAAAAAACATAAACTTTTCAGGAGAGGCATTTAAAGTTTAAAGGAGCGCACCGGCATTTAAAATCCTCCGGCCGCGTACTCACTCGTGACATTGTCTATTTTTTTACGTTTCCGTTTAAAACTTTAAACAAAACTGAACTGGCTATCGAAAATTTGACTTAATTTCAATATACAGAATGTTTTTTCATGCAATGGGGTTGCCAGATGTCGCCAATAATTTATCTATTTCATTTTATATATAAGAACAGAAACGGAATTGAGCTGTAATATTTGGTCGAAGTGTTACAGCCATCATAGAGAATATTTTGAATACCTGTTGGTAGAAAAAAAGATAATACGATCGCATGCATGACTGGTAGGCTAACAGATACGCGACAGGGCGACATCCTTTCTCCTTTAGCTTTGAAGAGATACTGAGATCCTTGTGGTGATTGACGATTAGTGTTGGGCAAGTTGCCAGATATCTCCATATATATTAATTATAGTAAACAAAACAGAACTGGGTATCAAAATTTTGACTTTATTTCAATATACAGAATGTTTTTTCATGCAATGGGGTTGCCAGAGGTTGCCAAAAATTTATCTATTTTATTTTATATATAAGAAAAGAAAGGGAATTGAGCTGTAATATTTGGCTAAAGTGTTACCACCATCATAGAGAATCTTTTGAAATGTTTACCTAAAATTCGTTGATTTTCCAGAATTTTTCGTGTTTTCGCGCCCTACAGTCCCTTAAGGATGTACACGTGCTAAGGGGAGAGGGTGGGGGAATATCAGCTTATTTTTTGGTGGAAGGTAAGTTGAGAGTGGAGGATAGATGGAGAAAGAGGAAAAGGACAAAAAGTAGGGAAGTGCTTAGAGTGAACTCTTTAAATGAAAAGTAAAAAGGAGATGGAGTACAAGAAGCTGAAGGAGTGGTGGGAGGGAGTGAAGGATAGAGTAGAGCTAGGAGTGGAGGAGGAATGGGGATGGTTCAAGGAGGGATTCACAAAGATGGTGTGTGGAACAAGGACAGGAGGAAATAGAAGGAAGGGTAGTGAATGGTGGGATAAGGAAACAAAGAAGGTTGTAGAAGAGAAGAAGCGAGCTTTCACAGATTGGTTACAAAATAGGATGAGGGAATCATACGAGAGGTACAAAGAAAAGAAAAGAGAAGTAAAGCACAAGGTAAAGAAGGCAAAGAGGAGAGCAGATGTGAAATGGGGTAAGAGTATGACAGAAAAATTTGAAAGTAATAAAAAGATGTTTTGGAAAGAAATTAAGAGGGGAAGAGGAGGCGAATCAAGTAGAGAAGAAAAGGTCAAAGGTGTAGATGGAGAGATGATAATGGAAGAGAGGGCAGTAAGGGGAAGATGGGCAGAGTATTTTAGGGAATTCCTAAATGTGAAGGAGGATAAGGAGGAAAGATAGTTGCAGTGGGAAATGCTAAGAAAATGACTGTGATGAGTGAGGAAAATGGAGGAAAAATAAGGAAGGATGAAATGAAGGCAGTTGTTAAGATGATGAAAGCAGGTAAGGCACCTGGTGTGGATGGATGCCATGCAGAATGTCTAAAAAAAGGAGGTACAGTGATGGTGGACTGGCTGGTGAGGTTATTTAATGTTTGTTTAAGAGAGGGTAGAGTGCCGGAGGACTGGAGGAGTGCCTGTATAGTTTCACTTTACGAGGGAAAAGGGGACACGTGTGAGTGTAGTAGTTTCAGAGGGATTAGCTTGTTAAGTGTAGTTGTTGTTGTCGTTCCCTAAACTGTCCGAGCAGTCCCGTCTCCCCAAGGAATGCTAAGTGTAGTTGGGAAGGCTTATGGGAGGATCTTGATTGAGAGGATTAGGAGAGGAACAGTGTGGATTTAGGACGGGTAGAGGTTGTGTATGAATGAATGAATAATTGGGATCAATAGCACTAAGAAAATTAAAAATAGAATTTATATTGCAGTTACATCCCAGAACACTTCGAAGGGACAGATCTCCTTCATCTCTGTGTTTTGACAAATATTGTTGTCTTTCTTCATCATAACTGGGGCATTCCACCACAATGTGTCTAATAGTCACAGGAACAAGGCAATCATTACAAAATGGAGGACTGCCCTCCATAAGAAAGCCATGGGATAATCTAGAGTGACCAATCCTCAACTGGCAAAGGGTTACTTCCTGTTTTCTGTTCAGTAATGTATAAGACCAAGGATGAATAGTATCAGTAATCTCTCTCATCTTGTTACCAGCCTCAAGATCCCATTGGAACTGCCAAAGAGATGAGATCTCGGCTTTGATTAGAGGGATATAATCTTCATAAGGTATAGGCCGTAAGCGAGGTAAGGGTGAAAGAGCGGCTTCCTTGGCCAATTTATCGGCCTGTTCATTTCCTGGTACTCCGACATGTGCTGGAACCCAGCAAAAGTTTATTTCATTACCTCGACTCTCGATTAAAAAAAGCCATTCTAAGATCTTTAAAACTATTGGGTGCCTTGAGTCGAATTGTTCTAGAGACTGCAAGACACTCTTTGAGTCACTAAAAATTGTAAAACATTTGGCTCTACTTTTCATGGAGGATATAATCTCCACAGCAGACAGTATTCCCGTCAGTTCGGCAGTGAAATTTGATGTTGTATCAGGCAAGGTACCCTTACGATTAAAATAATTTGAGAATATTCCAAAACCAACGCCAGCGCTAGTTTTGGAGCCATCAGTAAAAACAAACACAGAGGGTTGGTGATTAAAAGAATGTTCTAAAAAAGCATTGCATAGTTCATAATCCTTAAAATCACGCTTACAATCGTTAAAATATTTACAGAAAGATACTGTGGGCAGTCTCCATGGGGGAACAACCGAATATTTAAAAGGGGGGATAGGAATCTTGGAAAAATTCATGTCCTCTAAGATCCTTTTCATCTGGTATCCAAAAGGCTTTGGAAGTCTGGGGTGATTGTTGAAACAAATGCTGTTAAAATCTGCTTGAGCTGTTCTAAAAGCGAGAGAGTTGGGAAGCCTCTGCAATCTATGCCAGTATCCAATAGATAAGGTCTGGCGAATAAGATCTAACGACATTTCCCCTGCATCAACTAATAAACTTGGTATTGGGGAAGACTTGAATGCACCTGTGGCCAAATGAACTCCACTGTGGTGTATCGTATCTAAACTTTTCAGTCTGGATGAAGTGGTCGATGAGTAAAACTCGCATCCATACAATAGTTTCGATAAAATAAGGGAGTGATGTAACCGTAAAATTGTTCTGCAGTCAGCGCCCCATGAGGTATGTGCTAAAACTTTCAAAATTTGCACTGTCTCTAGACATCGTGTCTTCAGGGTTTTCAGGTAGAGTACCCAAGAAAGGTGCTTATCAAAAATAAGTCCTAAAAACCTGGTTTCATCAACACAAGGAATCTGGTCATCCTTTAACCAAATAGTAGGGTCAAAGTGCAGACTTCTTAGTCGGCAGAAATGTACGACGACAGTTTTGCTGGGTGAAAATTTAAAACCATTATTATCAGCCCATGAAACTATTCTATTGATGCAGAGTTGTAGTTTTCTTTCAGCTATTGCCATGTTACTAGCTCTAAAAGAAATGGAGAGGTCATCTACCAAAAGGGTGGCAAGTATATCAGGAGGAATCACAGATGTCACCCCATTTATAGCTAAACTAAAGAGAGTGACACTGAGAACACACCCCTGAGGTACACCTTCTTCCAGTTGTCTTATTTCAGATATGACGTTCCTAACTCTTACTCTAAAAACACGATTTGCTAAAAAGTTCTTGATGAAAAAGGCCATTTCTCCTCAAATGCCAATAGCATGTACAGCCTTAAGAATACCATGCTTCCATGTGGTATCATATGCTTTCTCTAAGTCAAAGAAAACACTGATATGATGTTGCTTAGAGACAAAGGCTTTACAAATAGAAGATTCTAGTCGAAGTAAGGCATCAGCAGTGGAGTGCATGCGATGGAAACCACATTGAATATCAGATATGTGGTTTCGTTCAAGATACCAGACTAGTCGTGCATTGACCATTTTTTCTAAAATTTTGCACATGCAGCATGTGAGGGCAATAGGACGGTAATTTGATGGAATTGAACCATCTTTATTAGGCTTAAGAAAAGGTAAAATAATACCCATTTCCCAAACACTGGGAAACGAATGTTCAAACCACATCCTATTAAGAAGTGCAAGAATAAAACCTTTAGTTACAGGAGATATATGTTTCAACATGGCATATGTAATGTCGTCAGGACCTGGAGAAGTATCACTGCAGGAGTTCAAAGCTGAATCATATTCCTTTTCAGTGAAAGGGAGGTTATAGGATTCTTCATGAGGAGCAGTGAAGTCAAGATTACGTTGTTGTTCTCTCATTCGGTATTGATATCCAGGAGAGCTGTTGTCTGGTTTAGATATATTAGCAAAATGATTTGCTAAGGCATTACTGACATCTTTAGGATCAAAGACCAAAGAGCCATCTAATTTTAAAACAGGTGGAGGGCTAATGATGTATTTCCCCGATATTTTTCTCAAGTTTTTCCAAACGATCGATGCCGGTGTTCTATAGTTGAATGATGATACAAATTTAGCCCAAGACTGATGCTTTGCTTCTTTGATGGTACGTCGAAGTAATGCCCTGCTTTTACGATAAGCAACTAAATTCTCATCATTTCTATGGCGATGTAATCTAGTCAAAGCTCTTCGTGTTGCTCTATGTAGATTTCGTATGGTGTCAGACCACCATGGTACAGGGTGTCTCCTAAACTTTCCAGATGACTTTGGGATGGAATTAATGCCAGCAGTGTAGTGTGTCATTTAAGCACTCCAGTGCAGCTTCTACTGAAGAAAAACTGTCAATACTGTTCTGGACAGTACTCAATTCTTCAAACTTGTCCCAGTCAGCTTTTTCAGTGCACCAGTGAGGAACACCATCAGTAGGAGCACCTTCCTGTGTATACAATACAGTGGGATAGTGATCACTGCTTCGTAAGTCATCAAGGACTTTCCATTCAAAGTCCAAAGCACAATTTGAGCTGCAGATTGATAAATCTATACATGATGTAGAGCCAGTCTGAATGTGATTATGAGTAGGTTCACCAGTATTTAAAACAGTAATGTCCACCTGCTCCAAAATAGATGAAATTAGATTTCCTTTCTGATTTGAGGTAACATCACCCCATAATGGGTGATGAGCATTAAAGTCACCCATAGTAACGAATGGCTGAGGTAACTGTTGAATAAGATTCAATAGATTATCTTTGGTTATATTAGTATTTGGTGGTAGATATAGGGAGCAGACTGTATATCTGCGATTCAAGCCGGCTTGTATCGCGACAGCTTGCAATCGAAACTGAAGAGGGATGGGAACATGAGGTATATCTTTACGGATATACAACATGCTTCCCCCATGGATACCAATATCTGGATCATATGTAGTACAGTATGCTGTGAAGTCTTTAGGGCATGGGGTGAATGTGTCTAACATTATTTCTTGTAAGGAAATAATATTAGGTTGCTGGTCATGGATTAGCAGTTTCAATTCCTTATACTTGGCTCATAGTCCCTGACAATTCCATTGGAGCAGAGTGAATTTATTAATGGTTCAGGGAATGCCGGGTGGTGTTGTTACCCGACTTCTTGGTCTTAGATTGTGGGATTGAATGGACCTCAGCTTTAATTGGAAGCTTTGGTGGTTTAGATGATTGAACTCCAGGTTTAATTTTAGTAGGACCTTCTTTAGGTCTACCAGAGGTGGTAGAACTTCCCTGTGGCCCTACTGGCACTTTCTCTATAGGTATAGAAGGATCTCTTGTTGATCCTTCTAGGTTGAAGGAAAGGTTTCCCACTCCCCTCTCAGGGGTGGGAAGAGGGCCACTATCTGGGCCCTTGGGTGATGGTGTAGGGCCCCCCATGGCCCCAATATGGGAAGAGTTGTTAGATGGCATTTTGGATACAGCTGTTGTAGAATCTCTATTCTGAATTTTGCCACTTGGGCAATCCAAAGAGTCTGAACTCCGTGTTCACTTATTGCGAGTTAGTTGGTCAACTGATCGGTTGGTTGATTGTTTGCACTTTATCTGGTGTGACTGATCGGTCTCCATTTTATCCGTATTAGGTTGTGTTTTACTGGTGAGGTGGCCTAGGCTGTAATTTGTTGCCAAGGGCTTCTGAGTATGTCTTAGTATTAAGTTTTAATGAATCAAGCACTTTTCTTCTTGCTTCAGAGTAGCTAATACGTTCTCTGACCTTTATATTTAGGATTTGTTTTTCTAGTACATATTTTTCACAAGATCTAGAGGAAGCTGGGTGCTCTTCATGACAATTAAGACATTTTGATGTTTTCGTACATTCTCCATGTTCGCTTTCACTGCAATTGACACAAATCGGTGGTGTTCCTGCTAATTTCTTGCGACATGTGGTGAATATATGACCAAATATTTGGCAGTGGTAACATCTTCTTGGTGAAGGTATATGTGGTCTAACCTTCAGTTTATACCAAGCAGCAGATATTGATCATACATACATATACCAAGGCTTTTTCCCCCTTCCAAGGGAGGTAGCCAAAAAGGGAAAGGCATAAAAACACTCCCACCCATTTCATCCCTAAATACACTCCACATCCCTCCCACCCTCCCTCTCATCTGAGCACCTCCTGGATGACGGGTCATCCCTGCACCCTGCCCACCGCCCTGGGTCAGAAGCAGTGTCGCAAGACACAGCACATCCACAGCAAGGCCGCTTCATTTAATCGGCGACCCCCCCTCTCCGTCCCCCCTTGCATATAAGGAGAGGACGGGGAGAAATCCCTTCGGGCTGCGTCAAAATTTACTCACGCATACTACCCCACCCCCCACCCCCCTGCCCATTCCTCCTCATACAATCACAACATCATCCATATACAACCATTCTCCACTCACCTCTGTCTTCCGTCCTCTCCCTTCCTTCCTCAACAGACATTCCCCTCTTCCCCAAAGCCCCCTTCACCCCATCCATCCACCTCATCCTAGGACGTCCCCTCATGTTCACTCCCTCCACATCTGCCTTCCATACCTCTTTTACTAGTCTTTCTTCACTCATTCTTTCCATGTGTCCAAACCATCCTAATATTCTTTCATCAACCCTATCTCCCAAATCCTTTTTCACCCCTGTTCTCCTCCTCATCTCCTCATTTCTCACTCTATCCAGCCTAGTAACCCCCACCATACTTCTCAGACACCTCATCTCAAACACATTCAAACTCCTTCTCTCTTCTTCTCTTATGTTCCACGTTTCTGCCCCATACAGTGCTGTTGGCACAATCACTCCTTCATACAGTCTCCTCTTCGCATCCATTCCCAAATGTCTATTCCTCATTACACTCTTTAATCCACCAAGGCATTTACTTGCTTCTCTCAATCTACATTCTACCTCCACCTTCACTCCACCTTTTCCTGCTACACTTGCACCCAAGTATCTAAAACTATCCACTTCCTCCAGTCGCTCTCCCTTAATGTTCACTTCCAGTCTACTGCCACTTTCACCCCTTGTACATCTCATCACCTTACTTTTACCCACATTTATCTTTAGCTTTCTTCTATCACATACTCTCCCAAACTCTGCCACCAGCTTCCTCAATCCCTCCTCTGACCTTGCCACAAGCGCAGTGTCGTCCGCAAACAACAGCTGGCTCACCTCCCACTTTTCTCCATTTTCTTTAACCATCTCCAATCCCTGACCCACTACCCTAGCATTCACCTCTCGCACCACCCCATCCATGTATAAGTTGAACAGCCAGGGCGACATAACGCATCCTTGACGAAGTCCCACCTTTACTTCAAACCACTCACTCTCTCCATTTCTAATCCTGACACAAGCTCTACTACTCTCATAAAAACTCTTGACAGCTCCCAAAAGCTTTCCTCCTATCCCATAAATCTGCATAACCTCCCACAGTGCCTTTCTGTCTACCCTATCATAAGCCTTTTCCAGATCCATAAAAGCCCAAAAAACATCCTTCCCCTTTCCTATAGCTTTCTCACATATCTGTCTTACCACAAAGATTAAGCAGGTCAAATGTTAACCCCTTCCAGGTGCCGCACACGTAGGCGTCATGAGGAGCAAGTGGATTCGCGACGCTGCCATATCGGCGTCTTGATTATATTTATTGTAGTCGCTCCTATGTTTTTACATTCTCCCTAATCTGCTCTAAATCCCATTCTCTGTGGTTTTCAAAATTCACGGGTGAAAGAGAGAACAATCGATATAAGCCGTGACTATATTTTATGATGCGAGTATTATTACGACGCGTCGTACGGCTGGCATTGGCTGCTGCCCGCGAGATTTAAGTGCCGTAGTGAAGTGGTTAAGATTATTAGAGGTTGGTCTACAAGAGTGCCATTTTCTTTTCATTTCATCCGGCGAACACTTGAAACATGCTGGGATTTCAACTCTGTTAAGAGCTTTTCTTCAGAAAACCTCAGCAGTTCCTTGGAGTAGACAACTCCTCTACACTGGTTGAGTGTCTTGTGAGGGGTACAATCTGCCTCATGCCTAGCAACTTTTCCAATGTTCTGCAATTTTGAGCTCTCTTCTGGAGAGTTAACCTCTATCAGAAGTGATCCACTACTTTGGGGGATGATTTTGGGTTCCCTGCCAATACATTGGATAATTTCTCTATGGACATCAAAAATGTTTAAAGAGTCAATGGGGTTGCCATTGAGCATGGATAAAGTTAAATATTTATTATAATGGAACTCAAAAATCCCAGGCAAATCTTCCAATTGTCCTCGTGGATTAGTTAGAGGGGGGAAAGACTTTTCTTTATTCTTATTTTTCCGCTGTGGTTTAGCGGAATAGGCTTCCAGTGTGATGAAAGACTGAGGACTTTCATCTCTAGAACCAGTAGAGGCCTTGCTCATATCCTTGGTCATGCATAGGTCGTCAACGTTAGGAGAGTATTCTCTTATGGGTTTGTCTAGACCGCAGTGAGGGTGACCTTACTGGGGGCGGTTCCCCAGTCAGGTGGTTACAAGGCAAACTATGTTTGGGGCACCTTTTCTAGCCCCCTCCCCATGTGGGGTGAGCAGAGTGGATCCTGAGTAGGGCTGCTCAGTCATGTGGGTAGCTACCAAACCGTGCTGTTGCCTCAATCCCAACACAAGAGCGATTTATTTTGCCCACACCGCCTATGTGTAGTTCGTGACTAGAGGCTTCCAGAGATCACCTTCTCCTGCCCCCATCGTCACTAATCATCGCCATAGGGCTCTTTAGGGTGATTATGGGTGGAGGGTTGATTTGATGATTGCTCGTGAAGGATTTCATCTTGTGAGGTCATCAACAAAAGGTCAATTCCAACAGAAGGGAAAAACTGAAAATAGTAGGAGGATTGAAAGTTGGTTGCTCTTGGTCTGGGTGCTCAGAACTGGCCTTAGTAGCATGGTTGTACCTGCCAGGGTGTGTGATTTCCCTGCTACTTTCGCCCAGTTCTTCATTGCACCTCACAAGCCCCACCACCACATCAAGGTAGCAAGCCATCTGTGGGGTAGAGGTTGTGTAGATCAGATTTTTGTGGTAAGACAGATATGTGAGAAAGCTATAGGAAAGGGGAAGGATGTTTTTTGGGCTTTTATGGATCTGGAAAAGACTTATGACAGGGTAGACAGGAGGCCACTGTGGGATGTTTTGCGGATATACGAGATAGGAGGAAAGCTTCTAGGAGCTGTCAAGAGTTTTTACGATAGTAAAGCATGTGTCAGGATTAGAAATGGAGAGAGTGAGTGGTTCAAGGTAAAGGTGGGACTTCGTCAGGGATGTGTTATGTTGCCCTGGCTGTTCAACTTGTACATGAATGGGGTGGTGCAAAAGGTAAATGCAAGGGTGGTGGGTCAGGGATTGGAGATGGTTAAAAAAATGGAGAAAAGTGGGAGAGGTGAGCCAGCTGTTGTTTGTGGATGACACTGCGCTTGTGGCAGGATTGGAGGAGGGATTGAGGAAGTTGGTGACAGAGTTTGGGAGAGTGTGATAGAAGAAAGCTGAAGATAAATGTGGGTAAAAAGTAAGGTGAAAGTGGCAGCAGACTGGAAGTGAGCATTAAGGGAGAGCGACTGGAAAAAGTGGATAGTTTTAGATACTTGGGTGCAAATGTGGCAGGAAAAGGTGGAGTGGAGGTGGAGGGTAGAATGTAGGTTGAGAGAAGCGAGTATATGCCTTGGTGGATTAAAAAGTGTAATGAGGAATAGACATTTGGGAATGGATGCTAAGAGGAGACTGTATGAAGGAGTGACTGTGCCAACAGCACTGTATGGGGCAGAAACATGGAACATAAGAGAGGAAGAGAGAAGGAGTTTGAATGTGTTTGAGATGAGGTGTCTGAGAAGTATGATGGGGGTTACTAGGCTAGATAGAGTGAGAAATGAGGAGGTGAGGAGGAGAACAGGGGTGGAAAGGGAGCTGGGAGATAGGGTTGATGAAAAAGTATTAGGATGGTTTGGACGCATGGAAAGAATGAGTGAAGAAAGACTAGTAAAAGAGGTATGGAAGGCAGATGTGGAGGGAGTGACCATGAGGAGACGTCCAAGGATGAGATGGATGGATGGGGTGAAGGGGACTTTGGGAAAGAGGGGAATGTCTATTGAGGAAGGACGGGAGAGGACAGATGACGGGTGAATGGAGAATGGTCGTATATGGATGATGTTGTGATACAAGAGGTGCAATGTGTGGGGGGATGGGGGGTGAGGTAGTATGTGTGAGCAAAATTTGATGCAGCTTGAGGGGATTTCTCCCCGTCTTCTCCTTTTATGCATGGGGGGATGGAGAGGGGGGTTGCCGATTTAATGAAGCGGCCTTGCTGTGGATGTGCTGTGGATGTGCTGTGCCTTGTGACACTGCCTCTGACCCAGGGCACTGGACAAGGTACAGGGATGACCCGTCATCCAGGAGGTGCTAAGATAAGTGGTGAGGGTGGAGGGGAGTGGAGTGTATTGAGGGATGGAATGGGTGGGAATGATTTTATGCCTTTTCCTTTTTGGCTACCTTCCTTGTAAGGGGGAAAAAGCCATTGTCTATCCAGTTAGCAATTTCCTTTCTTTTTGGTTCTAAACACTCATCTCCACAAGATGCAACCATTACCTCCTCTTCATTGTTTACCACCCTCCAGTCACGTAAATCTGTATCCAAGTCCATCCATCCCTCCGTGTTGTCAGACTCATTCTTTATATTGAAGCAGTATTTGTATTTACCTGTTGCCTTTCCTGCTCTACTTAATATTGTGATATTTACTTTGTCACTGTTTTCTACCAGATATCCCTCTAGCCTGTCTACCCCCCCCCTTTTTATTTCAATGGGTGTCAGTAGATGCAGCAGCATCTTTATCCCTAGTATTCTCTTCCTCTTCACTTTCTGTGTCCTCCATGATTACTCTTGCTTCTCTATTTTCATCGCTGTTTTCTTTAGAATTATCTTCAGGGGCATTATCCTTTTCTTCATATGTATTGTGTTGGTACTAGGTTCAGGGGCTGTTTGTAATCTACAAATGTGTGCTCATACATATGTTCCTCCTTGCTTCACCAACACCTGCTTCCCATCTTTACAGATAACTATTCCAGGGCCTCTCCATGTATCTTCTTTATTTCTTCTATAGACACCTCATCTCCATTCTGCAGATCCTCTAGTTTATCACATCTCACGTTGTGTAGCAATGCCCTCCGAATCCTTTCATTTGATTCACTCTTGATGAATGCTTCCCTTGTTACCCTCATCTCATTAAGTTATTTGCTACTACTTCCAAAGTAGTCTTACTTTCCAAGGCAAACATCCGATTTTCAAAAACATTTGGAATACTTGGATTAAACCCATACACCAGCTGATTTGGTGAAAATCCATGGTTATTCTGTAAAGCATTCCTTGTTGAAACTGCCCATGCCAATGCTTTGGACACATCACATTGAGAATCTGAAATTATTTTAGCTACATGATCTCTAAGTACTGCATTCAACCTCTCGCATATCCCTTTGCTCCAGGAATTTTCTGACGCCATGCACATCACTTTCACATTGTAATTCTCTCCCATACTCTGAAAATCTTCATTATTAAATTCCCGGCCATTATCAGTCAAAATCTTGTGAGGTGCACCGAATCTGCTAATCCATTGTGTTATTACCTCCTTTATAGTGATCTCAGATCTCTTGCTAGCAATGACTGATGCCACACAGTACCTTGTTGCTAAATCCACCATCACCAGAAAATACACCTTTCCCCAGGTTTTCAGATCCATTCCAACTGCTTTATTAAACTTTCTACCAACAGGAAGACTTACTACTGGCACGCCAGGGTTTTCTTAAATTTCTTACAAATTTCACACTTGTCACTGACTTTCTGTATCTCTTGTTTCCATGCTTCATCCAGCATGCCAGCCTCTTCAATCAACGTTATCTATTTATCAGCAGTGGGATGTGCAAATTGTCTGTGTAGCTCACTTTCTTGGGTATCTCATTTGCTTGCCCTGTAAATAGCACTAATTCTACAGCCTTTCTATTTGGTGCCCTCACAACCCGGAAAACAGAATTTCCAGTTGAAGTTATTCCCAGCTTACTTTCCCGACCGAGCATTTGCATTGTATCAGTTTTAAAGTTCAAGATCATTCCTCCACGTTTCACTGCTGATCTACTCAAAAGTAGTAGTATACCACTTCAGTACAGATCATGACCTTTTTTCCATGTATACATGGAATAAGAACACTACCTTGGGATATAATCTGTCTCCCATCACCAAATTGAAAAGTAATGTTAGATGCCTTTCTTGTTATACTTTTACTATCGTTTGGAGATAATGTCTCAGTGTAAGAATGTAGCCAGTCTTCTCCACAAAGTGTTGTTGCACATTCTGAATCTAAAACAATAGCACCCAGACTCCATTAGCAATTTCTCCCACCTATCAGCACTATCATCAGATAATAAATGTTAATTGTACTTCTTTATAATAATTTTCACCCTCATCTATTGCTTCCATTCCATCCCTGCTAAGACTAGGCCTCTCTCTCTTTTCAGTGCAGTCTCTAATCCAATTATCTGTTGATCCACATCGAAAGCATTTTGATGAACCACCACCTTGTCCTCTAGGCCATTTTCCACGATTATTGGTCCACCTGCTTCCATACCTTAGCCTAAATCCTCAGGGATGAGTGTCAATTCGGTTTCCACTAGCTTGCAACACAGGTTCACTTTTAACAGGTTCACACTTTACAATTACATTTGAAATATTTCCACTCAAACTGTGATCCATAATACTATCACCAAACATCCTTTGCAACATATTTCTCATTTCACTAGTAATTGTTGCTGTTGTGGACATTGCCAATTGAAATTGAATATCAGAAAGATCACAACTTTTCAGTAGTCAAAATGCCAGAACTTGGTCAGGCAATTCCATTTCATACTCCCTTAACTTGAAAAGTCTTCTGTCAAACTCCACCAAGTACTTAGGAATACTCATTTCAATTGGGCACTTAAACATCTCAAGCTCTGAATAAGCAATAAAAACTCATCTGTTTTAACCAATAAAAACACTTCATCCAATTTACTCATTAGTTCCTTCATTCCATCTTTACTGGCTAATTTACCTATTTCAATTTCACTACTTACCTCTCTGGGTTTGACAGTCAGTGTCATATGCACACCAAGAGCTTGCTTCTCTTCAGCAATGGTAGTTAATCTCTACCAAATAACAATATCCTTCTTCCACTGTTCATAATATTTTTCGTCTACTAATTTAGGTGGATCCTTTATTATCAATGACGCCATTATTGCAAAAGTTTGCCAGCAACTACGCTCTGCTACCAAAGTGTTTAATTACACTTACCAGCAAATCTGCTCAATTACTGCTTCGTAAATTCACGTATACCTTAGCTCGCTTCTTCATAAACTTCTGCCTGGCCAGGTCTTGTATTTTTCTTGAAATTCATTATAACGTCCAAAGTTCACGTTATCTCTTTCCGCTTCCAATCCTTGCTCGTTCATAACTCCCTCGTTTCCTGTTTTCAGTGTTGCCAATTCGCTATTCTCCGATTCATAACTGATTCGCTTTGCCTCATCAACATTCGTACATCTCAATACATTTTTACTCCAATATTTTTCATTTCATTACCCTTTTTCCTCCATAATATATATCACAAATAGGCATATATTTATTTATAATCTTAACATATACTATTTGATCCTACCTTTCTCTTCTTTCTCTCTCTAGCATTGTCACAGTATTATCCTATGCATACAAGCAGAATAATTGTGGAGTATTGGTAATCCACTCACCTGTTTGCACTGTCATCCAGTGTCCGTTCCATCCACTGTGTTGCACTTGTGTGAAGGGCATTTGCAGGAAGGACCATCAGATGTCTTGCCAGAGCACAGCACCGTTCACTACGCATTGGATTGCGTTTGTAGGGCATGGCACTCGACCCAATCTGACTCTTCTCAAAAGGTTCTTCTATTTCTTTCATGTTTGCCAATAAACGAATGTCAGTACAAATCTGTTGGTTTGAAATAAATTTTCAAAGCAAAGTAATGCATGTATATATTAAGTCTATAAGGAATAAATAATTTAAAGTATATTAGAAAAAATTCTAAATTACAATGTACCAATTCTATCATATACCCTTTACAAGGGAGGTAGCCAAAGTCAAAAGGCATATACCCACTCCCACCCATTTCATTCCCATCTACCACCCTTTCCTCGCTCTCATCTTAGCTCCTCATGGATGATAGGTCATCCCTGTATCCTGCCTACTGCCCTAGATCAGAAGCAATGCAGCAAGACACAGCACATTGGCAAGGCTGCTTCATTTAATCAGCATCCCCCCACCCCATCCTGTCATGCAGAAAAAGAGATGGGGAGAAATCCCTTCGGGCTGCATCAAAATATCATTCACACATAACCATTCCCTAACCCCTAATCCCATCCCCCCACCCACTCCCTTCATTGCATCACAGTATCATCTATACACAGCCATTCTCCCTTCCTTGCTCCACAGACACCCCCCTCTTGGTGAATCCCCCTTTCACCCCATCCATCCATTTCATCCTCTGTCAATCTCTCATGTTCACTCGTCCACCACTGCCTTCCACACCTCTTTTACCAATCTTTCTTCACTCATTCTTTCCATGTGTCCAAACTAGGGGTGTGCCAATTCCATTTTTTTTTGCTGATGCCGATGCCAATGCTGATTCCTATTCACTCCTAGTTGCCGATGCAGATTCCTATTCACTCTTATTGCCGATGCCAATTCCACTTTATACAATAACAGTATATCAGTTTTTAATATAAAGTAATTAAACTCTGATTTTTAATTGCTTTATAATCTATGTAGATTTATACACGCTGGTTTTGAGCTGTTGGATGCTAATGATTGAATGAACTTAATGAAGTGCTTATTGATTAACCACTTTAAGTTTATCAATGTATGATTGTATTATTTTCTATCAGTTGAAAAATGCTTATTGATTAACCACTTTATGTTTATCAATGTATGATTGTATTATTTTCTATCGGTTGAAAAAGAGGTTAAAAATGACCTATTTTATAGATTTTGATGTAATTACAACCACTCCTCGTTTAACGACGACAATTGGGACCAGCGCGCCATCGTTAACTGAATTGGTCGTTAAGCGAAAGTGTATACATATACGTACATGTACTGTATGTACAATGTCCAGCAATACATGTATCTTTATTTTCGTGTATTTTCCCTCTTTTATACAGTATATTAAAGCTTTATTTACTGTTTATTTACGGTGGTTAGGTTCCTAAAATTACCGTATATGACCAAATCCGTGTATGCTGACATTCCATATTGAATACCGGGGTATTTTTTTTTAGTTTCGACCATGGGCGCACTATAGCAATAAAAGATTAATTATTAATTTTGTAAATTAAAATGTATCAATGTAATATGCAATTTTGTGGGCGGAAATGAAAGTAAAAAATACCATACTACAAGAAAATATACTAATGAACGAAGTCGGTAGCATAGGATCGGGACGCGACTTGTTGTCTGCCAATGTCTCTCACATCGACGACAACGAGGACGAGCCAGATGACATTTAATTTGCAGGTAATGATTTATCAAACACAGGTTAGGTTAGTTTAGTTTAGGTTAGACGAATTTATCATCCTTTCATTTCCTCGACATCGGCATCTATCATAACAAACATGGTGTACCATTCGACCGACATGACTTCGTTACTTATGAAATTTGTTTTAGCACCTTTTTTATCCGCTCACAAAATTGCATATTATGTTGATACATTATAATTTACAAAATTAATAATTAATTTTCTATTGCTATATTGCGCCCTTGGTCGAAACTAAAAATTTACCACTACCGGTATATACTGTACCCCAGGTAGTTTTTTCAGCTTGCAGGATGGTAATGTAGACCTAAGCTTCAGAACACTTTACCTCACAGGTAATATCCACCATACAAGTTCATTTATAACATCATACAAATTTGCCTCAGCCAACTTAATTATCGTACACGACGTCGTAACTTCGGGAGATTTACATTAAATGAATGTCATAAAGCCCGTCGTTACTCCGAGTTGTCGTTAACCGAGTAGGTCGTTAAACGAGGAGTGGGTGTACTAACTTCAAGTAACCTGAATCATATAATGCATGGTTTTAATAAAACATGTGCAGTGTGTAAAATTTCTTAATTTCTTAATCCTAACTTAATAGTAAAACCTAACAGTCTCCAATATTTGACCCATGGAATGTGAGAAATGGCTTTTTTTTTCAAAGGCTGTGTCTGGGCATAATATCCAAAAAGGAACAAGAAATCAATTACTTTTTTTTTTTTTCAACATGCTGACTCACCTGAGTACTGCCACATTCCATGGGTTAATAGTCAAAGTTAAACATTCCCTTCCCGCAAAATACAACTAGGTAAATACAACTAGGTAAATACAAATTGGAGTTCAACAGCATCAATTTCTCCCATTTCTGGGGTCAACCGGTTACGGTGTAGGGTGTAGACATTACCACCAATGCTGAAAAGGCGTTCACCCTCCACTGAAGATGGTGGAGAACACAGCATTTTGTTGGCAACTTTTCCAAGTTCAGAATATGAGTTGTGGATGTCTCTCCACCAACTTAAGGAATCCGAGTCACGTGGTTCCAGTGGGAGGGAGCAAAATTTATCAACTTTATTTTGTTGTGTCAGAATAGATGAAGATCTTCTTATTTACTTATTTATTTTCAAGCTCCACTTTGTCCAAATTTAACTTATGTATTTACCTAGTTGTACTTTGCGGGAAGGGTTTTTGTGCACACTATTTAATTGTCCAGTTTGTTTGAAGTGTCCACCGCTCTATGTGGAATTTTTTTTTTCTTCAAATCTCTTCTGTAGCTATGCTTTTTTATTTTCTTTCTATGTCCTCTTGTGCTTCTCTTGTCCCAGTTTAATAAGTCCTCTTGGTCGATATTTCTGTGCCCTTCATGATTCTGTAAATGGCCAATAGGTCACCTCTCTCTTCTTTGCTTGAGTCGGTAACTCCAGTTTGGCCAATCTCTCCTCATATTACAAGTTTGCAAGTGCAGGTGCCATTTTTGTGGCTGCTCTCTGGATTCTTTCTATTTTCTTTATATTCTTTTTGGTACTGGGTGACCACAATGTCGCTGCATATTCTAGTCTAGGCCTTATCAGTGTGACCAATATTTTTTTAGTCAAAGAAAATAGAAAGAATCCAGAGAGCAGGGATGACCTGTCATCCAGGAGGTGCTAAGATAAGAGGGTGGAGGGTGTGGAGTGTATTCAGGGATGAATGGGTGGGAATGATTTTATGCCTTTTCTTTTTTGGCTACCTCCCTTGTAAGGGGGAAAAAGCCTTGGTATATGTATGTTTGTCCAAATATGTAAATGCCACTTTTATTGATCTTAGCAAGTTGTAGGATTCTCCAACAATTTTGTTTATCTGTTTATCATAGGACAAGTCATTTGGGATAATTACACCCAAATATTTTTTGGATCTCTCCTTTACCTCCTTGGTTCCAATTTTATATTGTCCTGATATATTTTTGCTTTTTCAAAACTACATTATGCTACACTTGTTAATATTGAAGTCCACTTCCCATTTCTGACTCCAGTTCCATACCTTATTCAGGTCTTCCTGCAGTGATTTGCAATCCTTTTCAATTTTTACTTTCCTTAACAGTTTGGTGTCGTCTGCACAGAAGCTCATGTAACATTTCACATCATCATCCATGTCATTCACATAAATAGCAAACATTATTGGAGCCAATACAGATCCTTGCAGTACTCCACTGATCACCTCTTTCCAACCTGAATATTTTTCTCTGAGCACTACTTTCATCTTTCTACCAATCAGAAAGTCCTCCATCCACTTTAGGAGGTCCCTTGTATCCCTCCTATATGCTCCAGTTTTTTTTTTTTTAAATTTTGTGTGGTACATTGTCAAAAGCTTTTTGTAAGTCCAGGAAGGCATAATCAGCCCATCCATTCCTTTCTTGCACCATGTCTATTAATCTTGAGTAGAAACATATTAAGTTTGTGGAACATAATCTTCCTTGTCTGAACCCAAATTGTTTTGGGTTTATCATATTGTTGTCTTCTATTCTTGATGATTTTCCCACAAACTTTAGCTATAGTGCTTGTTAGTGAGACTGGCCTGTAGTTAGTTGGTTCTTCCTTTATACATTGGTACAATGTTAGCATTTTTCCAGTCTTTTGGTATTTTTCCTTCTTTAAGTGAGCAACTTATTATGTTATGTATTTTGTTCATTAGTTCTTCTTTGCATTATTTTAGAATCCAATTTGCAATTCCATCTGGGCCATGTGATTTCCTGACATCAAGAATTAATAGATGTTCCATTATTTCTTTTTGTGTTATTGTTATCTCGCTCATGGGGGGAGATTGCCTTTCATTACCTTCATCCCAATATTGTGCTTTCTCTCTAGTGAAGACAGATCTAAAGTGAAATTCATGACTTCGGCCATTTCTAATTCTTCTATGTATTCTGTATTCCCTTAGCATAGTTTCACCATTTCCTGTTTGTTTTAAAATTTACCATTCATGTATTGATAGAATAGCTTGGGTTGCTCTTTGCATTTATCTATAATATTCTTTTCATTGTTCCTTTTTTCCTCTCTTCTCACTTTAACGTACTCATTTCTATAGTTTATAAACTTGCCATTTTCCAGGTTTTTCACCTTTTCTTCATCTTTTCCAAGCTCTCCCTTCTATCTTTTGTCTCACTGCATCTTTTGTTGAGCCAGCATTTAATGTACACTCTCTCTAGCTTCTGTCTTGGTATGTGCCTATTCATTGTAATTATCCATCAAGGTATCCGTTTTCTCTTCCACTTTTGTCTCTTCCATGTAAAATTTTTCCCAGTTTGCATTCTGAAAGAATTTCTTTAGTTTTGCAAAGTCCGTTTTGTTGTACATCAATCTTCCTTTCCTGTGCTTTTAATTTCTCTCCATGTATATTTCTTCCTTTAGTTCAGTCTCAATGAGTATATGGTCACTCTCCAATTGGTGTCTTGTATTGGATTTTATCCACAAATTCAGGTTCTGTTGTAAATATTAAATCTAGTTTCGACAGGTCCTCATTATTTCTGTATCTGCTGTTTTCACTGACCCACTGAGTCATTGTATATTCCATGGTCATGTCCAGTAGTACATTACCCCACAAGTCTTCTCCTCTCACTGTTATGTTCTCTCAACAAATTTCTTTGCAATTGAAGTCCCTTATAATTACCAGATTACCCCCGCCCATTAGTATCTCATTTAATGATTGCCTTGTATCTTCTAGCATTTTCATATGCTCATTCTCTTTCCAAGCATTCATTTTTGGGGGCACATAAGTCACCACAAACTTTCTACTTTTCATGTTCTTGTCTTCGACTTTTATCATGATCAGTTCTACATTACCTTTGCCCTCCGCAATTTTTGTCACATTTAAGTTTTTCTTGGCCAAGAACATGATTCCTCCTCCCTGTTTTTTGTCTCTGTTTTTAATCCAGTTATTGTATAGTCCATGTCCAACATCAATGGATGGTATTTCACCCCTTAGTTTAGTCTCCACAATTCCCATTATGTCTGGTTTTTCTTCTAGCAGGTAATCATTAAGTTCATTCAGTCCTGAAATTCATCCGTTGATGTTGGTATAGGCCACTTTCAATTTTCTTCTTTTTCTATCTTTTTTTTTTTTTTCTTTGGTTCATCCATTCTGAAGTACCATTTCCTCAGTCTCATGTCGATTACTCTCCAATAGAATTCCTTGCTTTCAGTCTCCATTCTCTTCATGTTTTTTTTCCCTTTGCTCCATCTCTTAGTGTCTTCTCTTTTTCTAATTCTATAATGTGATGGTGAATTTGAGAGCAAATTCTCTAAATATAAGTCAAAGTCATAGCTGTCATTGTCAAAAAGCATAAAGATGTATTATGCATTTACTTGTCAAAATACATAAAAAAATTCTTTATAAAAAATTCATTTGGCTATAAATTGCTGCGGAGTAAGTGGGAGTAAATCCATCTGCCAGTTTTTTTGCACTTATAAGCGGATAAAATTGACCGAGTCCACGGACGCCCATACGATTTACTCCCATATTACTCTTGTAGAAACTTTGCTTAAAAAAAGAAAAAAAAAAAAAAAAAATTATACATGAAATACAAAAATAATGTTAAAAATTAATTTGCTCTAACATTTACCCTGACTTGTGCTGCTATTTTAAGTTTCTCCAGTTGTATGTCCTTGTGTCTGCAGATTTTATTATCTCTGCATAATATTTTGAAATGTGTGTTATGGCACTAGACAGTGTAGGTTTACCACTACCACAGCATATTCCTAGCCACCTCATTCCCTATGGTTGTGATGCTATGTGAAAATAAAATAAAGCAATTATTATTTGGTAGTGGTATTTCATATCGCACATAATTTGCTGCATGACCCTATAAAACCACCAGAACAATAAATAATAGGTGAATTACTGAATTGGGATCAGTATTGACAAAATATTGCTGATGCTAAATCCCTTTCCAAAAAAAATAAAAAATGCTGATTCTCACCAATGTCAATTCTCAAAAAAAGTGCTGATTCTTGCCAATGCCACTTAATCGGCACACCCCTAGTCCAAGGCATCCAAATACTCTTTTATCAACCCATATCTGCCATCTCCTTTTCCACCTCCCTACCTCAATAAATTTCAATAAATATGGGATGCTTGCTGGTCAACTGCATTAGAGTGCTGCCATTTGTTCAAGGAGTGGAATTGTTCCCAGGTGCCTTTCCAGCTTTACCCATTTTATTTTATTTATCTATTATTATTATTTTTTAAGAAAAAAAAAATATATATACCTTGTGGACAGTTGCTCCCATGGAAGCTAATACATTAAGGCATTCTATGTCCACCTTGCGGGAGTAGGTCTGGCCACACACAGCATAAGTCTTCTCAAAGCCGGCCTTTTTAGCCACCATTATATCCAATTGTTTCACCTTGTCACCATCACCTGCAAAACAACATCAGTTTATGTCTTCACTAGTTCATCCAATACAATTCTACCTACCTTCAAACCCAGGAAACCATTTGCAGTCTTTCAGTGTGCCAAAACCCCGTTTTGTCTCAGGTGTGTCACAGCTGTTTCTTATTTATTATTTAAGTGGGAGATATTGCAGATATATGGGATACAAGGAAAGCTGTTAAGAGCAGTCAAGAGCATATAAAAGAGTTATAGAGTCTGTGTTAGAATTAGAAATGGGGAGAGATGGAGTGGTTTGAAGTAAAGCAAGATTGAGAGAATACAGAGGGCAGTAACCAAACTGGTACTCTGCCTGGCAGATAAACCATATCAGGAAAGACTAAAAGTACTAGGTCTACCAACTTTGGAAGATAGAAGAGGTGACATGATTACAACATTCAGGTCACTAAAGGGAATAGATTATATTGATAGAAAAGATCTAATTGAAGATGAGAGGGATTTAAGAGGTCATGGAAGTAAATTAAGAAAGACCACATGTCAAAAGGGTGTGGAGAAATATTATTTTCCATACAGATGTATAAATATGTATTTACCTAGTTGTATTTTTACAGGAAGAGAGCTATGCTCGTGGTGACCCACTTTTGTATCTTTCAGCATCCAGTTTGATCTTAAGTTCTTGTATAGTTTTTGCACTCACTGTTTCTTCATTCACTTTGTTCCAGATATCTATCACTCTGTGTGGGAAGCTATTCTTTTTCAGATCTCTTCTGTAACTATATTTTCTAAGTTTCTTTTTGTGTCCTCTGGTTTTTCTTTTAC